>NW_024885088.1:6374145-6534186 GCF_019232065.1 Centrocercus urophasianus | reverse complement strand
ACTCCTCTCCTCTCCTCTCCTCTCCTCTCCTCTCCTCTCCTCTCCTCTTTCAAGGTTAATCCATGTTTTTTTACAAATTCCTGACGTATGCAACAAGATGTACAGCAAAGAGGAAGAATAAAATATCACGCATATTCAATATAACACGCAAATGAAACCTCATTGTGGCCATTTAATGTAGTGAATTAGCAAATGAAAGATGGCTGGTTTGTTCACAACACTCTGGACCAGCAATCCTACACTCAGAATAGGAATCCAGCAAAGCACAAACCTGAAGTACCAAACCACCACTGGATACCTGTAAGCATCGTGGAGAGTGCCGAGGCTTCAAAATAAACTTATTTCCTTGATCCTAATGAGATATTTCTTTTTAAAGTCTACTTTAGGAATATATGTATTTTAAAACAGAAGAGGAAAATTCTCTGGTTTGGGAGCATAACTAGTCCATTTCAACAGAAAGAAACATGTAGACATGCTAGCAGAACAACACTCAGCTCCTCCTTTTTAGTTCATGGTTTTATTGATGTTATTTTTTACTAATAATGACAGCAGTGCAATGCAAAACGGCAGTAAGCCGTATAACTAACAGATACTGTACACCAAAGCAGTAAAGACAAAATTCGCTGTGCAACACTAGGAGATGTTCACTTCAAGGAGAGAAAGCTTGCTATCCTCGTATTTGATTAAGCAAATGAACACAGCCCACAAGACGGACCAAAGCCTTATTGCTATTTCTTTTCAACCCCTTAAAGTATAGATTGCAAGCATTTTTTTTGGAGGATTTTCCACCAAGAGCAGTATGTTTCAATTTACATTATCTCTCAGCTGGTCTTTAGAAATCAGAAAACCACTGCTCCACTTTCACTTGCATTATTTCCTTCAAGTTGTAGAACAATAGTAGGCAGCAATTTAAGTAAGCCCTAAGTAGGCTATTGCACTTTCACAACTTCTACAGGTTCTTCCACCAGTACTGGTCAGACTATAGTCTTATCTTTTTCCCATATTCAAAGTTCCCTGTGCACGCTATCTGATTTCTGGACTGAAAATATTACACATTCTTAATTAGAAAATGCTGAGATCTGATACAAGCGTACAAAGAATTAGAAGTACTTTTCTGAGTACATCTCTTCAGGGAAATATTTTCTTTCAGAAATATGCTGACATAGCCTATAGCACCTAGATTTCAATAATCTAATAAACCACATAAAATTTCCAGTCACATTTATATTGACAGCATTCCCATAGAAAAACTCTCACTTCAAATAATGAAAAGAAGTTCCTGAACTTACCCAAATAATAGCACTCAAGTAAAACAATCACAATACTTGATCCCGTTCCACAGGAACTAAAGTATCAGTTCACTGAGACATACTATTAAAACCTAATCACAATAGGAAGTACATATCAGTATTATGAATTACAAAGATGCTACTCCTACTATCAAGACCAGACTGGAGTTTACTTCCTCTAAAATTTTTTAGTAATACTTGTAATATTTAGGTAGGATTCTGAACAAAAAGTTGCTTACATTCAAAATGGTCCTTGAACCAAAACCTACTAAAAACAAACCCTACTAAAACGCAGCAGACAATGCTCAAGTAGGATCTCCATGATATGGCACCACTGGTCCCATTTTAGGAAAGTGCTGATCTAGACTGCCAGACTGGCTTTTGCTCTAGTCCAGGCTGGTAATTCTTAAGTTCTTAGGATTTTTAACTGAGGAGACTGTGCTGTCAAGTTGTGGCAAAAAGACAGGCAATAAAAATGCCTACCAAAATGGCTAGGCTGTAATAATTTAGTCAAACGCTGCAATAGAATACAAGCAAGAAGACCATCACTGCAGATGGGGAAGTGCTAGAACTGAAGTCCAGTTAATTCAGATCCTGAAAGTGCCTCTACAATTCCCTGTGGAACACATTCCACAGCAGAAATTGTTAGCCATTGACAGCTCCTAGTTCTAAGATTCATATCTCACTGAAATTTTGCATGGAAAAGGCTTTGGCAATAAAAATAAAGTGCAGAGACATCATCAAGAGCACCTGGTAAAAAGAACTGTGAAACCTGTAATGGCACATGTGTCCTGTTACAGAAATGTGGCCCCATACACTGGAACCATACCACCACCAGGAGGGTGTCCTTGTGACCAACCTGAGTATAGCCAGCAGTATCTTGTGGCTTTGGAGTGACAGCACCAGAGCACCATCCCTTGTGGCATCTCTGGCTTTGCTGGGAGGACCACTAGGCCTTCATTGAGAGCTATGTGAAGCAAACTTACTGCTCCTTTACGCCAAACATGGCAAATGCCTGTCAGAGGTACTGATGTGAATGGTTCTCTATGCATTGGTCATGAAAACCAAGCCAAAAAGAACACAGCTCGTGAGTTTGCTAAGAATTTGCTCCTGTGCTGAATCAGTAAATGCAGTAGTTGTATCTGATACTGCTTTGATGCTTTTTTTTTTTTTTTTTTTTGTCATTAACAAAGAATATGTGTAACTTCTTGAGCGAAACCCTTGTTCTGGAATGTGTTGAACAAATATTTTATAAAAGAGGGAAAGTTCGGCTTAGAGTAATTTTGCTGTCAAGTGATTTCTTAGAACTCAGAGCCAAAACAGGTAACAGCCCTAAGGAAGTGCTGTACTGCTTAAAAGAGCTTAAGAGTCACACTGCACACTTCGCATTGGGGCTTGGGGACAAGGATGGAAGCAGAGTTTTGCCAGTCAAATAAAGATTTCCCACATGTTTGTCAACGCAATTTCCTTCATCAAAACCCGATAAAGGAGCAGTTAAAGAAATGCATACTTAATGAGGCTGCACGCTAATGAGGTTACTTCTATATTACAGAGTTGGGATTAGCCAGTTAATTTTTCAAACTATCTAACTTGGAAAACAGCGTTTGGCAAAGTCTCCTGACATCTGCCACAACTTTATTTAGCCTCCTGCATTCCCTGGAGGTACTGCATATGAGCTTCTCTGCAGTACGCACTAGAGCAACTGCAGACAGAAGGGAATGTAGACAGACATGCAAAGTGTTTAAAATAGGAAACACAGGCTCTGTGCTGGGGGCTAGCATAACAGGTGTATATATATTGGGAGCTTATATTAATGAGGCTTCTGTTACACATGCACAGGGCTGCCGGCAGCCCTTTCAGAAGTAGCTGGGTATTTTGGTAAAAGTCAGACAGAGTAACCTCGTAGTAACCTCCAGTCTGGCTCACAGCCACTAGGGAGGCTTCTGAAGGACTGTCCTTTGGTGGTGCATTGATTAGATTTCTTCCCATAATACATCCAGTGTTTCTGCTCAGCAAACCTTACTGACAATTGAATCAAGAATAAAGAGTGAGGGGGGGAATAAAAGCTGATCTCCACGTGAAAGTGGGCCATAAAATTAACAAGGTTCTCAACATCAAATAATTCTATCTGCTTTCTTGTGGTCAGAAAATCAGTCTGTAAAATAAAAAAGCAAGCACTGAAGGAAGAAAAACAAACTGAAAAAAATCAGAATTCATGCAACGTCAAAGTCAAGTACAAAACACAAGAAATCTAAAAGCTTAACTTCTCCTAGTGACATTTAAATATTTCCTTACCCACATACTGCACATGCATCACTTCTGTATACCAGTTATGCTGTAAAATGTACATCTTCAACAGTCTTTCATGGTGCTGTGGAAATGCTAATATAAACATTTCTTAATTTCTATGTCTTGCAGCATCAACAGTGCACAGAGAAAGCACCTTCGTCAAAACAAACAAAAAGGCCACACATGCTTGAATAAAATGTGGATGATTAACCGGGACATAGCAAGTCTGCAGCAGAGTTCTTTCTCTTCTAAGAATATTGGTTCATATAGACAGTAGGGCATGATATTTCTTCCCACCTAGAACTCTCTAATTAAGCTGCTGGATGCAAGAAGTACACAGTCGTCTGTGCTGACTTACTTCAGTGAAAGCGCTGAGCCTGTCCGGCAGAACACGTTTTGAATTCACAATACTTTAATTACCACTGTAAACAGACTTTCATAGAAACTTTTCAAGTGAATGAGATTGTGAATGCAACGATTCAGCACAAAAGTTTCTCAGACCTGCCGGATTCTTTAATAACATTTTAATCAACGCTTTTTGCAGCATGCTAATCTGACTCCTAAGAGAGCTGATAGTGTCTGTACAAAAGGTTAGGCTGGTAGAAAATCAGGAACCCAGGATTTTTGTTTGTGGCTTACTAGTAATTTTTACTAGAATGATCCCTAATTGTTAAAAAAGAAACTAAGCCCCAAATCATCATCTGTGGAAAGACAATGGTCGTGCTGAACACTGTAAATAAGCTGCCCATTCATTTAAGAAGGGAACACCACTTTCTATCACCAGTGAATCATCTAAGCTGCAAATAACAATTACAATTCTCACCTACTTGGTAATTCATAGAAGAAAAACTATGATCTTTCTAATGTTAACACAATCCAGTACAAAGCATTAAGGTAGGCAGGATGAATAGGACTATTCATGACTTCAACTATCCCCAGTGCATGATGAACGATAAAACAAGAAAACGGCATATTTTACAGTATCTAGAGAAAGACAGGAACATAGTAAATGGGATTGCTTCAATAGGAAATAAAAATACACAAATAATTCATTTATATATTCTCTAATAGCAAATGCTCTCAGAATGATCCAAAAATTGTATGCACAGATAGGAAGACTGGTGTAGCAGACATCCTAATTTCTGAAGTTTTATAGCCATATTGGGATACCAGACTAGATGTAAATTCCATCCATTGAAGCTACAAACATTACCACAACTGGGTCCTGATGAACAGAAACAGAAGAAAAGTGCTTCTTGATACATGGAAAAGAGTTGTCTAGCATCAAGGGGAAACAATGGTAACGACCTACAAATACTGGCATTTGTTTGGGGTTTTCTACCTGAGTTTTTTAAAATTAATGAGTTTCATAAAGTAATGCCAAGAAGAAAATAATCACATAAGTACTACCTAATTAAAAAGACATCACCATAGGAAGCCTAACACAGCTGGTGCTGAATTATTAGCAAGCCTTTTTACTTTTTTTGTTTAAAAAACTGATCTGATCATCTTTGACCCTTTGACATTAACTACGGGAAAGGAATGAAAGCTGACCATTCACCTGGCACTAGCTTACATTCCTAGCCACTGTTGATCTGTAGAGACCTGCTGAGTGTCCAGGCACCATGCAAGTGAATTGCTGGAAAACTCTTGTTAAAACTTGCAACCTATATTCAAGAGGAGAAGATTTTTACTTAACATTAAAAATAATTAATTAATTAATTAATTAATCAATTACAAAAGAAATCCAAGCATGTTTAAGAAAGAGGATCAGATTTTTTCATGGAGCTTTCAGAGCTTCAATTGTGTAGCGAATATATTTTGCACAAACAGGACTTAAAATATTCAAATACAACTTGAGTTTTGAGTGCCATTGCTTTCCCATATTCAACATCTTCTCAAAAAAGGCTCAGAAAAAAATCAGACACTTGAATGACACTCCACTGTGCAAGTCTGTCCTAAACCCCTCAGGCAAACAAAGCATAGAATTGCATGAGGAATAAAAACATTTATTAATAACACACTCTACTAAGAGGCCTACTAGGTCTTTTGTTTATGCCACAGATATTTAGGTCTGAACTAAGAACGTATATGAATTTATCTGACACACAAAAGAGCAGTAACTTTAAAAAGCATAAAGAGCATGTGTAAAAATTAGCTATTATTGCACATTTCTGAAGAAGGCATTCTTGTACAGAGATTGCAGAGTTTTGCAGAGACTCCACAGGGTTTTTCATCCTTTCTGCCCCCTTAACATTCTGGGCAAAAAACTCCAGGCTGTTCTCTTGCTTTGGACAGAATAATAATCAACAGTCCTTCTCAAATTACTTGAAAGCTAATAGATGTCAGCTGAGAGACTCAAAACTAGAATTATTTACCTGTTTAGTTACTGGATGCACTCTTGAGTGCTCTGTACATAATTTCTGTTATTGTAGAATGGGCATATTCTAGCCAGCATTTGTCCTCTGAAATTTCCATGTGCACCAATGTGCCCCAAGTATACTAGAAAGGACACAGCAAGACCCCCTCACCTCTACGTTTCTCAACATGGAATACAGTTTCTGACATTCTGTTAATGAGAAGGAAGTAGTCCATGGGATGTACATGTGGATAACTTACTCCCAAGCACTTTGGGTACTATGCAGACAAAATGCCTGCCTTTCTTCTTTCAGCGCCTGCCTTCAAGCCATACCGGTGGCTTACACACAGTAATTTGATGTACTAGGATTCAACTAAAAATAGATGGCAACGAAGTTCTGCCAAAAGAGGTGTCTGCTCTGGCTCATTCCGCCAGCAAATGGTGTTTGCAAAAACTATGCAAGGAACCTCACATGGCTGCTTTCCAGATGTCAACATAGCAGACACATCTCAAGGAAGCAGAACATGCTTGCTGTCTATTAAAATTAAACATGTAATGGGAAGGGACCTAAGGGAACAAGTCCAGTTCCTTGCTGCCACAAACAAGCACAAAACGTAAGCCCTTGTTATTGCTACTTTAAAAAAAAAAAAAAAAAAAAAGTACAATTTATGCACATTTTTATGTACAATTACCTACATCTGCATGATGCCCATATGATTGGCTTTCTGAAAGAGCCTGGTAGACATAGGAAGCTGTCCTGAGAAGAAAATGGGAAGAAGCAATTTTCAAAACAACTATCCTAAAAGAAAGTAAAGCATCTGTATGCATCTTCAACCCTACAAGCCACAAGAAAGCCCAGCATACACTATATTTTTAGAGGGATCTTCAATCAGGTGTGGCAATTTCTTTGCCCCTCCTCACTTAGTCTATAGCTGTGTTCCTTACATGGCAACTAGTCTTGCTTGAAGTGCTTACTCCATTATATAATTCCAGATTGTTCCAGCAGCTTTGAGATCTTACTGTACAAGTATGGGTGAAGAAGAAAGGAAAAATAATTCTATAGAAGTAGTTTCATATGCTTTTGCACTATTGTATACGCCGTTTTCAGAGGTGTTTGGCACTAAGGGTGCAAGGTATTAAAATGATTGATTGATTGCTTTTTAAAAATAGAAGTACTGTTCTGATACTAGGATTAACTATTATCATTAAGACACGGCAGAATTTTAAACAGCTTTGAATCTGCACCCTACTGTGAATGTAAAGCACCCTTCCCATTCCCCCTTGCCCACATTCTACGCACAAAAAAGAGTTTTTCATAAAGGAAGCAAATGCCACTAACTGCACTGCTTGCTCAGTTAGCACCCCATCCATAGGACCACGACAACAATTCCACAGTATCCCTTCAATTCCTGTAGTACACTTTCAGTTGGCTTTCAGCAAACTTGAAGCCTCCCTTCCTCCCTTTTTTTTTCTGAACAATATTGGTTGCTCTATGGGAGAAGCTTAATTATAGTGATTTAAAAGGTTCTTATTTTTAAACATCCTATATACTGTAGATCAAATCTCTGTCATTGAAGGGGTTGTGAATAATACTCAGAATAAATAGCATAAATTGGTGGCCTAGTGCAATGCGAGCAGGTTCTGATTCAGAGCTGGGTTAGCAACTGCAGCTACAGGGAGATCCTGCCAGCAGCAGTTTATGCCAATAGAAAAGAACAGTTGATGGCATCTACCCAAGGTCAGCTCCTCAAATTCGGGAGCTGGTCTTCTTCCAGACACTGCAAAGTCACTTGTTTAAATGCAGCCAGTCGGCAACAATTAAGCATCTAAATAAAATATGCAGAGTTTGTGCTCCCTTTGAAATGTCCTCCATGCCATGCTGTTTATTTTCTATTTCTCACAGTCTTCATTATCCAACAATCAGGCTACAAAATGGCGGTCAGAGTGAGGCAGACATTTTGTAACTGTCTCATTAAAAGCTAACGGAACAATGGAAATGCACTGAATGAAAAGAAGCAATTTGAGGAGCCGAATGGAGCACATAACATTACAGCTGCTGAGCTTTTAAGCAAATCCTTTATCTAACTTTGCATAAAAGTTGAAACAAAGCCATACTGAGACACAACCTGACCATATTTAACCCCCCATGTGAGTAAAATGTAGCCCGGCATGGCCCTTTTTTGACTTAAGTACAGCTCTTCACCTACTGGAGCAAAGGCTCATCTGTCCCCCTATCTACTATGCACCACATGGAGTCAAGACCACCCACTGATGGTGACTCAGTCACTATAATCCTAACCACATTCTTCCCTTGAAAGTCCAGAAACTAGTGTTTTCTATTACAGCTCCAGGAACTTTACAATGTTCAGCACAGCATTTAAAGCACTTTCACCAAAAGCAGTTAAAAAGTGGGATCTTTCTCCATCTCTGCAGATACCTTTTCACTTCAATGTACAATAAGCTAGGAGCAGCAAAAGCGGGAAAAAAAGTAATACTATGGCTAATAAAAGCAAAAAAAAATCCAAGTTTCAATAGGCACTCAGCATTCCTTTCCAAACTGTATGCCTATTACATTGTTCCTAGAATTATTAACAACTGATGCATCCTAAGAGGCAGATGTGCAGATCTTTAGGAAAAAACTTCAAAGCACATGCTTCTTAAAGAGGAACCTGCCAAATTTTAGGTTTCAAGATTCAGGCATTCTTACACTGTTCCCTCTGCAAAAGAAACAAAAAAAAACCCTAAACCAAACCAAAATAAAAAAGTTCCCACAATAACTTTAAAAATATATAAATTGCTACAATAGTCCTATTTATTTCCATGGAAATGACAACAGATACAAAGAACACATAACACTGACAGAGAAAATTACCAGCTACAAAACTGTTTTTCTACATAGTCACAGATGAGCTGATCTGGACACTGTTCATTTCATGATCTGACAGCTGTGCGTGGATGTCTGGAACATGGCTTGTCTTCCACGTTGCTGTCACCAGCGCTGAAAGGCACCACCCGCTGCCTCACTGCGCTCACATCCACTGTTTGGTCTCCATAAATGTTAAGCAAGCATCAGTGAATATCAATGGATGGCCATTTTTTTTTCTGCATGGAGGAATTCAACAACACAGCTTTGCTTTATATGCACTTCCATGTCAGACATCAGACATCATTTTTCAGACTGCCCCTCTGCTGCCATCTGCCACATGGTAACAAAATTTAATGGGACAGTGGTAGGATTGCTCAACCTCTGCTGCCATATCATCAACACCTGCCTCTGCTGTCGTGGGCCAGTATAATAAAAGATGAGGCATTACTTTCAGAGCAGCCTTCATTAAAAATTGTGTTTTTGTCATCCCCCTATAAATCAAATATGGCTGAGGGGATTTTGCTTACATTTTTTTACTCATATAAAATCAGCTAAGAGACTGGGCTAATGTTATGTTTGAAAACAAAGATACAGTTAAAATAAAACCCAAACCATTCTGGAATTACAAAATTAAAAAACAATCATTAATTTGACTTTGAGGTACTTGTAGTGGATGAAAAAAAGAAAAATCAACCAAACAGGTAAGACTTAATTTCACAGATGTTACCACGGGCATACTGACATCAGAAGAAGCAAGCCTAAAGCAACACATCTCTCTTTCTGCTTTTCTTACCAATGCTTGCACTCCAGCATGACACCATTACTTCGATTCAAAAGACCAAGCGGTAAAATAGGCAAAGAGAGAGGGCAGAGGAACGGGAAGAAGTGGCTGGCTCTCAAGTGCTGAAAGTTTGCTCACCTTGCCTAGGCGCAGGAGGCAGAGGGAACCAGCTGCCTGCATAACTAGCCTTAGAGGCTTACTTCAAAACTTTGTATCTTTGTGGTAAAGGAGAGGAAGCTGGTGTGCCTGGTTGCACAGAAGGAAAAGAAAATGACTCAGCTCCAGTCAGAGGGTCAAACATTCTCAGAAAAGGGTAAAATTTAGCCTACAGTTTACCTACCACAGCAACAGATCAACCATAACACTGTTTCTCTCTGTGCCTTTACTCTAGAGAGATTTCCAGCCTACACACTGAACCTTTGGAGAGATACAGCAAGTGAAAGGAGATTTGTTCGGGCTGGCTGGACCTGCAATGTATGTAACAGGACAGAAGGAGACCTATTACCGCAGCCTGCCCCCTCTGCTCAGCCAGAGCCATTCCGGCTAGGCATATGTGCAATGCTGTTAACATGTGGTGGAGGTCCCACTGCAAATGCTGCTGCAGCCAGTCCAGAGAGAGATGCATCTGAAGAGACCAGCTGCTTGCAGCCTCCTCGGTACGCCAGTGAAGGCTGAATCTTACAGCACAATATAGCCTTCTGTGTTTTATGGGAGATGTTATTTCCCTGAGACATTTACTTTGCAGTGTCCTGTATCTTTGTGGCGGGGCCAGCAATCTGCCGCACTGCTGTGACAACAGGTGGGACAGCTCCTTCAAAACACGAATAGACCTGCCAAAATAGGGATGCCTGCCAAGCTTACTACATACACACTACGTTCAAAGGTTACGAACCATCTCTAAAACCACTGATTCAAAAGCTACATGGGTTACAGTTGCGCTTTGCTTTCATTACAAAATTCTCCAATCATGGAAAGAATTCTGAGTTTTACTACAAACTCTGAAAACAGGCCAAAGTTGAAGAAGACGTTCCCTAAGGGTTGTAATCCTTCAGAGGATCTGAGGTAGAAGAAAAGAAGCTCTGAGTTAATGCAGGGTTTCACACTTTTAGTGTGGGTAACTCGTGGTTTCACAAGTTTTCCTTGCAAAGGCAGGTGAAGTTCAGTGGTTTCTCTGATATTTTACCAAGAGTGTCTGGGTTCATTTGAACTTGAAACTTAAAACAGAATCCAGTAGCTGCAATCTTAAACATGGTAAGACAAAGATTAAGAAAATAAACATCTGCATGAGCTCCTGGGAAATGAATACACTAGGTTTACCTGCTGAGACTCAGGAAACTAGAAGTTTCCACACACTGCTTTCACTTAGGGAAAACATTAGGGAGGTACGATGGAGGCATGCTTGCATGACGTTTTTTACTTATCAAAGTAAGGAACCTGAGAATAGACTACACAGTACTTGTTAACTTTCCTTCTCACTACTTTTCTTGCAAGTGCTCATGTATTTCTGGAAGTTAAGCAGTGCTGTCCCCACAGGAAAATCTGCTGTATTACAGCTTCTCCTCCCCCCCTTCTCCCCCCCCACCCCAAGGCTACCAACACCTACTTTCAACAAACAGGAGAAAATGAAAGAGAAGTTGGTGCTAGCCCTTAAAGTTAGCCCTAAACAGTTAAAAAGGCCAAAGAGTCACACTGAAGCAATATTTCTCTTAAAACAGCACTTTTCACCTGTCTCCTCTATATCTGCAAGCTTTCAGAGCTGATAAAACAAACGACTTGGAGTCACTTCCAGTACCTCCATGAGGTTAATCATAGTAGCTCATGACACTGTGAATCTCTGTGATACTCTGTGACAGCTAGCTGATGCTGAACTTTAAGTAGCCTCAGTCTTGTGGTTGTGCAATAAAAGCCAGAACATAAGCCAGAGAGCCAACAGTGTGGAAGAATACCATTAACATGGTCACCAGTGGTCTACAGCCATAAAACACATCAACTTTGTTTTGCCACATGTTAGAATAGGAAAAATCATATCCTGTAGGGTGTTTGCAATATAAAAATTAATAAAACAACAGGCAAAAATTTGAAGAAGGGTTCAGAAATCATACTGAAAGCAGGTAATGGGTTAAAAAGATAAAGGATCTTAATTATAAAATATTGTATTTCTTTAATACATTTTAAAAAGTACTGTAAATGTTTTTAGCAGTGAAAAACACTAATACTGTTTAAACTTGATTCTACTGTTATATCAGAACAAAAAAGAGAAAACAGAAAGAAAAAAAAAATAACTTTTGTCAGCATTGGTTTTTGGTCTTCTTTTGTGAACTATTTCTTTATCATTTTTGAATACTGGAAATTATATATGCTGATTCTAGAAACACGTCGCCCAGAATGCTCCTTGTTCTCCAGTTATCCTTCAACACAGCAAAGTTGTAAGAAAATCAACTATTTATAACAAAGTTTTTCAATCAGATCTCTTCAGGAGTCACTACTCCATTCTCACTCATGCTATAGTTGCTGCCTATTTAACTGAGTGAGGCTTTGGAGAAGGGCGGGAAAGTATTTTGCAGACAATCATGAAATATAATGTCTGGTCTTTTTCGGATGCTGTTTTGCATCCATATTTGATATATCTGTTTCCTAGTGGAGGAACTTAGTAGTTACACAGATGAGAGAAACGGATACTGTGGTGAGTATACAAGTGCTGTATTTTTTTACTGTGAAGCTGGATAATATTAAGCTGTAAAAAAAATCATCTCTAATAAAATGAACTATAACAAGAAGAAACTCCAGAATACTTTCTTGTTCATGTAAAAAGCAGTGGATTTACCATTACAACCAATGTTTCCCTTTATCACTTTCTCTTCATCATTTATGTAAAACCAGTTGCCGTGACAGCTTAAACAATTGTTTTAATAATGCAGTGTCCCCCCATATTTTAAATACTGCAGGCTCCTGAGAAAAATCTACTCCTCAACTCCAAAGACACAAAATGCAGCAAAAAAGTCAAGTCGACAAAAAAAAAAATAACAACACAAGACATGAGATACCTGTACAGTGAACGCATTTTGCATGGAAGTGGTGTTTCTGGTCCACAACTCCAAACACAAGCTTACTGCTTATTATAAGCTTTACTACACTTCCTACTACTCCCCATGGTGCACCAATCAAAACCAATCAAAATCGTGCCTGTTAACTTTGCTACAACACACATAACTCAATGTACAATGCAGGGGCTGTGATGATATAGTTTTAAATGCTAAGATCTCTGTACAAGGCATCAGCTAAATTCAGGTGTGAGGTAATGATGAAAGGTTCATGAAGTGTTGAGAGAGTTGTTTCTGTACATCTGAGCAAGCAGATGTAGACTTCAAACCAGTCTACACAGATGAGGTAAAGGAGATGTGTCTTTGCAGGAAGAGATTTTTGTAAGATAAGAAACAGTCCTAAAGATTACTCGCAGTTGTAGAGACAAGAAAGAATATAGGTCAGTGAAGAAAAAAAAAACAACTGGTGGGAAATTATGAG
The DNA here is from genome assembly GCF_019232065.1 of Centrocercus urophasianus. Taxonomy (NCBI): domain Eukaryota; kingdom Metazoa; phylum Chordata; class Aves; order Galliformes; family Phasianidae; genus Centrocercus; species Centrocercus urophasianus. Next base: position 6,521,080 of record NW_024885088.1, on the reverse strand, counting down.
AAGGAAATTGTGAACACCTCGGTTCATTGGAGTGAAATGCTAACTGTATAAATTCTGTACGCATGTTCTTCAGATATGGACTTCTGTGTGCTTTGTGCTGGCCTGGAGAGACTGCTTCGTATTCTACAAGGTTACACAGCTCACTAACAGTTAATAGAGAACGTATAAAAGAGAACAACTACACATTGTCAAGGGAGATGAAATTAAATATCCCAGCAGACATTCCTGTTCATATGACATTCTGGCCAACAGGCTTCTTCGTACACTGAAGTGATAACAACACAGTTTTCTTATTAATGTTAGTTCAGTGGGAATTCAACTGAATAAATATTTCAAATTAGCAATTTCTTTCAGAAATTTTGGGATGGCAGCATAACATCTGTATCTGTCTCTCTGTAAAGCAACAACAGATAGCTTAAACTTCAACTTTGCCTCCCTGCAACATTAGGCATAGCATTACTAATGCAGAGCTAGGTTATCATTCTCCTTCTAACCTTAATGAGTTTTAAGTTATCTGAGTGGGGTTCAAACTAACAAGAATGGGTAGCAGCAGCAGCATAGCCACTGCATGGTGCGTGCAAAGGGACTGTACTATCTGCCTTAGGTACTGATCCCTCACACTGCTAACATGCAGACAGCTTCTGGGACCCAGACTGGCTAGCTAGACTTTGGTTTGGTTAAGTTTTGCTAAGACATTTTTGGCACAGACTTCAACCTAGTTCTTACTTGTGCGACAGTGAATCCACTGAAAAACTGTGCTTGGACTACCAGAATGATTTGATTAGTGGCACAGCATGACTGGATTAGCAGCTGATACACTGTGTTAACTCAAGTTTCAAGTCTCTCGCCACTTCTCTATTGCATTACCCATTTAAATGTCAGTAGCACTTGTTCTTCAAATCAGGCTCCTGAAACCAATGGACTGGCTGACTCAAGTGAAAAGCACTACTCAACAAAATTAGAGGGCTTTGTGGGTGACTGAAGTTGAGTTACCAGTAACAGCCAAGTTGGGTCTCCAGTTAACTATCTCTTCAGTGCAGACAGATCCTTATTGTACAGCTGCAGATTCAGAGTACATAAGATTTTTAATATTCCTTTTTTTCCCCCCATAAAGTACTTATTTTCTTAACTACACTGATGAATGTGTAATTAACACCATGTTTCTAAGTTTACAGAGCAGACTGGGTTTTAAAGATATTTTGAAGCCTACACACTGCATAATCTATTCCATATACAATTTTAACTTTTCAAAGGTTCCTTCTGATACGTCACACGTTTCTGAGTAGGAATCACGTACAAATTACTTGGGTTAGAATTGCTACTCTCATGAGTTTTATGTTCAAATTTTCAGTTTCTTATTTCTTTGCAATAGTGAAAGAGTTAATGTCACATCTAAATGGGAGTTTGCCCTTAATAAGAAAGCATTAAAGCAAGCCAAGAATAATAATCTAAATGAAGGCCATTCTTTTGCCTTTTGTCAATATTTTCATAGCGACAAACAGATCAAACACATGATATTTTTTAAGGCTTGTATTTTTTCCCTCTTTGTAAATCATAAATGTTTTGGTATATTTAATTTCAAAATGAGCTCCCTGGAGATTAGGCTAACATGATGGATTAAAAAACCTTCAGAAACTATTACATTTTAGATGGAAAAATACACAAAATGTTCGTTTGCTGCTTCCCCCAGCTCATTTGCTGGCTGTTTCTCTTTCTCCTACACCTAAAAGAACCAAGCTGTCTGCATTAATCAGAAAAGTTTCATAGTCTTGCTCTCAGACTTCAAAATGCTTTAGCACTTTTTTCTAATTAAATTAAAGATTTAAGACTATATTCAGAGGAAAGTACTCAAGAGCCCAAATATTTTCTGTGCTACACTGATTTGGCATATTCATGTGGGAAGAGGTAGAAAACTCACTCCTGCACTACGAATTCAGGCCTTGAAAAGCACAGGGAATGCTCGCATCTTGTGACAGTCTGCACAAGTACTACTTGAAATGTTTTTGAAGATCCAAGAGCTTGTTACTCATAAATTTTCACTGGTTTTAAACAGCAGCCTTTCTTAACAAAGATAGAAGACACTTCTCACTGAGCTGCATTCGTAAGACTTGACTAACTTATCCATGCAAAAGCATAAGGACAACAGCTCACTGTCCAGGCATGGAAAATATTCATCTTGCTTGTCAGAGGGGATTTATTTGGTGGACTTCAAAGTCCTTTCTCCTGTCCTTCTGTCCTTATCATTGCACACCACTGGATGGCTCCTGAATGATCAGTATAGCTCTTAACAAAAGGGAGCTGGGAAAGGCTTTTTCCCCCACGAGGTAAGTTCCTTCCCTGGAAAAGGCTTTTGTATAAACTGTGAACTCCGGTCCAATTGCAGATGGAAGTGAAGGAAATGGTGGCAATGAGACAGCCCAGAAGTCTGCCTGGACAGAGTGACTACCAAAGCCTCAATCCAGACAGGGAACCTGGGTGGGACCACCTCCTCTTTCATGCAACAGAGAACAATTTTAAAAATAGAAGCAAAAGTGATAGGACAAGCTTCTTTTTGAAGAGTCATCCAGCTGGCCTTGAGCAGCAGTGATGCTTACTAGCATGAGACAAGCTCATACAGAAGAGGCCTTGTGATCAATGAGGAGGCCTTGTGATCACCCCCTTCCTGTGTGATGTGAGCACACCCAGCACCGAGTCAAAGTCAAAGTGTGTCCTCTGGAAACTGCTGCAGTGGTAAGGACAGAGACAAACCACTGGCAAATGGCACCCAAGGTTTTAATGGATTTCTCAGAGAAACAAAAGTCTCAGAGAAACAAAAGCTTCAAAAGTTTATGAATTTCAGCTTTAGCAAGGACACAGTTTTGAGTACTTACCATAAATGTAAAACAATTGAAGTGTTTTGTTGTTTTGGTTTTTTTTGCTGTGTTTATTTTGGAACTGGCTATTTTTAAGGTCACAGTCCCTGCTAAGGGAGGAAACTGTATCTCTAGGGTATTGGGAATTAAACAGAGGAAAGAAAAAGGCACAGAGAAAGTAGCTGCCTTTACACAGAGAGCTCAAATGTTTTGTTTCCTTCCTTGTTCGGTCTGTAGTAAAACAAAAAAAAGAACTTTACAGTAAACACTGAATCATGCATTTAAAAAAAAAAATTCTGATTTTGACAAGATTTCTTTTTTAACTTTTTCCCTCCTGGAATCCCTTCTGATAAACTGCAGCATAAAGGGACGCTATCACTTCTCGACTAATTTCTATCACTTCAAAGGTTAGGCTCACCACTCTCCACTGTGGTGACTTCTGTAATGGGTCAAGCCAATTATCTCATGTAGTGTCCTACTTCGGAGATATGAATAAGGAGGTAAAGAAGGTAGCAAATGTTTCCACAGTCTTGGAAAAGCCAGTCGAGACAGAAATCAGCTACTGCAGAGGGCATGAATTGCACTGACACCACGCTTCTGTGCCAGGAATCAAAGGAAACTGCTGCTGAAGGGATGGTGCAAGAGAGGAAGGGACTGAGCAAAGAGAGACACTGTGAAGACAACCAAGCTAACTACATGGTAGTTAAGTGCAGAACTTTACACCTATCAGCTCTGCCCGTGCTTTAGGAGGTCACAACAGATGTTACCACAACAAAGCTACACTGCATACTTGACAAAAAGAATTCTAGTGTTAGGAGTTAAACTCTGGAGTGTTAGGTGTTAAGTAATGCAAAGCAGGATCAATGCCAGCAGTGATATGAAAATAAGCTTCATAACTTAATTGCTCATTTGCAAAATACCAATGTTATTTATTTAAGCTACTATGACCTTTTTTCTGATGCACTAGTAATGTAATGTTCATGTGTGGCTGTCAGAAGAGCATCATGATAGAATACTAATACCTTAGATCAGGAGTTGCCCAATTTATTTTGCTGCAGTGGTACCCTTACAGAAATAGAGCTACAGCTCTACCACTGTGCTACAGAGTAGTACTCACTGTGCTACTACAGCTGTGCCTCACTGAGACAGGGATTACAGATGTTTCCAATTCTAACCCAGGCTCTGTATTTGCATTGGATGCACTTCTCAAATGTCTTTTTCTCACGTGTGAACCACAAGAAATACATCAATATTTTGGAAATCCCTCTTCTTAGCTAGCCTCTGTTCTTCAGCTTGCATCCCAGATTATGGTATGTCAGGTACACTCTCCCAACTGCCAAGCAGCATCATTTTAAGGTTCATAAGATGCTTTCCATGGCTCTACTTAGACAGATAAAGCAGGTACAGGCAAGGAACTCCATGTGCACAGCAATTCACAGGATACAAAATGTCCACTAGAGTGAGGTAGGGAACATTGTGACTAAAACAAAATCAGAAGGCTAGCAATTGTAGGAAGAAACTCTCATGCCTTAACAATGGTACAATGCTAGACATAATCTGTTCTTTACTGCTTTTACAAAGAAGTCAGTAATAAGACGCAATCATTAATCATAAGTCTCTACTTGCTATTTTGGCCCAGTGTGGGTAAAGAACACCAATGAAGTGTAGCAGTTATCAAAACAGGAGATGATGAGAAATTCTGGAAAAGGGTGAGGTGAGTAGATACGTGCGTAAGAGTTCTGCACAGAGGAAAAGTAAGGAAGAATTTATCCAAATGTTTCTTAAATAGAGCTATTTTGCTTAAAGACCTGGGCTCTCTAACTCACACTCAAGCATCTTCTACCTACCTATACTCAATTTATCTTTAGGTGATATCTACATGTTCATATACAAAATACATACTTGCACCCGACCTTCCAGGGACATAAAAGTGGCATAGTTTTTTCTCTTAATCACCCGTACATATTATGTAATATACTTTAATGTAAGTATGTAAAAATACAGATCAGAACTAGTGTAAAGGGAAAAAAGTTTGACCTCTCCATCCCTTTTAAACACATTAGAAGGCTTTAATATAGTCAAGCTACACTGTTAGCTGTATTAACACAATCAAACCTTCCCTGAGGTGTAAAGGAACTGTGCATGCCAGAATGAGAGACTAGTACACTTAAGAACTAATAGCATTAAAAACCATATGGTTACCACATTAAAAATTAAGCCTTTAAGAGTTCAGGAAGGAGATCAAAAGCCTGTAAAGCATATTTAGATAGTGAATACATAACTATTAGATTTCTGTTGTAGAACCAGCTTTATTTAAAATTTGCTGTATAGCAGCCAATACAAAGTTCTGAATGCAATGAGAAACTCCTAAAGCAGATGAAGTTATTCAGAAGAGTTTGACTATAAGACTATTCTTCCTGACATGCAGAGGAATGTAGGCTTACCAAAAAAGATGTAACAGAAACATCAAATAATTAATTCTGAAAGAATGTGGAAAGATACAAAGAGCATTGTGTGTCATTTGACCAAAACCAGAACACAATGCTGAAGTGCTGTGAAGTTTTCTAGAAGTTTAGGATGTGGCAGGATGTTCTAATTAAGTATAACTGTACTGAGCATAACGCGTTTAGCTTTGGGCCACTCGCTACAAGACGTTGAAGCCCTGGTGTATGACCAGAGAAGGACAACAAAGCTGGCGGGGTCTGGAGCAGAAGCCTTACGAGAAGCACCTCAGGGAACTGGGATTGCTCAGTCTGGAGAAGAGGAGGCTCAGGGAAGACCTTATTACTCTCTACAACTACCTGAAAGATTGTAGTAAAGTGGGAGTTGGCCTCTTCTCCCATGTGACTAGTGATAGGACAAGAGGTAACAGCTGTAAGCTGTGTCTGAGGAGGTTCAGGTTGGATATTAGGAACAATTTCTCAAAAAGTGGTGAGGTATTGGAACAGGCTGCCCAGGGAGGTAGGAGTCACCATCCCTGGAGGTTTTCAAGGAAAGGGCAGATGTCGCATTGAGTGACATGGTTTATGGTGACGGGTTGACAGTTGGACCGCATGATGCTAGTGGTGACTTCAACCTTAATGATTCTATGATTCTACACTATCTTTCAGGAATGTGCTGGTTTTTATTCTTCAGTTTTCTGGCAGCATGAACACTGCACAAAATGTAAATGGCTTGTGTTTTTAGCAATGTTTCTTAAAAGTATACTTTAACTATGAAGGAGCAGAAAAAAGATCTGCTCATGTGAAGGACCATGCTCTCAACTCTTAGTGGACTTCAGAGACTGACTTACCAAAATGATTCTGTTTGGAGTCATGGTACTTCTCAGTCTCTCTTATTAGCTCTGAATCATATCTGGAAAGACTACCAATAGGCAGATTCTGGTTTGCATCTTATCAGTGAACCTAAAAGAAAGAAAATAATTTTGTTCACAATCACTTTTATTCTCCATGTCTCCAGAAACCTAAGAAATGTAAAACTTAAGTAGTGATATATTTGAAAATTCCACTGAGCTGTTAAAGATAACATCCCAACTCATAATTGATTTCATACAAGATGGAAGGCAATTTTAAGATAAGGTCTAATCTACAAGAGCTTTTTAACCATAACATTTAGAGCTCAGGTTATATTCAGGCATAAGTCAGAATCTCACTTATTTTTCTCCTGTAAGATGTTTTTCCAGTGATATGCTGATTAAAAAAAAAAAATATATATATATATATATATAAATATTCATTACTTAAAAACCTGGAAAAACGTCAATTCCTGAATTCTAGACTCTCACTATAACTATTTCAAACACTCTCCCTTGTGGAAGAAGGTACTCAAGAACAGCATAGCTCATGCATTTTACACTAACAAGAGGACTGTAAGAAAAGCAAAAATCTGTAGTTTTTTGTGTGATTCGGGTGAGCACGCAACACAACAGGCTAAGGCATCAAAATACTTATGCTATACAGTCTTGACACATTAATTGTCCAGTCCACTATTTAATAAAATCTGTATGAGTGAAGAATCTGAGTGAAGAATCTGTATGTGTTGATAACCAAATCATGAATCCTCTTCTCTCCAAAACACATTAGACTTCATATAAAGAATAAAATATTCTGATGATCTCTGCAACAAGGATGCAATTTAAACATTCTGGCTTTCATAAACTGTTTTCTTACTGCTAGAAGATTCAGGCACAAGTATCTGAAGTAAAGAAATTCTGTTGCATTCCATGCAGTAAATCAGCTGGTGGGAAAAAATCACCTACCTTCTACACTATGTCTTGTTAACTAAGAATAATCCCAAACTCCCTTTCAGAACTGTTCAGAGGTTGTATCATAACTGCCCAGCACATTTAATAATACATCACTGAGTTGCAAAATCCAATTGTAGAGACAAAAATGTTTGCTATTTATGTAATTACTTCAAACATCCAAGCAAAAATAAACCTGCCCCTATTAGAAAGTTGTTGTGAAGGTAATTTCAGTTTCAGGAAACTGGAACTACACTTGATAAGAAAGGAGACACTACAATAGTGGTGTTTTCCATCATCTTCAGGTCTGTAAAGGTGCTGGGAAAAACAAACAAAAAATCTTGCTTCAAGGAATAACCCAGTGCCAATATCTACAATGAAAAAAATCTAACAATTTACGAATTAATTTATGTTCAAATATGGTATCCTCCTTTTTCTGAACTCTCACTTTATACATCTTCAGAATGTTATACAGAAATGCATTTTCTCATTCTTCCTTTGTGAGAGCTGTTAAAAAAAAAAAAAAAAACAAGGCTGCTGGCAGAAGTGGAATGGAAACCAACAGTGAAAAAGATGTAAATGTCATTGATAAAACATCTTCTAATTAAGAAGCAAAGCACACCCATGATGGAATCTGATTTGGTTTTTATTATTTTTAAAACTTCACAACTTTCAAATTTCAAATAATAACATGATTACTCTTCTGCTAGGGAAACACAGCTTTTTAACATATCATCAGTGAGGTTGCTGTGTTATTCATATATTCTATATTCTTTCAATCTTTCCTTAAGGTCTTTCCTTACGGACATTAAAGGTACGGCTCATTAAAAAAAATCAGGTGGGACTCGCTGTCTTAAAGGAAAAAGTTTAAATTACACTACACCAGCAAAATGCAACCACTCATATTTCTTTTTCTCGTGTTTCTGTGCTCCTAAGGACATAAATAGTATTAATAAAATACCCTAAGTAGCAGCTCCTGTTGTTATTCACCAAAATACCTAAAAAAGAAATTTGATGCAGCCCACAATAGCTTCAAGTAATTCACAATTAGCCTCACCTTGTCTTTCAAGTCAAAGGAAGTGTATCAGGATCCTGAGTTCTAAGACGCAATTTATTACACGTTTTACTAAGTACTTTCTGTTGCAAGTACTGAATTGGCAAAACATTTTTTATTTCTCAAAGCAGTGCACTGAGAACACACACATGAAATTAAAAAAACGTTATTCACACAATGAAGATATGTGTGAATTCAACAACGTCTCTCCCCATTCAGACACACATCTGTATATTCCTTGGCTGGACTCTGGCAGTTGTTAAGGAACAGTTCTCTCTGCAGGGTGCTTTGCTATGATTTGATTTTTAAGGCAGAAGTGGTATTTAGTCTTGCTAATTACATTTTCCAGAAAGTGCTTCTGACACATTCTTTCCCTCCTCAAAATCATTTTTATGATTATCAGTACAAACTGAGCTCCTGAGAACGGACTATTTTCTAAAACATACATCAGGTTGAACAGGCCAAAATGGAATCCATTTTCTTTTCTTCATATATTTTTTTTCCTATGATGGACAAAAAATTCTGTAAATCCATATTCCAGACATTGCTCAATTATCTTTTATGAATAGTATTTTTGAAAGATAACGTAGAGTAAAATAAACAACAACTTTCTAAATTATAAATAACAAATTAGAAAAAGATAATCAATACTTGGCTTCCACCATCAAGCCCATCAACTCAAACTGCTTTGTTTCTATAAACAAAGAAGTTTTATTCCACCAGTAATGAGAATTCGGTGTGAGCCTAATCCTTCATACAGAGAATGTCCTGCCTTTTAACCCAACACTCAAAGCCAGCTGTGCCCTGGTTACCTCCTTCACATGCCATGGGTCCTACAGCCTCTTAATTACAACTCCTTGCTTTCCCTAGAAATGATGGTGACAGTGCTCACACTGTATTTTGTGTGCCTACAAACAACAAGTGCTCATTTCACATATTAAAGGTTTACTTCAGTTGTAAACACAACCTACGCATTGTAATACTGTTGGGATTTCCCTTTGCTTCACTCTATCAGGAGCTTTACTATATCACTACACATGACAACCAATGTAAACTCATCTGTGCACATACACATCCATAAAATATGTGTTTTACATGTTTACCCTCTGAAATACAAATTAAGGAAATGTTGTTGCTGACAGCCTGCTCTTTTGTCTGTGCATTACTAACAGGAGAACAACAACGCACAGTGGATTTCAATCAGAAATTAAAAAGAGAAATATTCTGTATATTTCGCTTTCTTCATATGCACAACTAAATCAGGTGTGTCTTCCCGTACTCATGCAGATAGATACTGCTTTCATACAGTTATAAATAATCACCAGAAGAAATTAGCAGGGAGAAAACACATAAAAAGCCTTACTACTCTTGTTTATTTATGCACTGTATTTCAAAGTACTTTTTCCTCTCGTAAGTCAACTAGTTAGGCACTGTTTGAAAGAAACAGCAACAGGAAAAGAAAGCAAGGCTTGGAATTATTTTCTCAAAGAAACTAAAAGAAAACTAAAACAGAGAACAATATTCAGTGTTGTATTAGAAATGATATACCAGATTCTACCAGCTGGAGGAAAAATGGCAAGCTAAGCAAATCCCTTTACGTCTCCCATTTTGTTAATTCTTCACAGGCATACCTACCTACACAAGACTTAAGCTGAAATCCCGTTTAATCTCTCCCTAGACCATCCAGGAGACATCCTATTTAAATATGTTCTCATTTTCTTCACGTCGTGTTATGTGTTTCTTCCCTGGGAGTGCAGTGTATTGGCCTGAGAGGGTAATGCAGGTAACATTTAATATGTAACTGTACAGTAATAGTAGCATTTATCAACTCTGAGTTCCACTGGCACTATTAATTCTCACAGAATATACCCATGTAACTGAGGCCATATATTCTGGAACTCTGAAAGCACTGCAAACCATTTGTAACACCAAACAGAAAGGGAGTGAATTCAAGAGCAGGCATCTGCACAAAGACCAGCGACTAAAATGAGTCTGTGTCCTGGTTGCAAGAGCTGCCGTTAGCATTTTCTCTCACCTTCCTGATAATACAGCATTTCACAATCACAAAGGAACAAGAAAAAAAAAAATGAACTATCTATAAAACACTCTGGAGTTTCCCTTTCAGTAGCATCTAATACTTCTGTTGTAATTTTTACACTGAACATTCATTAATTCAACAGCAAAACAACAAAATAATCATGGAGTATAAAGGAAAAAAAATTTTGTTTTGATTTTGTTTGTACAATCAGTGTAAAACTAATCCTCTGGGCATACACACTAGGCACTAACATATTCATCTAGCTCCAAGGATCTAGATTACATATGTAAACTTAATGATGTATCAACTAATACGTTTCACTAAATGCAGGTATAACCACAAAAAAACCCAGAAACTCTCTATAAAAATAGAGAGAATTCAGTTTACAAAAAGATCACCCTCTGCTTTTTACTAGTTAGTGGTACATGCTGCTTTAGCCTGAAATATTATTATATTTTTCAGAACATTACACTGAGTTCAGTGGCTGCTTTATCATATGCATTCTAGCTCATTCCAGCACGTGTCACTGGAATAGCATGATACAAATCAAACTTGCATTCTCACCTGTACTTAAATTCTCCTAAACTATACTGCTGTCTTGAAAAAGTACAATGCGTGGGATAAATTCAACAAACTCTGCACTGTTCACCACTAACAGCACACAGGAATAACCTGAAAAGTTTAGATGTATGAAAAAATTCACACATTTGAATGGGTCCTCCACATCTCAGTGAGGTTTACCCCGACCAGTCACCAAAAAGATACCAAATCCTAGTCAACAGAAAAATCTATGTGTCTTTGCAACAAATGCATCTGTTGCCCAAACCCATTTTCCAGTTCCACTGCCCAGACGGATGAGCTGTGCTTGCCTACCTGTTGGTCTATATGTCAGCCTCTTGGCCTCTGTTCTTCTTGAAGGCCACAGACACCAACACTCTGCCTAAAGCATGGCTGGTGGGAGATCTGCTGTCCTCAATTCATGATTAGTGGCCCAAGTAGGATGCATACAGAAATGAGCTATGGCAGGTGGCTCAGAGAACAACTTCACACACACCACACAGAAATCCGGCCTTTCTAGAGACCTGGGAAGATCTCAGCATCCATTCCTTCTGTGGAAGGAGGCAACAAACTGAGGAATTTACAAAACTACTCCTTTAAACAAAAGCTGATCAACTGGCATGCGCCAGGCTTGGTGGCCTCATAGTCTCAGGTTGAAAAGCTTACCTGAGCCCTGGCAAACAAAAAGACATAAGAAAGCATTTCTGTAGTTAAATGCATGTTTTCTTCTGATTGTAACATGCTAGCTCCTGAATACCATAGCATAGACGGAGCACCTGAAAACAGTTCTGCTATGTGCATTTTACACATTTTTATTTTAGTTATCTGAGGAGAAAAAAGTTTAAGTTTTAGAAGTTAAAATTCATTAGACTTATAAGCTCATTTATCTACGCAGAAAAGGATCAGCAATTGGAAAATAAGCAAAAAATATTTTCAATCATCAAAGTGACAGAGACTGATAAAAAGGAGGGAAGAGAATATTTGTATTTTGTTTTAATATGCCATTTTAATATAATAGCTCCTTCGATATTTGGCAGTTCACTTAAATGTTTTAACATTCTAAACTGTATCTTCTCTGAACTGTATCATGCTAACATTTATTCCCTCAACCGTTTTCACTGAAACAGAAACCTAGTAAACAGACACTCAATTTCAGTAACTTAAAGTAAATATGGAGCTGTACCTTTGCCTTCAACCTCTGTCCATCTCCGCTGTGCCCAGGACTATTTTCATTTGCCAGTGATTCCTTAAGCTATAAATGCACAGTAAGAGACACAATTGGCTGCATGACTGAAATGGCTCTCCGGAAGGAGGATGCAAAATCTGAACTGTCACCTCCAACTTTGTTTCTCAGTGACACCAAGGCAGAGTTCCACAAATAGCTGGGGAGTTATATTAAGAGGCTGTGTGATGTCCTGCCAGGGTCTTTACTAGGCCTGCAGAGCACTAAGGTTATACACTATTTATTTATAGAGGAGGATGATACTGTACAAACCATATGCGGTTTTAGTAAGCTTCAACTTCTAACCTAAACACTGCTGTCATTTTGTGGAATAACGATTGTACACTACATTTTCAGAAATGGTATTAGAGTACACCTGTGACTGTGTCCTCTTCAGCTAATGTATGGTCTTGATTCAAGAAAAATCATCAGACGTACTTAAATCTCTCTTATTTTGGATACAGCTTACTTTGTGCTATGGTTTAAACCAAATTTTCAGGAGATTTCTGTCTCTTTTATACAGTTAGACTGAGCAGTGCTGACGTGAGGATTACCTCTTATTATGTGCTTGTACAGCTTAGCACAACCATATTGCTTTTCTCCAGACATACGACTTTCTCCTTTGCATCTGCACAATACACTGAATAAAAGTATAACCTCCATAAATGTACACTTGTCAGTGGTAACAAATGTGACTTTATCAGAGTTGGTAAGGTTATTTCTCACCCCAGTCATGCCATTCAGTAACTGTGGTCTTTTGGTCAGATCACTTCTGCCTTGCCTCTGTTCTGCTGGGTCAGAGTAGGAGTGTGCTGACATTTGCTAGACAGCTGTTGTGTGGTTTAATTATCTCCACAAAGAAAACAGAATTACTGCATACTATTGTTCAGTGTCTGTCAGTAATCTCAGCAAATCAATCAGTATTTTGAGTACATAAAATACAGGCTATTCTCTGAAAACTGAACACCTTTTCCCCCTTTTTAGCTAAAGAAGGGTCTAAAGCGACTTTAAGTCATGCTGTGAGCCCTGTCTTCACATCCAATCAGGCTGACAAACACATCTTGTGCCCCTCTCTCCAGATGCTGTTTTTAACTCTACCAATTTGCAAACTTCACAAAGCCTTTAGTAAGGCATTATAAGAAAAGCTGAATATCAGTCCCAAGTGTAAGAAAAACACTCCATTTTAACCTGCCTGAAAAGCAGCATACAGCCTCAAGAAAGGAAATGGTTAGAATTACATAGGTATTCTGGATTAAGAGACCTCTGTTGTATCTGTACAGATCTTGAGTACACGTGAGACAAAGTGCTCACCAGCAGATGTATAACATCACAGGTTTTACAAGTTTGTATTCGAGATTTTTTGCTTAAGTTGCATTTATTTTGATAATAAAGAACATTCTGCCAATTCAACTTTGAAATAAACTGAACTCCTACAGTATTCGAAAAAAAAATACAGCTATTAGTTACCTTCCTTATTACACAAATCTGGCAATTTCTGGCCAATATCACAGTCATGCTTTTTGTGGTATCTTTTTACATCTTGATGGGGTTTTTTTGTTGTTGTTGTTGTTTTTTTGTTTGTTTGTTTTTAATGATTTTCATCTTTCAGTGCCAGCAGCATACTGTTTATGGCATGTTCTTACACCTTCTCTCTTATTTCTTTTTTCCTTTTCATCTTTATGATGACATTTTATTCCTTTTGAGGTGCTCCTTTTCCCTTTACTGCCCGTCTCCTTAAAAAATACTAACAAAAAAAACAAACAAACCCAGAAACCTGTATTGTTTAAAATACAGGATTAATACTGAGCATACCTATTCACTTCCTGCACTGAAATAGTTTTTGTGTTACTTAAGGAAATCTGCAAGCAGATTTTTCAGTGCTAGAAGTCCAATGCTGACATCAGATCATAAAGAGGGCACCCACCAATTCAGTTCTAATATAGTATTTTAAAATTTTTGACACTCTGATCCTTATCTTTCAGTGCCTCAGTGTGTCATGTGAAAATACATATAAAAAAGTATTCTCCCAACCTTTATGATTGCATAAAAGGAATTTAGGATGTATATGATCAAATACTGAACTACACATAGTTTGAGTGTCAACCCAGAACTCTACTATGTCTCATTTAAGATCACCACTGTTATAAAACATAATGTCACATATTTTATTTAGTTTAATAATTTGCCAAAAAGAAGATTCAACATTTAAGTTAAGTTTCAGTGGACTAAGACTTTCAAAGTCTGTTTGCATTAAAAAACCTCAGAATGAAAGCTGGTAAAGAGGAACTCCCACAGGCAACCGAACATAATAGTCTTTCAATGTCACACTTTTCTAAGTACGTCTGGCCGGTCGTTTGGTTTTGCATAAGAAATCTTAGCAGTCTGCCAAACTGCATATGTAAACAGTAATTTTAATACTTTGCTCTTTACACTGCTTTCCATTTGAGGCTCTTAATGTCTTACAAAAGCACAGCAAGTAGATGTGCTTTTTATTTTAGATGCTACAGAAGATGCTACAAAGGGGTGACTGTCTCAGAAAAAGAGCAGCTCAGGCAGACAGCATTTTCTCATTTTCAGCTCTGCACTATGCCCATTCCAAAGGACAGATGAACCTGCTCTGTCTTCTCATCCATAATCCAAGAGCTTGTTGATGGACAGAGACCACAAGGAACTCATATTATACAATTTTCACCCCAAAAAGCTTAAGGACAGTTTAATCTTAAACACGGCTTGCAACTTTTGGCAACATCCTTATTTATCCACCAATCTGCTCTAGCGGGAAAGAAACCATACCAACAATCTCTTAGAAAGTAGAAATATTGACAACTTTACAGTCTTTTGGATCTTTGTCTCTTTAAGTACTATTTGAGCATTTGTTAACACATTTCAGACAGATCTTGTGTCTCAATATGTAACAAACCAATGACTCCTGACCTTGCTATATTTTTTAATGCCAAGGTTTTTTAATGCACCTTTCCTCTTCAATTCTCCCTTCTCACTCCTGGTTAGATCTCATCTGTTGGAGAGCTGGAAATTACTGAACTTAGTGATCTCAGTGAGATTCCAGTTGTTTAGGAGGTAGGAATGAAGGAAATCTAATACATATCAAACGACAGCAAAGTCCAAAGTACGTGGTGTTCATCAAGCAAGTAGGTAGATGTGATTTTAACATACGTGTTCCAGCACAATTACATTTTATAAATACAAAATACCTCAAGAATAAAATGCAAACAATGTAAACTACGCCAGTACTTGCTTAGTCTGAAACATGGCAGTAGAATTAAATATGCTTAAATGCTTTCTTAAACTAGCACCTATCATGAGATTTTCTGCTGTTACCAAACATGCCCATGCTTAGAACTGATATGGCAGCTATGACATAAACTCCCTTGGAGCGCAGACCTTTTGGGTTAGTAGTTACCTCATTTACAAGGCTACCCTATCCTGGACTACTAAATTATGTTGATCTACCCCACTAAGCTAACATCTTCCCAGAATTACTCACATTTCAAAATATAATCTCAATAATCCTTTACCAGCTCCGTTGTCAGATTCGATAATGCATTCTTTCATCTATAACTAGGAGGAGGAAGTTCCAAAACAAACAAACAGGCAGTGGTTCTTCATAACACATTTTAAGCTATGGGGCTCCTACAAAATAATGTAGATGCTCAGAGTTTACAGGGCTCAGAGGAAGAGCGTATGAGTTTTCAGAATAGAAATCCACTATGGTTACTAAATAGAAAGGAAATATGCCTAGCTGAGTACATCTCTAGGATGGCTGAACATTGCAGGATAATTCAGCAGAAATATGATACATAATTTACTTGTTCTTACTCACTTCCTTAGGCATTCTGTTTTGGCTAGAGCTGAGGACAGGTGACAGTTGGAAGGGGGAACAGCCCACCTCTCTGCTGGATGAGTCCCGGGACTCAGCCCGTGGGCTCAGATCTTCCATCCCTTCCTTAGGAGATACTGTAATGTGAGTAGCTCTTTGCTCCCTGCTGTGAGGAAATAGTCAGGAACTGGTCCACAAAATGTGAAATACTAAAAATTAAGGTTAATCATTCCCGTCTCAGTCTGTTGGCCAAATTTGAGCAAAAAATCTTTCATTTTTTAATCCTCTTATTTGAGAAAAAAATTACCATTATTTTTTCAGTATCACCCAAAACTAACTGCACATGAAGTTTCAGAATAATGCATCATTATGATTTTTTTCACTGTCATAATAAAAGAATTTAAAAAAATGTTGATGGCATTCAAAAAAATCAAAACTGCTCTTCTGACCAGCAATCTAAGCACTCCATAATATTTTTAGTGAAGACATCAACCAGAAATGATTGAATCTGGGAGGATCACTCCTCTGTTTCTTTCAAATTCCTCCTATCAGAACTAGAAGCAAGGAGAAATTCCAGAGAAGTTTTCCTCATAAGTCTGCCAGCTGATTCTGCAGATTCAGCTGAATAACAGATTTCTGTGCACTTCTCTGAACAGATCCTCCTAATGACTCCTAACAGGGTGTGAGAATAAAATTAGAAAAGAGGTGGGGTGGACATGATTCAAGGAATGCAGAAACTTGACATATCTGTAGGTATCATTTAATACTTTGCAAGCAGGCACGTATTTATTTTCATCTTGTAGGTGGAAATTTTAAGATGCTGAATCTTGAAATGGATTATAATTGTGTCAACTGAAATTTCATTCAACAGGACTTGGGAAGCAATCCCACCACTTATCATCCATAAGAAATTATTTAGTTTCAGCATAACATAAAGGACACAGTTACTTGGAAACATGGAAGCATGCTTTCAGTCTCCAGAATGGAAGGCAAATTTTAACATTTTAAGAAATCTACAACATTGTTTAGATTGAAGGCAATAATTTTGCCTCCTCTCTTTATTCTAAGAAACACATTCGTTTCCTTTAAATGCTGGGAATTGCCTTTCATTACCAAAATTGAAAGCCTGTTTATGTAGTTTTAGCTCGGGGGGATTACCATCAAGGTGCACAGATCCCACATACTGCTCGAGGTTCAGGGTCATCCGCAGTGCCTTTTTTTTTTCTTTTCTTTTCTTTTTTTTGAAGTACAATGTGAGAAAAATCAAGCCCCTCTGAGGTTTGGAAGTCAGCCCATCTTTATATCATTTTTCTTATTCATTTTCCTGTGGATTAAATCAATCCTCCCACTATCCATAAGAGACTACTGGGATCTTTCCTGTGAAACCCCTTATTTTCCTCTAGCGTACTTCCCCACGATGATCTCATTCTCCACTCATATATCTTCACATTCCATCTGTAGGCTGATAACTCATCAATTTACCCCTTCTTTCATGTCTTGTCTCATTTCATCTCATCCCAGCTCATGTCTCTTCTCTGGTGTTCTGTTGTCAGTTATATTATAACCTAAGCTTAATTCACACCTTAAATTCTCTTCCTTCCGCACGCAATACTTTATTATTTAATATATGATACTGAGGTCCAACTTCTGACCCGCAGAAAAAGGGGAAACAAAATCATTTATCTTTTTGAACATTAGCAAGAAAAAGCAAGAAAAGCAAACTTTCAGACCACAAGTTCTGGAACTTGCAACATGAAGGCAGTCAGTTGATTTTTTTTTTTTTTCTTCTTCCCCAACATCCTCATCATATTGGATTTTACAGCTGATATTTAACCACTGTTGCTACATTTGCTTTGCTCGAGCTTGGGCTGCATAACAGGTACAAAGACATTTTGAAATCCAAACATCATCGTCAACAGCAACCAGACATCACTGTCACCATTCAACACTGAATCAATTTCAAAAAAATAGCCAATACTCCAGCACTTTTTGAAACCATTGCCTTGGTTACAAGATGTAGCAAATAGGAATGAAAGACCTGGCTTATACAATTAACTGGAATAATCTTGCATCATATCCTGTATTAATACTTTTTTTTTTTTTTTTTACTAATACTTCCTACACTCAATATAGAGTGTTTTGGAATGAGACATACTAGAGCTTTAACAGTGAAGTTTTCCACTCTGGAAAGTTCCACTTAAAATGCCATCATTTTCTAGAAATGCCATGTTAATAGACTGATAGAACTACTCCTCTGAAAACTAAAATGAAAAAAAATTTATTGAATATAACAACGCTTGTGAGTAGCTTTATTATAACTGCAATTTATTTAGAAAATACAAAATATTTAGAAGGAAAAAAAGTTTTGCAGTTAAATTTTATGTGCAATTTTTTCCTCAAAGAAGGAAAAAAAAATCCTTTCTAAAGTAGCTTGTAACTCACTGTTATCCAAATTATATATATAGTTTGAGATTTGTAAAAGGAAAATCTGATTTTTAGATTTTTCTTATTTTGAGGAAATCAGATGTGCTAAAATGATCACAACGTGACATTCAAAGCCAGGTCTATTTTCCCCATGATTATGAGTTTTTGAACTAAGTAAGGTCTGCAATTCACATCTAAAATACAGGATAATTGATTTGACCACCAATTTTTCTCCTTTGGCTACAAAACTGTTTCTTAATTTCAGGTTACAGAATATTCTCAGATACTAGTCTTCCTATCTATTCTCAACAGAATTTGGATAAGGCTCATTTGTCCTGTCTTACAGCATGAACTCTTCTGAATGAAACATGTAACTGAGTAGTTAAACACCTTAAAAGTTAAAATGATTTAGATACAATTAATCTTTCTTATAGGAAAATAGTACCACTCCTGAAAGTTGAAGAGAAGAATTTTCTAATTCTACATTGCCAGCTTCTGACAGTAGATTCCTGTTTTTTTCTTCTGTCTCCAAAATCATATTCTGGGGATATTTCTGAAGGCCAGTGATCTGGCTTGAGGTTCAAAAACACTGGGAAGAAAACCAGGAATTTTTGTTGCTGTCATTACATTTTAAGATGATGCTACTAGCAACTGCTTTGCACTGAAAGATCAATGTTACACAAAAAAAACAAAAAACAAACCAAACCAAAAAAAAACCAAACAGCCAGTAAAGAAAAAATAGATAAACGAGACTGCTACACTGTCATTCACTGATCTCACATCTTACATCTGTATTGTGTGTAGCAAAATCAGGTGCTTCAATTCTGCATGCAAAGCATCTGAGGTTCACTCAGATGAAGTAAACTGTACAATGTGAAACCAGCAGTTTAATAGCAAAATTCAAGAGAGTAATCAATATACTGTCCACCAACACGCTGCCAAAATCACTGGAATGCACAAATAATAGAACATGAACTTGAATAATATCTGAAAGCTGGTAGTGCATAGTTTGGGAAGGAAATATTTAGAGTGACTTTGTTGTTCAGTCGTATTTACTTTTCAGACAGTCACATATGGTATAATATTTAACAAGGATGATTTCTTGCATAATGCTGACACAGCTGTCAATATACACCCTTTGGAGGTACCTGTGCTTCTGCTTGTGGGTTTCTTTTTTTCAGCTTAAAATATGTGATTATGAACAACAGTTTGCAATGTTTGTTTTATAATCATTTCATTATAATAATGAGATAAAGTAAGACTGTAATGATTATAATACTAAAACATTTTCTTAGAATGCACATTGCATTGATGTATTCTGTGAACAATACTCTTACCTTTATGCTTGTTAGCAATCCAATTTGCTTCACTAAATTAATCAGTTATAAATAAATAAAAATATAAAAACAGTCAATATCACTACACTATTATTGTGATACAAAAATGTATATGATTACAGGCTGATAAGTCATTCGTTTTCACATCTAAAGCAGATCTGCCACCACCTGCTCACAAGAAAGTTTGAAAAACAATCACACAATCTTTCTCCTTATTTCAGTGAAGTAGAGACTAAACAGACATCTGTACTACTTTTCCCTTTGCACCAATAAAAGAAAGATCTATTTTCCTAAATCTATAAATCTACAACCTTGCTCTAAACCATCCTTGCTATCAAACTAGAAAGCCCAATTTCTACAGTGGAAGAACTGCAAATGCCAAACTTTTTTTCAACTGTGTTTAAGATGTTCATTCTATTTAAATCTTAACAAAATCTTTGGAGTACACAAGGCCTTCTCTCACCTCTGGGCACTCAAATGAGTTTCACCCTCATGACAGCCTCACCTCTGGCTTGCTCAGATCCCAGGATCTAATTCAGTTCTCCTGGGATCATTGGGAATTGACAGTGCCTTCTTCAGATGTTGCCTTTTCACTTTTCTCCAGTGGAAGTCAGGAAAGAGCCAGCTTTATCCTCAGCTCCTTAGATGGCTGTGAGTACTCTGGGTAGTAATAAGGTAAAATCTGACTTAGCTAACAGGTAAGATAGAATATCCAGCAGCCTAAATATGTATTGAACTTCAAGCTGCAACTCTTACACAGTACCTGTTCAATCACAGCTTCATCTGTTAATTGCAGCTTTACTGATTCTTGTGACTTTTTCATCCATTTTATGTTGCTTTATCATCACCTTTTGTGAGTTAACACAAATATTCACCCTCAAGCCTGTAAACTGCGGAGTACCTTACATCATGCAACAACTACTGGTATACATAATAAAATCACAAATACCTGAACAACTCGCAGATCAGTCTCTAGCGTCTTCTTCTTGTTTCTTGAGTTCATTTTGCCAGACTACATCATCATCTTTTTCCAGGCAGCCTGAGACAGATAAAGTGTAACAGCAGAAGAAAAAGCTGAGTACAGATTTAGTTAGAAAATGCAGAATAAACACACCAAAAGCCAAAACATCATAAAATAAACATTTAAGTACTGTTACCCCCTACAGCCTGTTTTACTGATAAATATGACATATCATGCAGAGCAGATAAACAAGAAACAGTAAACAAGCCATGTAATTTCATAGATGATGGAAAATATTTCCACTGTTCCTTTAAGCAGAGTTTTGAAGCTTTTGAACTGAGCTGCACTCAAGACTATTGGCAGTGCTTGATGCATTGCTCAATTTAGATATTCTTTACCCCCCCCATCATTCTCATTTTTTCAGTTGAACCAGAAAAGTACATTAGCTCAAGTGTAATGTCTCCCTTATCATGTACAGACACCTCACTGCGTTAACACTGGTGACCCGGAATATACAGACTGGAGCAAAATTACTCTTGAAACCTAATGAAAACTTTCTCCTATTCAGGAGCTAGGAGATTCAGAAACCATTTACAGCATGCTAAGGGAAAAGTATCTGCCATACATACCAGCATAAACTTGCTCTGAGTAGACTGCTCTGCCAGTTCATACAAGCAGAGAATTTGGGCAATGCATGTGTAACAAACCACCTCTGTGAAATAACTTTATCAAAGTAAACACTAGAGATAGCCCTTTTCTTTCCAAGTCACTGAGAAGTCTTTTTTTGGGAAAGCATCAGATCACTGGTATTAACATAATCAGTACACACTCAAATATTGGAACTTCACGCAGATCTGGATAAAAATTAACTGCATAGTTATTGCTGACATGGCCTACTCAATTTTAGATTCACATTCATCTGAAAAAAAAAAGCAGTCCATGTGATCCGAGTACTAAAATCCCTTATATCCTATCTACTACAAGTACATAACAAAAAAACCATACATATATAGTGCAAATAGCAACTAGTAGATGTGTATAATATTAGGTTTTCATACCTTCATAAGTTAGCAAACACTGAAGGCAAGCTGCCCTATCAACTAGGCACTGCAAGGGGTCTAACAAGCATACGTGTAACTCCTTACCACCCGCTGCTGCTGCAGGCCTCTGCCTCACCTGGTTACAGCAGATTGCAGACCAACATCTGAGGTGCTCAAAGGTCTCACAGCAGCATGCAGGTCTCATTTAAATCCAGTAACAGATGACTGAATCACTTCTATCTGCTTAGTTTCGTCTTAACGGTAACATCAGAATCTGCACAGTGTTCTAAAATACATCTACTGTGCAGGTAAGGGACTCCTGATGTAAGTATTCTTTCATTAATATTGGTAAGTTTTAATCTCTCGTGAATAGTGATGCAAGCCTTTTCAAAAACTTGGGGCACTACGATTTTAGAAGATGTCATTTTCCATAACAACAATTAATGAAGATTTTGGATCCCTCTGAGGACTCCCGAGGCTGACCATCCAAAATCACTAATTATTTTCCAATCTGAAGGCTAGACACCTCAGAGAAAAGTTCTGGAGCGGACACTATTTGGAAGAGATCGGATGATTTACACATCAATGACATCCCACAGAGTTCAAAACCACATCCTTTCCTGGTAGCCAAATTCGGCCGTTAGCAACAAGTACATAATCTCAATAAAGTAAACTGTAGGGCTAGAGCAGTAAAGGACAGATAATGAAAACTCCCTGCACTGAGTAACTGCGGGGAGTCTAAACTGAAGATCTAATAATTGGTCTTATCTCTATCAAGGTGCAACAGAATAAGCTGATAAGTGCAAGAATGTCTGACAAGGCCCTAGGGCTCTTTACGGCTTGCAGTGAAGCTTCATTATTGTCAAGAATTTTAAGGATCATCTCATGTGGAGAGAACAAGAGGAATTTCTTTTTCCTGCCATGCTGCTGATGCGGATATATGCAAGGTGCACTTATGTAGATAAGACACGCTTCTCCCTTCATACAAGCCACAACAATGCTGAAGTTTTACTGTTGGGTTCTCCTTTACATGTCTTCTCAGGCATGCCAGCAGCAGGTGCATGAAGAATGGCCCCTGGTTGAGCTGAAGGTCTGCTGTCTTGTGGTGCAAAGAGCCCAAAGGAAAACTCACTTCAAAGAGAGAACTCCTCCTTGAAGTTCCTACATTTCCATCTGCTTTGACCAAGCCTTATTTAGGACACATTAGTATAACACATTAGTATATTCTTGCAAGTGTTTAGATTAAGAGATTCATTAGTGCTTATGAAGATCACATCAGTAGCTAACATTTCACCTTTCAGATTGAAGGAAACATTTTGCGCAGTGGGAAAATAAGCGGTCCTTCCTTCCTCAAGCTTTTACATAAGCTGATTACTACAGGTAGGAATGCAGGCACACACTTTGTGTCTTTCTGTGTATGATGCCTAAGTGTCTGGGCATCAGGTTTATGAAACTCTTCCTTCAAAACCACAGCAGTTTCTCTCCGACATATGCAAATGATATGGTACCATGACAAGCAGAAGTCCATTTTGCACCACTAATATCAAAAGATCCTTCTTTGTCTTCTGAAAGCGTTTCAGTGCATTTAGTTTGCAAACAACTGTGCTCTGTTCTGATCCAGACCTTCATAAGACACTTTGCCTTTTAATAAAAGTGGCAGGGAGACTGCCACAAAAGAAGCAGAGCACTAAAATAATGGGACTTAAACTGGCCACACCTGAATAACAGCACAGTTTGCTTATGATGAGATGCAGCTACCACATCATCTGTTACCTATTCAAAGCACCAGTTCCCTTAGGATAAGCTACAATCAAGGTATATGAAGATATTTAAACAAGCAAGCTGTAGCTGACCGAAACCACACCCCACAAGGCAACAGAGTGGAGACCCCACTTTGAGATGGCCGTACAGTTTAAAGGATGCATTAACATCACGTTTATGTTGCCTTATAGTATTTCAGGCATGTTGAACTCACAGCCCATGGGCTACATGCGGCCCAGCACAGCTCATAGTGCAGCCTGCTCCCTGCCCAGCGCCACCACTGCAGCAGCTCTTCCCCACCAAGCCAAACATCAGGGCACTATGAACCCTATCTGGGCTGAAACCAGGGCATGGGATGCCATGCAGAGCAAGCTCAAATTATGGCAAATGAGTTGCTGCACTTTGATATGCTGGCTGAACACAGTCCTGTGAACAGCAAAAAAATACGAAGCCGTGCTTTCCATTTTGATAAAAACATCTGAGGTTTCAAGATTGCTGAAAAAAAAAAAATCATGTTTTTTAATTTGCAACTCTGTTTTCATTCAACATAAATGCATTATTTGTGAATTTTCAGACGGAATGCATAGAGTTGCAATTAAAAACTGGATCACGTCTCTTTACCAGACTTTTGTATGATCTCTCTTACCAGAGAGAAACATCCCTCACTTCACTGTTACGCTTTATTCGTGCCATCACTTTTTGACATCACTTTTGTGCATTTGTGAACAACTGTTTTGAAGGATGAAGCATGGGAAGAGTAAAATCTCATAAAAAATATCTACTGAACACCTTGAGAACTAACTAAGAATTGCAGTCACTGCCATTGAAAGAGACTGATGCATTGGTTTCACATAACCAAGCTCAAATATCCCTCCAGTTTCATGTTTTATTGCTCTCTTTTTTTATATGTTTTAATAAAAAACATTAAAGAAGAAAATGTTTTGTTATTTTTTATACACATTAACTGTAGTATATATTGAATGAGGGCTGCTCTGAAAGTAATGCCTCCTCTTTTATTATATTGGCCCACAACATCAGAGGCAGATGGCGGTATGGCAGCAGAGGTTGGCCAGTCCTGACAATATTCTATCATGTTTTGTGTGACAGATGGCAGCAGAGGGGCGATCTGACAAAATGGCATCTGACACAAAGGTGTGAAAATGAATTCCTCCACGCAAAAGAAAATGGTACCCACTGGCATTCATTGATGCTTACTGAACATCTGTGGAGATCCAACAGTGGATGTGAGCACAGTGAGGTGGTAGTGCATTTCAGCAGTGACAACAGTAGGTAACCTCCACTAGTACAGAATTTTACAAGCACGGCGCTTGTAAAATGAGCTCTTGCTCATCATTAGCAAAAATGCATAGCTAATTGTGATGACTATGTTGAAAAGTAGTGTTTTGTAGCTGAGAACTTGCTCAATCA
This sequence comes from Centrocercus urophasianus, assembly GCF_019232065.1. Classification (NCBI taxonomy): domain Eukaryota; kingdom Metazoa; phylum Chordata; class Aves; order Galliformes; family Phasianidae; genus Centrocercus; species Centrocercus urophasianus. Next base: position 6,496,324 of record NW_024885088.1, on the reverse strand, counting down.
CAGTTACTGTGCTCTTTGTAACTGTTGATGTTTCCATAGAAAATAAATAGAAGGCATTACTTTTGGAGTAACCTAAGTAAATCCTTTGTAACTACATATAATTCCTCTTCACTCAGGGCCACACTTGCAGCCCAGGCAAGGCAAAAGGTTGGATATTCATGCAGAATCCAGTTCAGAAAATAACAGTAAGCTTTGTTTATGAGGATCATATATATCTACAGGTAAAATGTGCTTCATTGTCCTTCTATTTTAGTTCTAATTTAACTGCTTCTTCCTTCTCCATCAGTGTTTTGCTGAACAAGCAGGGCAAATGCTTTAGCATTGAATCTCAACTGCAATATCCTACGCAGTAATTAAGCAAGCTTTCCACCAACAGCAATTCTCGTTTTACAGGTCATCTCTTCAGTTATTTGGAGGAATAGGAATGTTTCAGAAAATCCTTCATATAGCTGTTTTCAAACCAACTACAGCATAGGTCTCTTGTAGAGTTAAAACATATTGACTGTAGCTGGGTCGAGTGAACGGTTATGCCACGTGATATTGCTTTCAAGTTTACTGATGCTCTCACGCAGTTCTGAGCCTTTTTTTGTGCACGTGTTTTCTGATAGAGACAAAAGAAACCATGTTAGAAGAGATGCTAATGGGAGGTCTGGGTTACCCTACAATCTCCTTTCTCAAGGTGATGACAGATTTTATCATTCTTACTTTGTGACTAAGTTTTATTAGTTGAGACTATAGTCAAAACTTTGAAGTCTAACTTAAATCACCCCAATATCAACCAACAAAACAAAATGAGAGCTGCATTTACACAACCTACAAGAAATTATTTTGGCAGGCCATAGCACACAGACAAACATAAATGTCTTAGTGTCATGTCTTGTAAAAACACAGCCTCTAGCACAAACCTAGCAGCTTTCAAAACCCAACAGTTGCACAGTACCACTTTCATTGATCCTGGATGAGGAAATCCACATGAAATAACATTTAAATTGAAAATCTGACCCATAAAGTGACTCACTCCAGTGATCTGCTCTCTGCCAAACGCCACTTGTCCAAGTCTGCCATCATTCATCCCATCTGTCCTTCCAGTTACACCGTACCAAAAACTTCGTGCCAATAAACTACAGAGGAGCTTGCTTCAGGAAGAACTCCAGCACTGCATGCAGAGAGGGCAGATGGGGTTTGCAGCATGCCACAGCATGACCATCCTGGGCAAACCGTAACATAAAGAACAGACCGAAATGTAGCCAATGGTCTCCAATCCGTAAAGTGGACTAACGACACTGTCCTGTCTCACAGAACTCTTTAAGCCCTTGACATGAGGAAGGCTGTGGAAAACCCACATGCTACAGGAACAACAATCAGAAGATACAAGCAGTCTTCATTTCTGCTGAACACAAATAGCATTACCATTTGGAAAAGCCAAACTTACCATTTAGAACCTCAGCAAAGGATTACGACCTGACTGGAGACCTGCAAGTTAGAAGATGTACCTTACAATAACCCAATTCATCCAATAAGCACATGTAGTTCAATGAGCCTGTTTATATGAAATCCACATTGCTATCTTTATTTCCACGCTTGAGATGGCCACAGAGAAAACAAGCAAGCAAAAATCACTCAAATCATAAATCACTTAGCCATAAAATGCCTGACATGTTCCATCAAGAAATTAGTTTACAATGTTTTGCCTTGAAGGTTACATTTATTATGCACAAGCACAGAAAACAGGACAAAGGACGAAACATCTGTATTCTAAATCCAGCAGTCTGAGGCACGGAATAAGAACGTTCATCCTGTCCTAAGAAATAGTGTAAAAGACTGTCCAAAGTAAATAAATAATTTGTAAAATATTATGCAAAGCATATTTTTCAGTTAAACATTTCTCTCTTAATCCTTTAAGGACTAGAATATCATTAGTCTAATTCAAGACTACGTGCTATACTTCCTCTTTCCCCTCAGAACAAGGCCCTACCAATCAATGTGCATTCGTTTTGCAAATCAGCCTCTGCGAGTGGCCTGCTTTCCTCTGCAGCTGTACGCTAGCTTCACCGCAGAGCTGAAGTCAGCTGCTCTAATGCTTTCCTCTAAAACATAGAATGTCAATCACTTGCACTATTCACAAGAATTAGCACAACACAAGTCTAATTAGAAACTAAACACTGTATTATCTGCAGTGATTTGGAGATGGAGTAAACTGATGCATGTTTTAAGAACCTTTCTTGCTGCACAGTAGTTCATGATAACACCCACCTCACAGTTCATTAGCAAATCAAAATATTACACTGTGTAAATACTACTTTGCTCTTTTAAGTTTTACAGAAGCCCTGGGTCTCAGAAGCTGCCATTATAGTGTATATGTGATTTAGCTCTATTGGAACATTATAGGAAATGGAAAACAGCCCAGACTGTCCAAAAACAGCAAAATGGCAGCCAATATACTGTATACTTTGGTTCTCTCTCTATAGAAGTAGTCCCAACCAGCCTCAAGACATTTTAAACTGAAATACATATTGGCAGAACACAAAGAAACTATATACTATATGACGCTGCACATGAATTCCCAGTACTTCTGCACTGAATTTATTTCTTTCTCTTGATCTTTTGTGCAGAAAACAACGTAACCCACTATAAATCTAGAGAACACTAACACAAGCTTCAAGTAAAAATCCAAAAGCGAGGAGGAAGAAACCCAGCAAAGAACTGAAGTCAACGATGCAAATGTTTAACAGGAAAAAAAAAAAGACATGAAAGGATACACAGCTGTTTTTCTGCATGGTTTCTCAAAATGGGAATTGGAGAGCAAAATGTAGACCATGTTCTCACTTGTAGTTGAGATAAACATTTACAAGCTATTCATTTTAAACAGGAAGACATAACATCAGGACACGACCTTTAATTTCACTGAGGCTGTGAAGGCAAACAACCACAGCTCTGCTGCAATGCAGTTAACATCCAGGAAGGGACGCATAGTATTCCCTGCTTTGTTATTACAGGTGTAGTTGATTTTATATTCAATGAGGAAGGTGCAATTTTATGGCTGTGTGGAAAAATCTTTAAAATGCTTGCGGGTGGATGTCTAATGATGCCAGACCGGTGTTGTGAAACATGGCACAAAGATAAAGTATTGAACAAATTGTCTATGTGCCAATGAACAAGCATCTAGGTAAATAATCCTAAACCATACATGCATATATTTGGTGTCATTACACTGTTATTACAGATGTGTACCTTTCTTTTGTTGGCTAAAAAGAGTGCAATTCTGATGCTTTATGATTAGCCTTCTAGCTGGAAGCTGACAGAACTTGAAAGACACTAACAAAAGACAGCAGAAGATTAATTTACAAAGAAAATGTGTGCATTTTGAAAAGGCATAATCTACTTGTAGCTTAAAAGATGAAACAAATTTCTAGCTTGTATAACATTACCAACATACAAATCCAAGCAGACTTTTTTTTTTTTAAATGTAGGAAATAAATACAGAAGACATCTCTTCATGCTGATTAACAAGCATATATTTACGGCATTTTCTTATAAAAATGAAAGTAGGCAAAAAGCTGGGTGATGAGTTTGGACTCTTGTACCCCAACGTATCAGTGAGACTTATGGGAAAGGCTGAATGATTTGAAACTTTAGTAAGGCATGCTGGCATTGGTGTTTTCAGAGTTACTAGTCATTTCTAAACCCTGGATCACAATCTTTAAAGAAATGTTTCCTAACGTGAATGCCAGCCCAGGACAGAATGTTAGTTAATTCCTTTGGGAGAAAATACTGTACATATATATTAAGGATAAAACTATTTCCTAGTCTCTAACTGGCTTCTCATCATTAAGGACCTCAAACAGAACCTCTGATTTAGCTTACTTCTACTTTCCACCAGGAGAGAAATGAGGATCCCTTCAAGATCTTTATTTCAGGCTTCAAACATTTAGTTCCACTCCAGGTTGCAAGAGCACACCAAAGCTTTGAAACAAACAATTGCAAAAGTTTGAGAAGTCTTTTTAAAGAAGTACTAAACCCAAAGATGGCTTAGACATAGAAACTAACCATACTGAAGAAAAAGGGACTTTCACAATATTTAATAACCTGGTGAAATGCTAACACTTTATTTTCTGTGAGAAAAATATACAGAACTATTTGAGGTTCTAGAATTCTTAGGCCAATAGTACAGAAAACTACTTTTACCTAAAAGTTTTCCCATTCTAATATACTTCCACTGACATTTATTTTTCCTCAATAATAAAATGTGCAAAAATCAACATTACTGGTAACTCTAGCAAGTATTTTGAACACTGAAAATGAGATTGGCTAAAACTCCAGGTTCTACAGTATGCATCAACTCAATGAAAATAAAAAAATATCTAGATAAAATGCATACAGCTGTCTTGCACGTGATTTCTGAGTACAATGCAGACTGTAAAGGCATGGTATTATCCATTTCTACAGTTCTCCCAGTAAAACTGTCAGAGTACTCAAAAAACATGACACAGATCTTTCAGAAGCCAACAGTGTACTGAGTGGGGGTGAAACCAAGGCACAGAGAGATGTGCAGGAAGCCTATAGAAGAGCTGGGAGCCACTCAATCCCACTTATTTAACCACAAGATCAGCTTCCTTGTTCGAAGACAAGCACGGGAGGTATTTCAGAAGCATCTTCTGCCTCACCGCTCGGGAGGAAAATGGTTCAAAATCTTACAATGAGAAGAACACATCCAGCTGTCACCAGGTTTCATTAACCATCTAATCCTCAAGCACCTTGTCAAGTTTTAGGAACATGTTCAGGAGAACTTGGGCCACAACTAATTGAAAGCTTGGATTCAGATTTCTAATTCCAAACAAAACCCAGTTTTACATAACTGCAGGCAGGGATAGGAATTATCTAAAGGCTTTTGCTAAATATCCATTGAATCCCAAATGAGGGTCTGAAATAACTGAAATAAACAAGGCTGGTCTATCCCAGAATCACAAAAGAATTGAGGCTGGGTTGGATGAAGCCCTTGGAAATCATCTAGTCCAACCATATGAATATTTGAACACAGCACATTTATTTGACCTAAAATTATTAAGGGACAAAACTAAATGGAAGAATCCCAATTTAAAGCAACACTTGACTGCTGGAAATCTAACTAATAAATATCACAGCACATACAGTTAAAGTTTATTTATGATTACAAATACAGGAAAAAGAAGGAAAAAATGATTTTGGGAAACACACAAGTCACGGAACTTGCCTAACTCTAGTTAGAATGGTCCTGGATGGCATTTTTATTCACAGTAATGCTATTTACATGATGAATTTTGCTGAAAATTTCTAATTTTGTTTTCATTTCATGAAATTTACTATCCTTGGATAATATTTTTATTTTCATATGAGATTAACCTTTTACTTATATTCAGATGAAAAATACCAAACCTTAGATGGGTCAGTCTTACAAACAGGGGACGGAAACATTCAGTAAGGTAATGGGGTTGGGCTTTGTTTTTTGCAGAAAAAACAGTACATCCAGTTTAGCAAAACACCACCTCTTGCTACAATGTGTATAAAGCCACACGTTCTTCCTTTTGTTCTAAGACTGCTTTCAGGTTATAAATACTATGAGCTGTTTTGTTTTTTTTTTCCTGAAAATTAATTGCTATGAATCCAGGCCATTGTGGTCAAGTGAAAAGCAGCACAGGACAGGACTGAAAAATGAGAATGTCAGTGAAGCCTTGAAATGCTTTATTAAACACAATGTCTTAAAAATCTGACATACATACATAACATGTATATGTATATTTTAGGTAGTTCTCTATACCTGGTAGTAAACAATGGTTATGACAAGGAGAATGTTAATTTGTTCAAACCAAACCATAAATAATAAATGCCAGCATTTGGAAATCGGATTTGTGTGGGTGGACTGTTTTTGCATCCCTGTGGATTCAATGGCAGGATCAAAGATTAGGAAAGCCAGAAATAAACTCAATCTGAATACTCCTGAAGTAAAAGCACCTGGCATTTCCAGTACAAGGAAGGGTCTGTTTTTCCTGACACCCACCCAAACGTTTGATGAGCAGAACACTTTCAAACCAGTAAAACAAAATTAAAAAAATTAAAAAAAAACCCATATTCTTCTCCCACCTTTCCCACAGCTGCCAATTTCTACTTTATCTGTTTCTTTGAGTTACGAGTTAGAGCGAAGGGAACAACAAAGCTGGCATCTCGAGCTTCACTTTTTCTTACTACTCTAATTAAAATTAGTTGAGCTTAACCTCCTTCTCCCAAGCTACCAATCTAGACCTGATTTTTTTTTCAGCTTTTCCAAGACACAAACTGTTTGTTTTAATTTCAGTTGTTCTGAAAGCAATCAGAGAATAACTACACCCATTATGAGTAATGACAGCAAAGAGAAGAGGCAGATCTACTGGCTCCTACTGAGGAAATTGTCGACAGCTGTCACATACCAAGTCACTTGATGGTGACAACCAGACATGAACACATACACTTCTACTTTTGGTCAGAATTACAGAGAATGCTGTGACAAGTCAGGTTCAAGCATCTGAAGAAATGGTCGAAGAGATCACAGTGCTGTGTAATACCATAACATGATCAGAATTTGTTACAGATGCATTTGGGAATCTAGACATAAATAGTCCCTAGAGCACAGCTCCCACCAATATGGGTAAGAGGTTAAATACTACAGTCAACATTATGGACAGAAGGAGCCTAAACAATGTCCCCCCAACATCCTTAATTTCTGGGAGAAATTCAAAGCTTACCAACAATTCAGTTGATTTCCATGGAAACAAGATTTCAATTCATGAATTGAAATCGCATGAGGGCCAAAAAATGCCAGAGATTCCGAAAACATTTTTCCACTCTGAGATTCTCCAAATAAAAACTTGATAGTTAGCAGAATAGAGATAATAAATTCACTTGGGCCTTTTATTCCCCGATCATCTACACCGTTCTTCGGTTTGGTGTAGTGCTCATCTACCTTGTATACACAGTTATATTCTTTGAAGATTTCATTAAACACCCTAAATAAAGACACTTCCATATTTTTTGATATTTTAATAATTTAAAGAGCAGAAAGTGTCCATGTGGGGAAAAGGCACAGTTTTGCATCTCACAAGTCACCTCTGGATCTGGATATAAAACACTGGTATTTTAGGGGAACAGTTAAATACATTTTTATTCTATTTTCCAGTAGAAACATATTAAGAGCGTTCCCGGATTCAGAACTATCACATCTCTTGAATACCTACAAATAATAAATTATTATTCCTATGGAACACATCTGTAGTAGCCAATTTCTCTAAACAAACATGGGTCACTGTTATACTTTCATCTTAGTATTAACAGGCTCTCACAATAAATACTTGCAGTAATATTAAACTTTGACACAGACAAAATTGTGTAATAATTATTTTGTAATTTTCAGTGTTACAGCGAAGGAGATTTTTCACTTTACATCATTTCTCATAATCTATGCAAGAAAGCTAGATCTGCAAATATCCATTCAGACTCAAGTATACAGGAGAGCATGTAGTATTCTGCATAATACCAGAATTGATTCAATTGTTGGCATTTTCCTATTTGTGCAGAATTTTTTCAGGTCACATACATTTAGAGAAATTTTACGACCTCTGAAGAGACCATGTAGCATTATGGACCTGACACAGCTCAGATTTTAAACACACGGGGAAAAAATAAGAAGTTTTGAAACTTTGCTTTGCAGCTCTTAAAACAAACTGATTTATTTCTAAATTGAAAAGTAACGAGTAGCTTCTATAAGCATGAAGACTGATGAATGAAGTCAAATGATTTAACTGAAATTAAAGAGTTTGATGGAAATTTTATCTGGAACACAGCTAGTGGTCTGTTCATTTGTTTTTTTCTTACAAGTATCTTTACTATTCAGTTCAGATCTTTAAGATGGCTGAGTATCTCTCCATTAATTTTTCAGTTTTACACACAATTTTCTCTTTGAATAATCCAAACATACTGCAACTGTATAATGAAAACTAGCAGAATATTTCACAAACATGTATTTGTTCTACTACAGTTTGTTTATTCTTTCTACATATGCCTAGATTAAAAAAAAAACACCCTCTGAACCTTCAACTGATGTAATCATATTTAATCCCTGTCAACAGTAAAGGTCTTTAGGTACACCTTTCTCAGACTTTTTGAAACTTGTTCTTCTATCCTACTGGAGCTGAGAGTTGGAGGAGTAGTAAGTTCCAGTGATCCTCTTGTAGACTGAGGTAGTTTAACTGTGTCTGCTCACCCAACAAGACAATTCCAATTCTCATCGTTCAAGAGAGAGAACAAACAAAAGCTGCATTACCCTTCCATATCAGCCAGAAGCATACAAACTCATAAAGGTAACCTGACTGCAAACATCAGCTATTGTACCAAAAATTTACAGGCACAACATAAAATAATTTAGGAAATTCGAGACCCAAATCTGCACAAAGTTTTAAAGAAAAAAAGCATATGCATTTAGAGCTCAACACAAATCCATTGCTCGACTCCATAATAACCCAAAGAAAGCGTGGCACACAGTATATTGAGTTAATAAAAAGCCAAACAAATGTACAGCTACAAAATCTGAAAATTCAAACCTTAAGTTCCTCATTATAAAAGCCACAAGTGACTTTCTAAGCAGAACTACCCAAACCACTGTGCTGCATCCCTTGAGACAATCATCTTTCCTTCTCATCTTCCTTGCTCCTTTTGTAATGAGGTATGAAAGTTTAGTTGTCTGAGGCCCAACTATTTTCAGGCATCTTTGAGCACTCACCAGTCAAGGGATGAGATGACCATATGCGATGAAAGGACAAGGTTAATTCACAATTTCTGGTTGCTGTTAGCGTTTCATGTACCACATAATGAGTAACAACATGAGAGGCCTCTATTCTTCTAAGATATAATTGGCTTTTCTTTAGAGAAAAGCACACAGAAATACAACAAACGGGGGTAACATTCAGGTCATCCTCAAACAGATTAACTTCCTCAGCCTCTTTCAAGCATTATCTTCCTACTTGTCCTCCTCTGGGAGCTGCAGGCAGGTCACCACAGCTTCTCTCCTGACAGCTGCTGCTCTGCCCTTCAGGGAAGCACTTGGTGACCAGCCAGGCCAGGGGCTACCATTGCAAAGACACCTACAGACTGCTGGCCTTTGCTGCCTGCCTACCTACTCCAGTTTAGTTTCATACACTCCAAGCTCTAAAGCCACCACCTGCATCCTGTTATGCTGAAACAGAACTAGCTTGCACCATGCCAAAGACCCACTGAAATGCCTGTTGGCTTCGCTCTGACCTCATATCTGACCAAGGCTGGAAGCCCACGAGGTATCAACTGTCCTCATACTGCAGTCCTGCTGCTCCCTATTGAGTTACACTCTTGAATGCATTCCTACCAACCCCATAGCTCACTGCCCTTGTACTCAAGCCTTGCTGCACACTTTCTCCTGTATCCTGCAATCTCTCTGCATCTGTACATATACCTGCTTTTTCAGTAGAAAGGCTGTACACAGCACTGAGCCTTGAGTAGTGATGATTTTCATGCTCCTTACAGTATATGCTCAGCGCCAGTGCACTATCACAGCTGCATCCCTTCCCCTTCCATCTCTGTCAGGTTTCCCAGATTCACTCAGACCACAGCCTGTGCATTGCATAAGTGGCTATCATTATTTCACTCCCTTCCCTGGACATTTCAAGCTGCTCTTAATGTTCTTTGCTTCATTCCTCTAGGGTTCGACGTCTTTTTCTCAGCAATTCCTCCTATAAACTGGAATCACATGTCCCACAAATGATCCTGTCTCTAATTAAGAAATCTTTTATGTCTCTAAAGCTACATGTGCATGCCAGAATTCTCAGCTCCACGATGCAAGCATCTATCCTTTTCTCTACTTTTGCTTCTGGGATTTAGAGAAAAGTATCCCTCTGCTACTTTGGCTGTATATTTTCCTCAAATATTTTTCTCAGCTGTCTCAGCTGTTTGCATATTTGCTCCTGGCAATTTTATTTCACTTTCATTTTGTCTTGTGAAAATGTAAAACAGCTGTATCTTCATTTTGCCACTTTTATTCCCATTGCCAGTATCACATGCAACAATAATTCTTTATATATACACATGAAATCTTCATGGCCTGCAAATCTAATATTTCCAGTGGTCCAGTTCCTTGCAGGGGGGTCTAATGTGCCCATCTCTAGGTGCTGATAATCAGATTTTTCTCTCTGTTGGTCTCTCTCAGTCTGTCTGATGCTAACCATCTTTCTACATACAGTATGCTAAGTATGTAACATATGGAGATTTCATGTTTCTGCAACCTACCTCTAAAGAACTCAAAATACACATGTTAATACATATAGTATGTAGATATATCAATGAGGCACAATGAGAATAAAAAATCTACTTTTTCTAACTGGCAAACGATGCTCCTCTTACCAAGTTCCAATTGGGTTGCTACAGCTAGTGACAGGAGGTTGCTCTGACAAGTGTGGCAAACACCTCCAATCTTCTGAAGTCTCCCTCACCTCTCTTGTCCCTAAGTATTATGTCTCTATTCCCACATTTGCTGTTACCATATTAAAGAAAACTACAATATTCTCTAACAGAGTGTTAAAAAAAAAAAGTGACAGTTGGTCCCAATTAAAGGTATACACCTTCGCTTGTCGATTTCTGGAAGCATTGCTTGCACCTAACAAATCACCTAGCAGAACAATTTTCTGTTCTGCAGCAGCACAGCTTCTCAATTCTGCAGCAAGCAACCCATCTCCCCATTAATTCATGCCTCTAAGAGCTTCTCAGCTCCATAAACAGAAAGATTATGTTTTAATCAAGGCTGTAAGCACTGAAAAATAGTCAGAAGTTCTGCTCAGGGAAGATACTGAAATCTGTCCCTCCTGCCATGCTGAGGTGCTCCACAGGTGCCTAACACCTCAATCCCCCTCCTGCAGAGCTGCTCTGCTGAGTCACCACCAAGGGTGTGTCTGTGGGGCACTGCCTCATCTCTCCTGGACTCCAATTTCACACCTGGAAGTGGCCATTAGCATCTCCTAACACCAAGCACTTCCAAATGTATAAGAATTAACAGCCCCCACAAGAAGGGACACAGGACAACAAATGCAGCATTCTCAAGTCAGCAACAGTGCTACATTTCCAAGAAGCAAAAACACTGATGCTCTTTAGAGAATAATTGAAAATGCTGCAAACAAAGATGTAAGAATGGAAACTGTTTAGAGAGGTTACTGCATGCTTAATTTCACTATCCACTATATTCACTAGTGGCTATTTCAATAGCCACTATCACTGAGCCACAATGCCAAAGGACAGCTCACATGTAACTGTTGTGTTCCCAGAACTGTGTTCTGGATTGTGTCCTCCACTGCCTCTCCTGGAAGAGTAACTGAGAGCCAAATTTAAAGGCTAAGATCTGGGATTGATGCAGGCCTTTCCTTTTGCAAATGCAATTTGAAAGCTCCAAATAATTGTAGCTAAAAATACGATAATAGAAGGGTTCCGGTCTTGCGCTATAATGAACTGCAGGCTCAATTGTCTGAAGGAATAAAATTACATTGATGAGATGGGATCAAAGACAAACTAAAAATCAGACATTTCCTCTTGAGGGAAAGAATTTTAGGAGGGTCACGCTTTTTCAAGTAGTCCCTACTGCAGCTAAAAGGCTGAGAGAGCTCCTAGTCAGACTTCTTTCATTATCAAAACAACAAAAGCATTGGGTACACAAGAATCCCAGTGTCAGAAAACACTCAAAGAAAAGTAAATGCAGCAGTTCTGACTACCAAGTAGAATGCACAACCAGTATTTCTTTGTTTCAGAAATTAGCTACAGCACAGACAACAGAACAGCAGCTCAAACCATCTACTATCCCTGGGCAGCACACCTCCTGTAAAACTTCAGAGGTGCCACCACTTTTTATTCCTTGCCAACATACGCATTTGTCACAACTGTTGGGATGCCAGCCATTTAATGGCAGAATGCAAACAGCAAGACTTTTAAATCCAGTGAATACTGAAAACAACTTATGTCAGTACCTTATTCTAGAGCTTCAGAACAATACTTCAAACAGTTGGCACAATTAAATGTAACAAACATAGAACTGCTTAATCCTTCACGCTTTTATTTATAAACAAAGCTGTTTATTCGGGGCAGTTTTCTGAATGTCAATTTTGTGGGCACAGTTTAATCATCCAATAATGTTTACCTCAAAAAAAGTGAAATTAAAAAAAAAAAAAAAAGCAGAAAAGAGAGGAAGTTCCCCAATCCCAGGCTACACAAAACCAGTTTTATAGCTGTACTTTCTGATTATGTTGACCATTACAGCAGACTTACTTGCAGTTTGTGAAACTCTTCCATGTGTGGCACTGATGAATTTTATTTCTAGCTGCTAAGCCATATCTAAAAATGGGAAAAGACACATCGTGCCTTCTTTTATTCTGTAATCTGCATTTGAAGTCAGAGTAGTAGAGACCGCATGAATCTATGAACTTAGAGCCACCTGTGCACCTATTACCACAGTAGTTCCACATTTACATCAGAAATAACATGCCCTAACATTCACTTTTCATTGATGTTGTGTGTTCCAGAGTCTTGACATAACAGAAGCAATTCCCACCCACTAAAAGGGAATTCATTAAAAATACATACATGAAGCATATCCTGAATATCCCGCGTCTAGATCTCAGAGCCCTGAAGTTGGTTTCTTAAAAGCAGACCCACATTATCCCCCTTCTCAGGCCACCTGAGGAGAGCTTACCTTTGACCTTATTAAAGGTCAAAACTAAAGAAAAACAATGAACCTCTTTTGGGAGGTTCTTATGAGCCACACTGTCTGAAGCATGCATCAGTGCTAGGCACCAATTTGTAAATGGGAGCAAAGCTGTAGTTCCTATTTAATCATCCAGAACAGTTTTATGAGACAGGTGGGAAAAAGCACCTCACTTCCTACATGGAGATTACACCTAGTGTTTTAAATATAGCAACTATACACATTTTATTTTTATCTGTCTCAGGTTCCTCTTTAGGTAGCTATGTAGCTTTCAGTGATGAGAACTCATATTATATATTATGCTAATCATTGTTTAATAATTCACTTTCATTAAGTACTAATAGAAACAAATTATTGGAAGTACTGAAGTTACCAAGAGACTGAAAATACATGGTATTCTGTTTGATAATCTGTAAAATTCTAAGATTTATGGAAAATAAAAGCAAGAATATAACAGCTACCAAAATACTTCAAAGTATTTTAATTGAACTTTTACTTTGCAGCCTTTTTACTTCTCTCCAAGTTACCTAGTGAATTTAACTACCTTCTTACTCTACTCCTTGCAAGCTCCTTCTGTCTCTCAAATCTTCAAATTATTTATTATTATTATTATTATTATTATTGAAGATAGCTATAGCTCAGCCACTTTTTGTTACAGGTCTTTCTTTTGGCATAACATACAGGAAAAATAGCTACATACTGAGGACAGTTGCTGGATTTATTTCAGGCAGCAGCCTTTACCCTTTGCTGGTTTGAGCATCTGAAGTGGTTCTTGCTCCCTGGGCCAGAAACTGAAAAATAAGTCAACTTAATAAAAAGTCAACTTAATTTGAATCTGCATTTGCATCTCTTCTCAAAATGTCTCACTCCTCACTTTGCAACAGGTAAGACAAGACCAGGCTGACTGACACCACTTACTATTTTTACCTGGAGCAATGCAGCATGAGCAGTGCTGCTGTCAGTGAACCTCATCTATCAAGGAAACTTGAAGCACAGAGAACAATTTCTCCCCCCCTACAGTATCCAGAGTAAATGTACTTGAAGTCAGTTTACTTATTGAAAGACTTCTGAGCTGCATTCCAAAAAAACTGAAAACCAAAACAATGAGCAAATAGCAAGAGTGCTGAATGTCAGACTGTCAACAGAAGGTACAGCAGTTTTCAGAATGAATTTAGATTACCACCAAGGTGGCTGTGATGCAAAACAACCACTGCAAGAAAGTACTATTCTACTGCCTAACAGGTTAGCATTTGTTGTCACTTTTGTCTGCATACTTATTTTAATTACTCGTGGCAATATCATTGGGCACTACTTTGACTTAGTATTAGCAGCATTTCTTTCAGAGAACGAACATTAACTTGCAAAGACTTTAACCTTAACAAGACATCATGCCATTAGAGCCCTTGGATTAGATCACTGTTATAAACGCACCATGCTGGAGACTGCAGTTTCGTTTCTGATCTTGCAGTTCATTCTGAGGCTTAGTTCTCAGGAGATAAACGTATTGCTAGACTTACATACATTACAGATACCATAAATACCTATTTTCTCAGTAACAACAATGAACCTCTTAACTGGTCTAGTTTTCCTCTCTATTTTTTTATAATCATATTATTAAGGTGAATTATTTACATTTTAAATTCAGCGTGAAATATAGGGGGACACGAATCTCAGATGTTTTAACATCGCTGTCACATAATTCAAGACAGAGATCAAAGATGGAAACTATCAAACTGGTAACATTCCAACAAGGAAGTTACTACTCCATCCAATTATTTTCAAGCCTTGAAATCTGGCCCCTCAGTGCCTTTCCAGTAGAGATGCACACTCCAAAGACATCCCTAGTTTCTGTAGAAATGCATGATCTTCAAAGCCAACACATACACGGTGCTTTAAACCTAAGCAGCGTTGGGAATCAAATCATAGACTGAAATGGCACTTAGAGAAACTGCATTAGCTGGCAACCCTCCTTCTCACACAGCAAGGTCCCTCCAGGACTGGCATCTCTGTGGAGCTCATCTGTGTCAGGACTGACACAAAAAAATGCACAACTCATGAAGTTACAAGGTCTGTCACACATATACGGCTTCGTCCTCAGACACAGTAAATCCTAAACAGTATATATTTATATATACATGTGCATGCACCCATATGATCAGCCATATATATTTCTTATGCTATACAAAGTACATCAGGATTCCTGTTCACTTCCAGTTTCATTTTGTTCTTGATATAATATATGATACAATATTATATCAATATATAATATAGTTGGACCATACAGCCTACAGGTCAGGGCAATGGAATCATAAAAGCAGTTTATACTAGACATTTCTAGAAATCAGACACTGATGTAATGGTTAGTAAGTATTTGCACCATTTCCTTAGTGTCTCTGTTGATCTGGGGTGTGCCCAGCACGTGGTATAAGGGTACAGATATAATATTATCTACATTGTTTGGAATGATAACAACAACAACAACAACAACAATAAAGCATGCATGTTTTGCCTTCATTGCAGACATTGCAAACGATAGGGGAAAACCAGAGCTTTATTTTTAAAAAAAGGAATCCAGGCACTATCGACTATCCCACAAATACTTATTACCAACTGCAGTGCTTTCCTACCACAAATATTCCCTTTGATGTCAGCAAGAAAGAAGAGATGCAAAGGCTGCAAGAATGTTTATGCCCACTGCTGTCTTAATTATAAACTTGTCTGACTACAAACAAATGAAAAATAAGTTGTTTGTATGCCCTGGCCAAATTCCTAAGGTTATAAAGTGAGCATTCCATTATTTATTATAGGAAGCATTTTATACTACTGTGAATGTAAATGCAATAATAAGAACTGTACACATTTAGAGAACCAGGTCTTTAGCGTGAATATTGCTTTGCTGCTAGCACAGTCTGCCCAGAGAAGCTGTGGATGCCCCATTTCTGGAGGCATTCAAAGCCAGGCTGGATGGGGCACTGGGCAGCCTGATCTAATGGCTGCCAACCCTGCCCACAGCAGGGAATATGGAACTAGATGATCTTTAAGGTCTCCTCCAACCGAAGTCACTCTATAAATTTTAATTATATATATGACTTGAAAGAGAAGCAGGAGAAAAAGGAATAATATAAGAAAGTACTGCTACCCTTTGGAAAGTACTCCATATTACAGTCAAAGAGAAAGTATTCTGATGACATCTCTATATCATACAGCAGTAGAAAAATAAACTGGAAGTACAAAAAATTCAGCTATTTCTTAGGAATGAAGCAAGCCAAAATTTACTGTATTAGTTAGTGACTCATGCTGTCCTAACTCACACTGAACACTATATACTTCCTTGTTTGGAAATACACTATCAGAAATAGAAAAGCCAATGTATATTTTCATTTTTGAATATTTATTAAACAATATTTATTGCAATACGTAGTCCTGGTAATTAATGTGGGCTTACTGCTGTTCCAGTTTTCTTTACATGAAGAAATAAGGCATAGAAAATTTCTTACATGGAATTGCTCTGAAAAACATTTCAGCACAGAGGTCAATTCACAAACACTATCTTCTTTCCTGACCTAGAACTATACCTTCACATTTCCTTTAAACTTCTACTTTGCAACTCAGTTGTCTTGTTATTTTTTCATCTTACCACAAGTTGCAGGAGAATTTTCTGTGAGTCTTGAAGATGACGTAGTAGGAAACTTCTGATCTTGCATTTTGAAGAATGATTCAGACAAAGAAAAGCTATTTCACTTGAAAACTCAAATTCTGCTGCTGTGTATTTCACACATCTGGGCTACATCCAGGCTGAGACACTGAAAAAAAAAAAAATTTGCCATGAAGAATCACAGAAACATACATCAAGTGAAGCAGAAACCATATATGAGAGCTGTCTTTTTCCTGTCTTTTGTGTTAGCCATAAAAAAGATATCTGAACACTGCATTTAGATCTCAGATATACACAGAATTAAGTACATAGGCTGCTCCAAAAGTAATAACTCCTATTTATTTCCATGGAAACATCAACAGAGATGAAGAGCATAATAACAGTATTTGACACAGCAAGTTCTCAGCTATAAAACAGTACTTTCCAACATGGCCACCATGATTAGCTAAGCATTTTCGCCAGTGATAAACAAGATCTTGCATGCCATGGGCGTAAAAATCAGCACCAGTGGAAATGACCCACTGTGCTCACATCCATAAACATCCAAGCAAGCATCAACGAATGTCAGTGGGTGCCATTTCTTCCACATGGAGGAATTCAATGACACACCTTTGCTTCACGCACACTTCCATGTCAGACATCATTTTGTCAGACTGCCCCTCTGCTGCCATCTGTCACATGGCAACAAAATACAATGAAATGTTTGTGGGAAGGTTCAACCTCTAGGGCCATAACACTAACATTCACCTTTGACGCTGTGGACCGACAGAATAAAAGAGGAGGCATTACTTTCAGAGCAGCCCTCGTACACAAGTAAAAGTCAAAGAATAAAAGATTTACAGAAACATCCACTTTTAAAAACTGGGTCCTGTATCAGAGAGTAGGCAGGAAAGCACAAGACGTTCTTTAGTGAACACATTTTAACTGTGCAAGGGCGGCAATTCTCAATCAGCTGCTTGTACAAAGATTTTATTCTTTCTCTGTGCCTTTTATTGCAACACTGCTAGATATTTCTCAATCCATTAGCTTCATGATTGTGCTGCACAGAATGACAGCTTTTGTCAGGGAACTGCCCTGCACCACTGTGGAAAAAGCAACAGATCAAGGAGCCTGCATATATATTACAAACTGCTCTCTATACAGTGAAGCAAACTATAAAAGAAAAGAAGTTATCTGCATTGTAAAGCAGGATGGCAGTATTGTTTTGAACTGTACACCCCGTGCATTTCAGCAGTGTGAAAAGGACAGACACCTGCTTTTTGACTTACAAGTCACGTAGCCTGTGAAATAACATAACATATGTTCAGAAGTATGTGTATACATATACATATATACACACATGAGTGCATATACACACACATAGGTGTAACATAACCATTTCTGAAACATGCTGTGGATTATTTCTTACAGGAGTTGTTTTCCAGCATAGAGAGTGCCAGTGCCTCACTCTGTAATTGTGCAGCCTGTTAATTCAGATTGCAGATTTCCTAAGGACACAAGACAGTGTTCAGGAAGCCAGAGATGGAATCAACATCGCAAGTCTGAATCTAGCTCCAGGTAAGACTAATTGATGGCTGAAGTCTGGCTGTGCTTTTTAACAACAGAAAGACCTCTACAAAGCTGCAATCTTGGTAAAAACCCATCCTGCAGCTTGCGAGGCCGAACTCAGCATACTGGAGGAGAATCATTCTCATCTGCAGCATCTCGGTGATTCAAACCTTGCAGAGACAGGAATGCATGCTGCCCCGCTCACACATGAGTTGACAACTGCAAGGTTTGAAAAACCTAAGAATTCAATCTTCAGAAGTTATTACAGAGTGAGATTTACTTCAAAGAATGCTTGTCTTGGACAGATAGACGTGTAAATAAAAACTGATTTACATTTTATAAATAGAATATATTTTCACATTTAACTTACATGCAATACGTAAAATATTAAATTTAACTGTATCTATGCAGACTACAAAACCATACTTTCTGCAGAAACTAGATGCTGCTTTATTTGCCAAGCAATTTATATCATGGCAGGGTGATTCATCTCAATGCCCACTTCCAAGTGTGTATTTCAGAGTATTAATGTATATGCTCCTCTGCTCAACACCTTAACAGCTGTGCCAAGCAACTACCATTTTAGAACTTGACAAACATGCTTCCTTATATAAAAGAAAAACCAACACCCTCATCATACGAGTATTTACTTTACAGAAGTTTGAACTATGTAAAAAAGCAATAGACCTTGATCTTGCTAATGTGGCTTAATTTGATTATGACATCACAAATTTCATGACATTTGGTGTCGTTCTTAAAGACCTACTTCCTGCAGTTGTGCAGTTGAAAGACAACTAATGATTCTTAAGACTAAATATATATTTATATACATATATATATACACACCCCCTCACTCTTATGGCTAAATGCTTAAAGCGTACATCTCAGCCACTCAAAAACCACACAGAAAACTAAAAGAAACTCCACAGCATTTTAACATCTTACATCATTCAAACTATGTCCTAATTTTTGAATCCAAGTTAAGATTTCCCTAAATTATTTCCTGAAATCAGTAATGCCACACCATCAATACAGGAACCTACTACGAAAGCCAAGACCAGGCCAGGCAACAGAGCCAGCTCCTGTCAGTGCTTCCAGTTGAAGGCCAGCAGAACTGTCTACACACTTCAGGCAGGCTTGGTGAGAGAGTAGCATCACGCATGCTCTTGCAGCACCAACCTTACACTGGACCTACATACGACAGCCCCAATAATCACAGCCAGGCCTCCCATCACTCCTCAGCCTGCTGAGCCCTGCAGCAACACAGACAGATGTAGGAGGAAGACCACCATGATAACTGAGGAGCTGAAGCATCAGCCCTGTGAGAAGAGGCTGAGGAGACTGAGCTTGGCAACAGCAGCTTCTCCAGCCCTGAGAGAGGTTACCGAGAAATCAGAGCCAGGCTGCTCACAGTGGTGTGTGATGGGAAGACAACACACAACAGTAAGCTGAAATATGACAAGTTCAGGCTGAAAACAGGGAAGAACTTTTGTACTGTGAAATTGGTCAAGCAATGGAATCTGGAGAGGCTTTGCCAGCTTCCATGCTCGGAGGCATTAAAAGCCTAACTGGAAGAAACCCTGACCTATCTAGACAGACCTCTCAGGAGACCTTGTTCAGGGCAGGAGGACCAAGTAAGAGGCCTCCTGATCTATGCAGCTCAAAGGATCCTATGATCACATTTTGTGTTGTCAATCGCCACTGCCTTCCCGCACCTTTTCTGGAGTTAATCTCTACTGGAAAGACTTCAGCTGCTCTACCCACTCCTCAGAGCCCCAGCTCTGACACCCAAGAGTGTCTCATCTGACACCAGCACTTTTTTTTCTGAGAGAGAACTATTCTTTCAAGCACTTGAATCCCAAAGTATATTTGATTCATTTTTCAAGTATTTTTAAAGTACTTTTGATTCATTGTTGCTATCTAGTAAGTAAACCTACTACACTAGCAACATGCAAAATAGAGGAGCAACATACCAGTAAAAAATTTTTCCTCATCAGAACCCAATTCAGTTCAAGACATTTTTCCCTTCTCTCTTCAAGAAATATAACCTCATATGGCCCCAACATATTCTTTTTTGTGGGGAGCCAAATCAGCTGCTGAAGCTACTGGTATAAATATACTTCCATTGTTTTTTTTTTTCTTGTATGCATTATACATCATCAGCTCCCAAAGCATTCTGTTGTGCGGCAGGCAGCTTTCATACGCAACAGAAAATCAGAATACATGAACAGCAAGACCACTGAAACAGATCTCCACAAAAGTACCTGTTTTTATGCCTACTGTAACATGGAGACTAAAAATGCAATGTACAAAGGTACCTAGAATGTCTACTGCCTGATATTTGAAAATGCTGCTGATTAGCTCTTACATAAAGTACTGGGTACATTTCGGTACAGAGTTTATCACTGAACTCTAAACACACTGCAGAGTGAAACTCATTAAAAAAAAATCCAAACACTCCTAGTAAGAAATAAAGTCATAGCCGGCCACCCCAAGGTACCTGTAAATCCAGTTAGAACATACCTATTGTACTTTTATTAGAAGACCACCTTCCTAAAGTAAGAGGTTTTCATCGATTCCTGGAGTGCTTTAGCTTCGTTTCTTTTCCTTTGTCTAGCAATACCTTAGCTTCATTCTCTTAGTGTATATAACATTCCCTAAGGAAAAAAAACAGGTTTCTACTTCTGGCACCAAGATACTATTGAGCTCTGCAAGCTATTAAGAAGTCCCACACGATGGCAAAAAAGTCTCTCAAGGCTTACTTAGAACAAGTAGAAAAGACACAAGTCTAAGCGTGCCAGACTGTGTGCCTCTTACACATATGGAAGCCTGCCTCAGAAGAGAAAAAAAGTTTCATTATGTATGAGGTCCAAAACATCTGTGGTGAGCTCCAAAAGCAAAATTCAGAAGAGCGGGAGACAGGCAGTGCTCCCAGCTGCACTCTCCGTCAGCAAGAGTCCAATGCCTGTCTGGGAGCAGGTGAAAGTGGAGTGGGATGATCTGCCATTGTAAAGGACAAAAAAAATATAGGGGGAAAAGGGTACATGGAGCAGAACAACAGGAACAGAGAAAATATGACTAAGGCACAAACATCAGCCCATAAAAAGTTTTCCAGAAGAGTTCTCTCCCTTCCAGTTTGGCAAAAGAAGTATACTGAAGGTAAGAAGGGATAATAATACACTGGCTGTAACATGGACCACAGAACCCTCAATAACAGAAGTCAGAATGACATAGCAGTAGACCGGTAGGAATGAAGAATCTGAGGTGGCTTTCTTATTTACTCTTTCTTTAAAAGAACTAAATACATCTTTCCAGGTCAATCTTACAAGTTTTCTTAATGCTCTTGAGAGCTTTTTTTTAACTGTGGTCACACCATGTACTCATATTAACTATTTGCTTCTGTGCATGCCGTACAGATGATAATGTTTCACTTCCAAAAAGGAAAAATATAACCTTTTTATCTTTATGACAACTGAAACTTTGAGTTACACTTAACCCTCTCACCAAGAAGAAACTGCTTCCAGCTTCTAGGGACACACTGTGCACGTATCTTCTTGCTATTCAGTAAAGAGGGAAGAGAGCGTTACATCAAATATAAAGGAATATTGACTAGGCAAATATGAATAAATCTTTCTAAGTATCTGCAGCCAATTCTGACAGAAAGCAAAAGCTATTTACTTCCCCATGTATGTCAAAATCATCACAAGTATTTGTCCTGCTATGTAAAAAACGTACCAGCTTTTTAAACACTGCAAATTAAGCAGTGGTTTCAGTGATATCCCCTGCTAAAACATCGCTCATCTCTCCAGGGCTAGGGCTCCACCTGGAATTTGAGGCTGTGCATGGAGTGAACCTTTAAAATCCTACACATCTAAGAAAGGGCACTAACATTCACACTGTGGTGGATCTTGCTGTCACACATCTATGCCACTTTCCCAGCAGTTGCTCCTCCTAGCTGCTGGAGATTACGACTCTCTGCTTGCTGATTGAGCCCAGAGACCTAAGCATATTCCCACAGCTTAGCATAAAGCCATGAATTTTACACGATTTGAGCAGAACCTGGGGTTTTGCAATGAGGCAGCTAAGGTGTGGGCACACACTCCCAGCTGCAAATTCTGCTGAGGAAGCACTAATCTATAGCAAAGGGTGGAGCGGAGACTTTGGGACAGAAACAACTTAAACCACTTCAAGGTCTGCCACGGCTTGTCTGTCAGCACCACGGCTTTGCTCCTGTAAAGAAGCCTATCGACATCAAAGGGACCGTGCATGCTGGTGCAATTACTGACATCCACGTATGCAGAGAAGGCCAACTAAAATATGTAATTTTTAAACGTATGCTAATGACATCATTTTCACTTAACTGAAATACTACGCATACTTGCTAGGAAAAATATTGCAAAGTTATTGCTCATTTATTTAAAATAAGGTCAATTTTGTCAACATTCACGGAAAATTTCCCAACAGTACTCTTGCTAATCTATGCTAATGTGTATACACCAGCAAAACTTTGCTATAAAAGTGTATAAAAGCGTATCTAGGAATACGCTTATGTCTAAACAGGAAATTTTAAGTTGTTTCCCAGACTGTTCCTGCATCCAATGCAACCTGTTTATTTTGACCTCAGTTCGTAGAAACTGTTGATGCCACGGTAGAAATATGCTGTGTGTTCCAACAGGCAACAAACAGTCCTAATGACAGAATACTCCATCTGTGCTGCCAGAGCGTGAGCCTCACTCTATAGCTTGTATATGCTTCAAGCAGAAAGGCTGAAAGCACAGAGAGAGCAGGGATGCAAACAGCGCTGCAGCCCACACTGCAATGTGCATTCTGACTTAACCAAGCCAGTCAAAATAGGCCTTCATACGGAGTCTACTATCTGCTGAATTGTCTACTTTACATCAGTATACTCCAAATGCACCAGCAGCACTTGTGTGCTAGCCTCCCTGTTCTGATTTTATTATGTACACACTTCTTAGGGTTTTCTTGTTTTGTTTTTTAGTGTTTCAAAACTACAAAGTCAAGAAAGCTGATTTAAAACTGTTTGGTGTTATCAAAAGGTAAGTGTTAAAGTGTGCAGAACATATGGCTCTATTTATGGCAGGCTAGCACACCAAATTCAAGGGAATTTTCCAACCACCTCATACTTTGTGAAAGGTACATTACAGAAACATGCAATGTGGGGATCCTTTAATTATTCTTACAACCTCACTTAGAAGAAGATTCTCTTCTTATATGATGCAGCTGTGGAGCAACATCCACTGGTACTGGTAGCATGAAAGAGCAATCCTTTTCTTTTACTAAGGTCTGGTACCAATTACCATGGATTTAGAGGCACTATATAAAAGACAGTGCTGATTTGTTTCTAAATTTGTATCTTGATTAAACTGTCAGACTACAGAAGGAAAAAAAAAAGAAAAAAAAAAGCAGAGTGTACCTGATGTTAAAATGCTACTCCAGTATATTACCGAAGAAGCACAGTACAATTTCGAGACACTTACAAATGGATCTATACTACAACTTGTGGTTAAATTTTAAATTTTTGTCACACCAAATCAAATGGAAGAGAAACAGCATTTTATATTTAAACTATAAATTCAGCATGTTCCAAGTTGTTTTTTAAAAAAATCATCAATTTAAGCTAATAACAACCACGTTATTTTTTTCAAAATGATTTAAAATATATTTTGGTACCAAAAAAAAAAGGAAGAACCAATTTCTCAGGAACACAGATGTAAACCTCCATGAGTTGGAATAGCATTTCTCAGCATTTATCTCAGTAAATAAAGAATTTGGTCTCACTCTGCTAAAGCTAAGTTATTTCCCCCACAGTGGCTTCAAAGATACTGAATATATTTCAACTATCTAGAATTTCAACATGTAGGATTAGTGCTGTAAACATGCACAGTGATTGTGGTCTAATGAAAGAAAATGTCAACATAAACACGATGAAGCAAAAGCAAGATCAGCCGTGCAGAACTTCCAAAAAGTAGTTTAGGAATTAAACTACCGTTATTAAAATGACTGTGATTAAAGTTTTAATAGTACACTCAACCACTTAGTACAATGCATATATTGCCCAAGAAATAATGATTCGTTTTCAGTTGTGACTGGAAGCCCTCAGTTTTCCAAAAGCCTCCATTTTCCCCCATTGCTCTTCTATGCCCTAACACAAATTTTTGACTTAATTGTACATAGCAGCTGCATAAGAAAATAGTTGTTCTACAGCAATTATTCAGCATGCACCCTTCCAGAGAGGGAATATAAGATAAAGTACTACATCATGAAGATCAGGCATATTTTTGGATCCTCAAAGTAGGGTAATTGATCCTCCCCTCTCCCCACATTCAAACGTGGAACTTTGCTGCAATGGGTTCTTTCCCACACAAATCAAGCCTTAGCTCTTTTGAATTGAAACAATATGGGATGATTATTGTGGGAAATTTTTTACTGTTACTGTAATTTAAAACTTTCTGTACCCAATTTTGCATTTTCTATAAATCAAAAACCCATTTCACTTAGGGCTACAATTAAACAGAGGAAATCAAAGACTAACTTCTAAGCAAGTCTTGCTATTAATCATAGGATGAACTAGTAGTACAACTACTTTTACTGCAGTTTCTTTCTGCCTGAGAACTACATTTTAATCTAAAGCTTGAACTCTTTAGAAGAGACTGTGCCACAGATGAGAAAAAATTAAATAAAGGTATAGTTAATGGTACAGCATTGCATGCTATTTCAGATGTAATACAAAAAACAAACCATACTGACTTCTGTAGTAAATCCCCCATCCCCTCAAGAAATAACCCAACCCTGAATCACAATACAATACAATCAATCAAGGTTATTCATGGAAGGCTCTCTCACCTTCTGACACAACAGAAGCCTGGTAAAAACTACAGCTCGAGCAACGTTTGTCCCAGTGCAGTGCTACTGCAGAGGCAGCTGCTTAGGGTCTGATGCTGCAATTTACAGGAGTTATTGGGCTTCTCTCTTCACCACAGACACAGTGACATCTTTTACTTTATGTCCCTCAACAATTCTTTTTCTTCACCTTTTAGAAGAATAATTTACAAGAGTAATTAATTTCAACATCAATATTTAAATTAAAAATACGATACACAAACACAAAATACTGTTGAAAAATGAAACTACATGGGATACACGAACTTAGGACTTCTGTTTTTTCAAACATGAAGTCAAAATGATACTTCCTTACTTTCTAAAAAGAAAAAATCCAACCTAATTGGTAGACAAAATGAAATACCTACTCCTAAATCACTGAAATACACATTTTATCAAGGCTTCCTGAATTTTTTTTCTCTTTCAAAAAAGTTTCCAGCATCTTCATGGTTTTTGCATCTTCAGTGCCCAGATATCTTGGGGGATGCTGTAACACACACCACAAAGAAATCTGTCTAAGCCACTGCATTATCTGCAGCTGTACACTGACAGTAAGAATAAGAAATAATAGCAACTGAATCAAAAAATATACACTCAAAATAAAAATTGACTTCTAGTCAAACACATTTTTGTACTGTGCAAGGCCTCTGCCAAAGACGAACCTTGTCCTGATTGTGAGGTAAAACTGAAATATCTCCTGTAGAAATTCCTGTGTTTTTACATTTGGAAAGGCTTCTTACAACAAACACGAAATGAAAGCTAACAAAACAACAAAATCTTTCTTGATGCTGACTTGCTATTTGAACATTGTGCTTCAGTAAAACACCAATAGAAAAATTGTCACCTCCTAGAATAAGTATCAAAGTAAGCAATTGACTTAGCATAGAGCACTGACTGAAACACTGCTTTACTGTTCACTTTCTTCCCAGCTAAGATTTCTAACGTATTTGCAGAACCCTTTATCTCTGACAATGAGCTCCCGAAGCAATCAGCATCCCTGTTTCTCAAAAAGTGCATTCAAAACATGTTAGATGGTCTGTGATACGGCGAGTTCTCTGGTCTTTGCTTCAGCATGGTGAAACTTGCTCACCATTTTGATCACGTTGTGCATCTAACTGAAGGGAAGGAAAACTTCTAATTCTGACTTCTTTCCGAGCGCCAGGCAAAGGCAGGCATGGGCTGCAGACAAGATGCACAAGCCAGAACAGTTACAGCAGCCGTAATACTCTTGCCTTCCAGGACTTCTGGGAAGACCAGATCTATAAATTGACGTAAAGAGTCAAGAAAGAAAAAGTAATAAACCCCCCCCAAAACAAACAGCCTGGAAATTTCACACAAACAGTATGAATGAAGTGGAGCACTTGCTGAGGATTACTACAGAACACTTCAGAAAACTCTGGCTATAGGCCTCCTGTATTTTCATTTCTGGTTTAAAGCACTATTTTTCACACAATCCTCACTAGCTGCAGATAAGTGAAGAGGATAAGCAGTGGTAGGAGACAGAAAGGACAAAGAAGCCATACAGTCTGGAAAACGTGGTGATAATTCGTTTATGAACTCTACTAGACTACCAGTGGATGCCGAAGTCCTATGCAAGCACACTACAGAATTTAATTGTCACATACACACAAATCAGAAATATAGGAGGAAAAAAAGCATTTGTACAGTCCTAATGAAACTAGAGCTGGTCTTCTGCAGCGATGGAAGCAGCACCACTCAGGCTGGCTTGAAGCTGCCCACGTGGTGGAACAAGCGTGGCTCCCCTCTTGTGGTCTCGTTGCTAGCTTCCCAACATTGCACACTGCCAGCACACCCAGGGCATGCTCTGTGTAGTAGCACCTTGATGACAGTGAAATCTGCAGGCAGGACAGCTGAGAAAGCCTGTTCACACTTGAGCTGACTGTACCCTGCTACATAATGCTAACACTGCAAAACTAGGTATGCTTGAATAAAACCGAAATTCAACTATATTCAGGCAACAGGATCAAGATAGCAGTATTCTTAGAGAAAAAAAAAGCAAACAAAAAAATCTAAACCATTTGAGTGCCATTATTTTTTCAAAAGTTCCCTCTCAGTTTGCTATTCTGCAGGGAGCACACAAAGCATTATGATCTGTAAGTTTTTGTTTCCGTGGTCCTTGTTTGATATTCTGTAAAGTTATTGGTTTCCCGCCTTTTTTTTTTTTTTCTTAAAGTCAATGACCTAATTAATTTTCCCATACTATTTTAAGACATACTAGACTTTAATTACTCATACAGCAGAATCCTAAACTGTAAGGCAGGCAATTTCACTGCACCTTGCTGTGAGCTACCCTGATCAGACAGGGACTTGGATGTGGGCTATTTCCACACAGATGCTGCCTCTGTTGCAACCTCTCCTATTAATTCTGAACAGGTAAAACAGAGTGACTGACGTGAAAGGTGGGGGCAAATGAAAGAAACACTACAGCAAGTAAGCAACTGCAGCACGTAACCTTCCACTCTCGCACCGAACTGTGGGAGGCAGCGGAGCCTCCTCCTACAGCTCCAAGCAAAAGCCTCCACTCAAAGGAAGTGGAGGACTGGAACAGCAGCTGCAGCACAGACCAAGACACAAGATGCAGCCTTGTGCAAAGCAGTATTTAACCCCTCAGATTCCATAAGCACTGCCTTGCGAAACAGTACACAACTCTTCCCTCTTCTGCCTGTTTATTCAGATCTCAGCTGTTCCTCTCAAAAGAAATCTCACGCCCAACATCCAAGTTACCTCCTGCCTTCAAGCAGAAGGTGCTCTGCCAGAGGAGGAGGAAACTTGAGGCGGCTCCCAGTGCTGCACCCAAGGCTGAATGTGAAAGTACCTCTCAGCTTCTTACCATTCTTCCACACCAGGGCAATACAACTCACATATAACTTATGGAGGCCTGGTTTCAGGACAGTAGCATATATAAGATACATATTTTACAAATCAAATGATATTACATTAAAAGTATAGGAGAGAAACTTAACAAACTTTTTGGTGTGCAGCTTCTGTTGATCATAAAGAGTTAATCCCATTGAAACCAGCGATACAAAATTACTCTTTCTGCCCCCTTTATTCCAGAAGCTACTCCAGAAGTAGTAAACCAGAAAGGACAGAGAGAAGCTGGGTGCTATCAGAAGCATTCTCAGTGGGACTTCAGCTTCACATTGGCCTTGAACCACTTACCTGAAGAGAGGCAAAATTCACCACACAAAGAATGGCTTTCCTTTTTAAAATTGCCATTAGAAAGTAATACCAACCAGGCAGTAATAAGAAGAGTAGCCACTGATTGTCTGGGAAAGCTTCATTATAAACATTTCTGAAAAATACTTGTACAGAGCTTTAACAAAGCTTGCAAGTGCACTGACAAAGTAGTTTTTCACCTTCTTCTCTTAACACTAATAGAATTGTGAGACTTTGTCTATTCATTATTCCTGTACCTTTAATTAATGCGCATTTTGGGCTAGATGGTGTTTCAGGAGGAACATGCGGATGACATATGAAGCTAGGAAATTCAAGGACGTGATGCTCACTGCCTCAGACTCTTCTCCCTGAGAATTTTGGAGCAGCACCACACGTGTGAGCGCCCTTTAACCTATTCGGCTCAGCGGGGAACAAAAGTTAAAAGGCTTACAGCAATTATTTTGACAATAATGGAACTGTGCTTCTGTGTACAACCCAGAACTTCACTTAGGTGTAAGGCAGCCATACCCAATCAACTGTAAAAGATGTATACATTTTGGGAAGATAATTATGTTCCCATTAAGTTCCTTGTAATTTGTTAAAACCAATTGCCAGAGGTGGACTCTTCGTGATGTTAAAGCTGTTTTTCTTTTTAAATCCCTGGTGAGATAAAGTAGATCAACTTCTGTGCTCACTTGAATTCTGTATTGGCCTGCTTTTCATACAACTTTCAACTTTTCTCTCCAACATCAGCCCTTTACCTGGACTCAGAAAAAAACTCTCGACCACCTTGCTCCCTACTGGCTGTAGCTGCAGCCAAGTGCTATTCCTCTTCTGCTTGCCTTCAGCCACACCACGTTTTGACTCCTGGACGTATTTTGAAGGAAAATACAAACTCACAAAAGAGATCATTTTTATCCTGTCAAATGTGACCCCCTGAGAGCATTCTGTATCATACAGAAAGAACTGCCACTCTAAACAAGTAGTAACTAACATCTTGAATATGTACACCTGAATACCATAAATTCAACTTCAGTTTTAGCTACACCAAGTAGGATTGTGTCCATACAAAAACACGAGTTTCACAGGTGAAACATACATATACTGTGGAGCAGGTTATATTTTAAATGAAATAATTTTACAGAGATATTCAGAAGGCACCAAGGAGACAGTAGAAATAATTGTTTTAGTATCATTTAAAATGTAAATGTTATGTAATATGTAATTTAAATGTAAATCTGCACCTTAAACCTTCAATCCATCAACGTAAATCTCCAGTTAAGAAACAAAATTTCCATGTGATCATGTTAATTCCTCCTTCTATAATGATTAGAGAATGAGAAATGTATAACCTTCCATTAAAAAACTGGTAACTATCTTCATAACAGACTGCGTCGGAAAATTATTTAAAAAC
The DNA here is from genome assembly GCF_019232065.1 of Centrocercus urophasianus. Classification (NCBI taxonomy): domain Eukaryota; kingdom Metazoa; phylum Chordata; class Aves; order Galliformes; family Phasianidae; genus Centrocercus; species Centrocercus urophasianus. The sequence continues at coordinate 6,466,852 of NW_024885088.1, read as the reverse complement.
TGGTTACTAATAAAAGTAGATTTAAAAATGTAAATGGTTTGTTCTTACATCCAAGCAACAGAGAAACCATGCATTTCATACTGCATTAAAAACTAAAACAAAACCCACGATGACCCTCTAACAGCAGAACTTCTATGTGCATGCCCCTTGGGCCCCTCTCTTATGGAGTTTCCATCCATTTTGAGATAACACAATCAATTCCTTCCTAAGCATCTTGAAATTCATAAATGCATGCTGGAGTAGGGAGAATACCAATGCTGTGCCCCTTAAAATAGGAAAGTAAGATTTTGATACTCCTCAGTTTAAACTAGACAAAGAAAGAAGGCAAAAAAGCAAACTGCATTAAGTCTGTAAGGTCACACAGAACTGAGCGTTCTTTAAATGTACTTTAAGAGTCATTCAAGTTCAAGCTTCCTGCATCAGGTTTTTAAATTAGCGTTACTTCGCTTTAAGAGTACAATCCAAAAGGCTCTGATATCTGTGGGAGACTTTCCACTGACTCAGTACTGGACAGACTATTTAGTTTCCTATAGACAAATTAGACAATAAATCTCACGTGCCAAAATTAATAAAAGCAATCATGAGGACTCCCTTTAAAAAAAGAAAAAGAAAAAAAAGAAAAAGAAAAAACCTAGAAAAATAAATATAAAAAGGAGAAAGGAAAAATACAGTATCTTGTCAAAGAGTAAAATCTTTTCAAAATAATGCTTTTTGAACATACAGATGTACAAGTAAATACACTGGAGTTGTTTGAGGATGAGAAGCAAAACAAATACAGTGAACAAAATCTCTTTGATGCAGTCACACAGCTTTCCTATCCTTTTGCATACTGAACTGCAACAAAAAGCAAGACTAATATTGAAAAGGCTTCTAATGCATTTAAAAGCCTATGTCAAAGCTCTGTGCTTTTCCTGAACTGAATCAAGTAACTGTCTATCTAAAATACTAGAAATATTTGTAATTCTACACTTATTGCATCTTGTGGATAAAGCTACAGAAGCATTCATATTTTCATCATCCAGACAGAACAAAGTCCCTTCTATCACCCAGCCTACTGCAACTCTGTAATGCTCGTGACTGTGAGCAGCCTATTAGAAAAATATAATGCTGATTTTTGATACAAGTTGCATTAAGTGCATCACCTCTACAAAAATCCCCAACCAACATCCCTCTCTGATGAATTAACTTAGATGCGAAGCATTCTGGCCTGCCACGACTGTAAATCACAAAATCACTACCGTGTCTTTTTCTAAACTACTCAAGTGTCACCGCCTGCCCGGCCCCCCCCCCCCTCCTCCAGCATTAAAATTGACAGACAAAATGGTGCTGCTTCTTGTTTTCTAGAGCTCTATATCAATTGGGTTCAGTGTCTTTTTTTATTTTGGAAATTATCTAAGACAAGGAAAAATAAAGACAATAAGGAAAACAAGGCCCCTTTTAAAGAATTCATTTTATTTTTTTCCCCAGTTTGGCATTCTAAAAATATTTGTCTGCAGTTACAAAAGCACGTGATCTCTTTTGTTATTAAAATTGAAGACGCATTCTTCTTCTGGAAATGCCCATTTACATTGACAAAAGAATTTCAGAAGCCAAGTGAATGCTACTGTAAACATATCTGTATGCAAGTATCTGAATAAATGGGCAACATGCAGAGCGTACATCAGATTTAAAAGGTTATAAAATATCAGTCAGCAATGCAGACATAATTAATCTGGGGCTATAGAATATTATGACCTAATAAATATTTAATAAAGTCATATTGGTTATTATAATAATTTTATTTTTCCTTAGCTCATCTTCCTTCCCTTTGCAAAATTTTCTATCAGCATCCAAAGCAATTTACTCTCAATTTAACCTATTTGTGTTTTAACAAGTTTGAGAAGAGACAGTCACTATGAAACTCCAGAGACACTGGACAGGAGCTAAGTGCTCTCCTCAGCAGGTAACAGCAGGGCATGACAGCTGAACTAAATACAAACTTGTACATATACGTATGTATGCTACCTGAAATCTATGGACTCCTTCAAAAAGAAAAAAAAACCAACAAATACCACCACCAAAAAACAAAAAACAAAACAAAACAAAAAAAACCCCACACCTTCCCTAATTTAAATAAAGAATGCAGAAGGTAATGCATCAACTATGTAGCTAGTAGGCAAGCAACACTCACTTTTTTATTCATACAAAACTCATTTGTTGCTCTCAGTGAGAAGAAGCTCTTTGGAGGCTCACTGCCTCCCTGCTCTCTCTCCTTTTTATAAAATAATCATGATCAGTGCTTCTATTTGCATTTCGGAGTACTGCTGCTGGATGTTAGTTACAAGAGTTCTGAAAAAGTTTTGTGGACGATCCTGAAAACCGCTGCAATAGTCAAGTCTTTACTGCAAACTATTACGTATATAGGCTTAATTCAAATCCCATTTGAAGTAAATGAAGAAAAACCCCACTGCTCAGATGGAAAGAGGCTTCTGGATCAGACCTTTTGTTTCTAGAGGTATGGCACAGCACATTTCAAATGCGTGCAGGAAAGAAGAGCGTGCAATCACTGAACAACTGGTAACACTAATTTTCTGCTAAAGCATGGCTGTTTTTACAAAGGGCAACTCAAAATGATGAGAGCTTACATTTGATGGTATATGTTTTTAAAAGGCTGCAAAGTGGCTGATTCTGGGCATTTTATTCTGCATACATGCCTACAAAACATGCATCATAAAGTGAATTATGTCTGATTTTGAAGACAACAGATTTTCTGAAAACATGACAATACTAGGATCACTAGGAGATTTAAAAACATTCCGTGTAAGTGCAGGGATAGCTGTGGAAAAATGTTTGCAGCATTCTTAGGAAAAAAAAACACAAAGTGACTTGCTTGCTAGTGTTAAGTCAAAGTCAAGATTCAGCAGTGACTTCCACGAAATGTGCAGACGTAACACATTAATGAATATCTGGATAGAGAGGGATGGATCTAGAAACCCATCAAACTTAAACACGTTCTCTCTGTTGCAGCCCGGGCACAGAGTTAAATGCACAAGTGCAGATTTACACAGTCAGTACAGTTTACAGCAGTACAAACTAAGGACTTGCAGAAGTGCACATGCGCTTGAAAAAATCTGCCCCGCCATTTTATATCTACTGGGATCACTCTCCTCGTGAATGCCTATTGTGCTGGCTACAGCCATTTCAACTTTTTGTCTTCTGGTTGCAATCATAAGTCTAGCTAGCTGCAAGCATGCTGAATACATGAATATGTATCCCTGCAAAAACCAAAAGCACTGTGCGACAACACATGCTATATGAACACACACACGGCTGTGAAGAAACACGCTTTACAGTATGCCTTAAGAAACAAAGACATGCAATCATCATATTCCTACATTTACTGTATTTTCAATCCAGTCGAGGCCGTATAAATCAAAATTAAATCTGCATCACAGAATTGCTTTGTTATAGATGCACGTCCCCCCACCATCACCACCATCGCGGGGGGAGGAGGAGGGAGTGTTGATTACCTGCACCTGTTTCAAGCTGAGAGCAACTGATGCAGTTAGCAGGCAAAATGCCTAATTAGTGCGCATTTCCATGTTCTGGAAGGAAGGCATCACGACGACAGGCCTGCCTGCACTGCAGCACCATGTGAGGAGGCCACAAGCTGGAGGCAGGTGAAGGCCCCGATCTGCCAGGAGCACACTTCGTGTGGAGCTGGGCCTGGCCACAGGGAGCCCACCTGCCTGCAAGTGGCTGCCAGAATGCTTCGGGGACGTGAATTATACACGCGACCCCCAAAAAAAACTCCAGGAAAAACCTGGTTGCAACAAGGCCTTCCTTCCATTCCTCCTTTGTATTTCTCCCTCACAGTTACAAAATGACTGTGAATACTTGGCAGATGTGGGGAAAAGCAGTACTGTACCAATGCACCCATACAAAACAGAAGCCAGCCTGATGTTACTGCCTGGCTTCGATGAAAACAACTCAGGGCTGCACCTACATCTGAAAGCGTGAACTCCTTTTCCATTCTCTTACCCTTTCTCCACTCCACCTCCTCCTTTTCCGCTCCCATTCGCCCACAATAAAACCTCCCTTAGCCCGATCCAAACCTTGCAGTCTTCACCTGGGCAAAATTCCAATTTATTTCAAAAAGTTTAGCCTGGATAAGAATGCCACACATCCAATTTAGCATCTCCACACATCACAATCCATCTACGTGTAAAACACCATGGGCTGTGCTCACTCCATGCACGCTGCCCTCTCCCCTCCACGTAGCAGAGCTCTGTGCAGCCCTGCATTGTGCTCACGGGCCTAGCAGATATCTCTCCTGCACTCCCTGCCCTAGCACCACCTGGTGAAAGCCAAGGCTTCGCTCAGGAGAGCCGGGAGCCTAAGAACATGACCTTCATTTACCAGCAACACCGTACATCTCTTTCTGGAAGATAAAAATCCACTCGGAGTAAGGGAGAAAGACAGTCTGGAGCAAAAGCAGTTTCTTCTTTTAACAGAGCATCTTAGATTATTTTCACTATATTCCACTAAATTATTATCTGAAAATATGCTAAAAATTCATCGTAGTCAATTATGGAAAAAAAAATATTTTCATGAAGAAAAGTATTGCCTATGCTTTCAATTTTTCATTCCATACACCAAGTATTTTTGAGGAAACTATTTGGCAGTTGGACACAAAATGCTTTCAAATGTAAATGCCTTAGCTCACGTGCATAATTCCTGAAGGCATTCATTTGAGGAGCGGAACATTTCTATCAGCAATTATTTCATGTTCTAGACTAAAATAATTTTGAATTTAAAACCCAATCTAATCAACAGATTTTAATCCCTCTTCTCCAATTAGCATGCACGTGATCTTTATGCACTGCTACGTCCACATTCAGCGCAGTTGAAGAATCCTCACCGTGAAACAAACCAGCAGTAAGTCAGTTCTGCCTCTTTCACTTCCACAGCGATCATTTCTAGCAAGCCACCACAGAATAATGAACTCACACACCAGAAGCAATTTTATATTCCTTTAAGTGCTACTATTCGGCAACAAGACAGCCCCAGCAAGTGGGACAACCTATGAGAAAAACCCTCTATAGATAAACAGCATCACTGGGGGCAATATAATGGAGTGCTCTGAAATTCCACAGAGAAGATTGTTTAGGAGTTTGCAATTTTAAAACAACTACTACAAGATCAAAATATGAGTTAATATTTTATCTGCACTGCCCTGGGCAGCTACTACATGCCTCTGAAAAGTACTTGGAAGAAATTAATTGTAGCTGAGCTATCACTGAGCCATACGTTCCCGAATTCCTTTCTTAATCTGCACAGTTCACCAAAACAGTCTCTGCTTACTTTGAGTTTGATCGGCCAATAAATACTACTTTACTGCTTAAAGTTACAAGTTATTTTTTCAGTTTACGTTACCATAAAACAGCTCAAATGCAATGTCAATAACGAGATGGTTTTGATACAGTACTGACAATGGCCTGAATTTAAAACTAGTGCTGTGCAAGCCACTGAGTATTTTCTATTTATTTTGCAAAGGAAAAAAAAAGAAAAAAAGAAAGAAAAAAGAAAAAGAATTTGGATTTGCTTTCTTGTATCCATGAATTTAAGTAAATAAATCAAATTAAATGAAAATATTCAAATATTTTACATGAGCATCCAGGTTTCTTCAGCATAGAAAAAAGCATTTTGTTATACAAATACATATGGAAGGACTAGGTATCATGAAGAGGCTCCTTAATTTCCAGATACTTTAGCTTGCATGTGCACTTGGCTGTATAAAGCACAGAAAGTGTCACAGGTTAGGCAATTTCAGAGTAATTATAAATCTGTAACCCTCTGCCAAATAATGCCTAACACAGAACATCCATAACTGCATGCTACTTAGACTTAGCTATAAATGGCATTAGTCTAATATTTAAGTAATACACTTAAGTAAATTTCTTCATCAACCCCCAAAGAGCAAGTGAAAGAGTGGGACCGAGCGTGAGCACGTACCTGCACATGTATGTAGAAGATAAAATAGAAAATACACTTAGAGCACTTACGGACCTTTGCAGGCTATCAAAAAAATCATTGTAAGAAGAGATGATACAAATGGCAATTATAAAGCAATCCTCAACAATCCCAGCTACCAGAAAAATTAAATATGAACCCTAGAAATACTTATGCCCAAATCTACATCGCTAAAAGAATTGGGACGCATAACTAATGTGATACAATTACTGAAGATTATCTCACAGTTACCTCAAAAATATGAGTTCAGGACGGGTATGGTGTTGCCCAGGCGTACAAATGGCACAAAACCCCATGGACTCGCTCCCAGGCGCATCGTGACTGCTCTGCACGCCGATGTCTAATAACGCCTGGGACACGTCGAAATATTAAATAGATATAAAAACTTGCACCGCCCAACTTTGTCGGTTTCTTTTCTTGAGCTTCTTTCTGTTTAAGAAATAAGGGAGGGGATTGCCATTGAAGCCAGCAGCTATTCTGCAATCAATGAAGGCAAGACTGGCACAAGTCCTGGAGATTTGCATTCAGAAATAAAAGCTGTGATCGACCTTTGTCTGCTAAGAAAACGAAGCCCGCTGCTTTTCGCCAGCCTGGCGAAGGGAGGGGCTGCCTCGCTGGGCAGGGAGAGCCCAACCTAAAACCCGCCGGCGGTGGCAAGTATCGCCGCACCGCGTCCCTCTCGGCCAGCCCTACGGGAGGGAGACAGAGAGGGAGGGAAGCGGGCTTCGACCTCGCCACGCTGCCGGCGGCCCCGCCGAGGCGCGATGCCCGCGCACTTTCTTTCCCCAAGTTGCGGTCCCCGCTTGCCGGGGCTCGGCTTACCCCTGAGCGGGCTGCAGACCGACCTCGGGCGGCGGCGTCTCCGCCTCGCGGCTCGGCGACCGCGGGAAGGGCGGGCGGGCGGCGAGCCGGCGGCCCCGCAAGTGCACGCAGGCCTGCGAGGAGGGAAGGCGGTCCTTACCTAGCGGGCGGCTGGCGGCTCCTCCGCACGCTCCCCCTGCCACAGCTGCTGCCAGCTCCCAGCGACAACAATGGGAGGCTGCGAGGGGTGGCATGGAGGGGAAGGGAAGGGAGAGGGGAGGGAGAGAGAGGGAGAGAGAAGGGGAGGAGAAAGAGAAGCATGTTAAGCTTGTCTGGTAGTTAACAAGTCTTGAATGAAGAATGTTAGCAAACAGACAAACAGCATGTCTGATGCATGCTAATAGTCTTGGCTTCACCGCTGACACTATGAATAATTCAGTAAGAGGAGGGTGGAAAAAAAAAAAAGAAAAAAAAAAGAGGCGCCCTCCATCCTCCCTTCACGCTTTCCAACGTCTGAAGAGAAGACAGGAATAAAAAGTATGCCACAACTTTCTCCTTCCGCCCTGCAGCCCGGGAATACCCGGCGAAGAGGCCGGCGAGGCAGCGCGCTCCCGCCAGGGCTCCTCCCGAGGCTCGCGGCTCCTATTTTTTGCCGGCTATTAATTTCCCCCACTCCCTCTTTACAGCCTATTCCACTCCTTTTGTCTGGGAGCTGGCACCTGTCCCAGAGGCAGCGTTTTGCTGCACATCTCTCTCCCCTCCGCCGCGGGGAGCAGACGGGCCCCCCGCTCTCCGCACACCCCCGTGTCGGCCATCGCGGGGGGCTCGTGGGCTCGGGGGGGGGGGGCGCTCGGAGGGAGCGGAGCCCCGCTCCGTGAGGCACGGACACCTACGGCCGCCGAAACAGAGCTGTAGTACAGAGGCAGGCAGAGCGACCGGCCGTTCCGTGAGCTGCGCGGTGTGCCGGTACTGGGTGGGGGGGGGGGGATGTGACAAATAAAAGCCCTCGTTCTCACAGCATACAAACTAGCGAAGCCCGATTCAGCGCTCGGCCAAAGAAATCAATTCCCCTTAACCGAGGAAAAAGAGAGAGGAGAGGGAGAGAGAGAAAAGGATCAGCGGAGGGGAAAATACTCGGAGTTTTAACCTCAATGCAACGAGATACAGTACGGCCGAGCCAAGCGCAGGAAAGACGGAAAATTAATCCGTTCTTCAGCAGTGAAAGGAGGGTTAAATAGAGAGAGAGAGAGACGAAGAGGGGAAAAAGCAGCAGCGCCTATGCACAGCATTTTAAAAAGTTCTGCTCTGGCAAAGGCCGTCTGAAGGGGAGGCCCTTGCAGCAGGAATGCGAGCGGCGGCAGCAGCCTCGTTCCAGAGTCCGGCCTCCCCCTCGCAGCGACTGCAGCCGAGAGGCGGAGGAGGCCGCGCTGGCGCGGCGCAGGGCCGGGGCTGGCGATAGGAGGGCGGCACGGCGCGGCACTGCCGAACGGCCGCGCACAGCGCACCGCAGCGAGGGCCCGGGATCGTGCGGGCCGCGGAGGACAGAGCAGCCGTGAGGAGAGACAGCGGGGCCGGCTAATGGAGCTTTTAATTGGGGGGGGGGGGGGGGGAGTGGGAGGGAAAGGAAAGGAAGGTCCTGCGGAAATATCTTCCGGGATTAAAACAAGGAGCGTCGGACTCCCGTCTGGATGCGGCCCTGTAGGAAAGCGCCGCGGAGACACCGCGAAAAAGCTGCTCGGAAGACCCACGGCGCTGAAAACGGGGATTGGAAAAAAAAAAAAAGTAAATGGTGTGTGTGACAAAAAAAGCTGGGTGATTCTGTTTTCTCATGCCCTCGCTCCTCCACCAGCTGCACAGCCAAGCGCAGGCTGCTTGGCCCTTATAACTATCTTGGCACGGAGTCAAAAGCTGATAAGCATTTGGGCGAGACAGCTCAACTGCTGTGCTGGAAGAAAAACAGCTGCCATGATTTCTGTTTGATTGAGAGCGCTTACACACACGCACAAAAAACACATCGGGCTGCAGAGACGGGCCACGAATGCCTGAGGATTCAGCTTCAGAAGAGCAACGCACGTTTCCTTAAAAAAAAAAAAAAAAAAAAAAAAGAAAGAAAAAGAAAGAAAGGAAAAAAAAAGTTTTATACAGTTTTGCCTCCATTCCTCCTCCCCTTTTTAAAGAAAATGTACTGCGTAGACTCGCTCCTCTCCTTCCCATCCCCCTCCATAACCTCAAGCAAACTCGAGGAATTGTGCCAAAAGTCCCGTTGCTAGTTACCGAGTGCGTTTTTTTTAAACGTCCCTTTGATACTTCTTCCCCTTGTGCTTGCCATGGAATATGCAAGTACGATAATCTTTCCATTACTTAGGGAAAGTAATTAAAAATGAAAAGAGCTTCTAGCAAGCCGTCCTTTTTCTACTTTTTTTTTCTCTGAAGGGGCAGAAGAAGGGAGGCGAGAGAGAGAAGAATATTTTTTCTCTTTGCAGAGTCCAACATTTGGCTTTTTCCATTTGTGGCAGATCACTGTAACGCTATTGTAAAACAACTTCCTGCCCCTTTTGGCTCCGGTTCCAGAAGCTGCTAGGCTAAGTTCATAGCGCAAACTTTTTTCCCCCTTGCCGAAGAAGAAAGGCAAAAAAAATATTCCTGCACATTATTTTCCTCCTTCTCCGGCTAATGGACTCACAAGGTGAATTCATTGCAGCTCTGTAAGAATGTCACACAAGAGACAGCGCTATCCCAGCTGGATAATTCATGAGCTGAAAGGTGGGGACATTATAACTATACGTCTGTCTGTGTCTCTGTGCGTGTGTGCATTTTAATTCTGTAACTTTGAGTTGCGAGTCTTAATACAGGTGGATAACGAGCTAAGCTGCTTCATCTGCTGTACTAATTTGTGTATCTATCATAGCGCAGATCACTGGTTTAGCACATACACCCTCCTGCTTTCCCGTTGCTCTCGCATTCCGAGGTGACCTGCTAAACCCTCCCTCCCTTCCTCTAGATGCTGGGTCTGATGAAAATGCCCACCGAGGACTGCTAAACCCTCCCTGCTAGGAATGAGATGGAGCAGTCTGTGATGCGAGCCAAAAGGGAGAAAAGAAGGCCTCTACAACTTGCTCTCTCACGATCTCCCTCTCCCTCTGTTTCTCTCATAGCAACAGCATTTCTTGGTACGCCTGCTTTGGCATACATCAGCATTTCTACCCGTCCAAGTGTCCTTTTGCGTCACATCTCGCCATTTCGCTCAACCAATGAGATCTCCTGCTTGCAGTAAAAATATATATACTTTTTCTGTTATTGGTATATTCGAATTTTTTTAAGTGCTTTCCTAATAAAAAGCGTTGTCGAGCATTCGGTTTGCCCTTTGTAAAAAAAAAAAAAAAAAAAAAAAAAGCAGGATTCAACCTTGTGAAGTCTTCTTTGTGGAAAATACGTTACCATCAGAAAAAAGGGAAAAAGAGATTACATGGCTACTTAAGGGAAGTTGTAGTTGTCCTCCTGATTTAATATTTATTTTGCTTATGCTATCATTGCTCCCCCGATGTACTTTTAGAGCAGCTGGACAGTTTCAACTAACTGGAAAAGTCAATACCACGCTGTTTCTAACACTTCTAAAAATATTCCTGAGGAAAAAAGATACTAATGTCTTATTCCTCTAAATATTGATAATGAGACGATAGAAAGAGTGAGATGGAAAAACAGTAGATGTGTGATCCTATTCCTTGCAACTCGCAGATCCTCACCCCCTTTCCCCCCCCCCACCCCTCAGTGGCTGCTCTCAGACCTACTACTTCCAAATGCAAGCCCCTGTAAAAAATTGCAGAGGTCTTCACATCCACAGAGGTTTTTTTTGAGATGCATTTCCTTCTTACATAAACTCACTGACTTCTAAAAATATGGTATTTAAGTGATCTGCTGTGGTAATGACAGTGGCAGCCTTACAGTAGGCTTGTAATGCAGCCCTCCCAGGAGCTGCATGCACTCTGCCTGACACAATTGCTAAAAGCAAGAATTACAAAGAACAGGGTATCCTGCATTTAGCAGGACATCCTTTCCCCCTATATATTATAAAATATATTAAAACCCATCTCATTGTTTTCGGCCATGACACTCCAGACAGAACGCAGTAAATGTGATTACATCTGCTCTATTAAAATGCACAATATTAGCTAAGTCTAGAAAGCACAGAGTGGCATGTGGGTCTCAGAACGGCTGGCTGAGCCACATCTTGAATGTACTGCAGTGACATATTTAGGGAACCTCTGCTGCACATTTTTATCCAGCCTCAAATCTCACGAAAATGCTCACCACTGGCATTCTGAGGAGAATAAACAGTTCCTTTGTAAGCCAGATACATGTTTTATGGTCTGCCCTTACCAGTTTCTATTTTTTTTTTTAATACTGTGAAACCACAAAATGTTTTTAATATTTATTTTTAGGGAATTACAGTAAAAACACACTGGAGGTTATCAGGATGTATCTGACATGATATTTAAACAGCAACTTTCCCACAAAGTTTTATGTTGGTAAAATCATACCTAGGAATTCTGAACTCTTCTTCTACTAACTTGTGTCTGCTGTGTATGGGCTGTAGATGTGTATTCATAAATCTTGAGTGCTTAGAAAGTAAAAGCAAGCATAACTTCTGGAGTACAGACTTAGCAACAGATAGCCGTGGTATCCTGCTAAAAACTCTTACCATTTTTATTTTGAAATAATGATGTCTGTGATAGCATTTATTTTTAACAGACATGCACAGATGAGAAATGTTAAGAGACTGTGATGATGCATTCAACAGCTTTTGATGCCAATGTGATATAAAAGACAGACCACTGTTTTAAGAAAGGATGAGGCTCACATTATGAAGAGCTTAGCTGGCAGTATTTTACTTGCATTTAATGGGATCTCCCAATGACTTTTTGCCCTTTCTCCGAGACGCTGTTTTCAGTTCCTTATTTACTATTGTATTTTTTATATAAAAATACAGATTTCCTTGTCCGTTACTCTTTATACCTATCCCTTTCTTTCTCATTTTTTATTCATAAATATGCAAAGACAGCTGAGTTCCATCTCTGCTTCTGTCTCGTAACTGGGATGGTTAAAAGTGCATCTCATTTACACAACTGCAGTTCACACTTGCCCACTGTATATTATCTTTCCTCAAGGAGATGCACAAATACATCATATCTGTCACCATAGCTGTAAAATAGGATGGCAAGTCATCTAACTGAAGATTACTGCTGTACTAAAAAAGAAAGGATTCGGGAAAGCAATTAAGGGAAGTCTAACTCGCATGCTTCACTTAAGAGAAATGGAATTCAAAAAAAGGAAGCAGAGGAATTATTTTAACACTCATTATCCCTGAATAATTTGAAATTATGTAAATTCTAAAACAGCCATAGTGTTGAACTGAAGTTTGTCTATTACATCATTTTATAACACTTTTCTCTCCCCTTATCACAAGTTCTGTCTATTGGAAACTCATTGACGCATACTTCTCTAATGCACTGATTTGTTTTCTTTCATTTGAACTTGGAGTGCTATCACATCTACGTTTTATGCAGTGCAGACATCAAAACATTTCTATACAGATTTGTGATCTTTTCTTTCTAAATAATATAGATCATTTTCAATATTGGAATGTTTCTAAACTAACAACCTCCAGAAATGTTTAATAAAATACGACCAGGTACATGTTTTTTAGAAAAATAATCCAATCAAATTTATTAAACTTTTAAGATAAAGATGCCCATAAGAGTGAAAATTCATATTTCTGAATTTGTACTTTTCATATCTATAAAATAATCCCAGTATTTGTTATATAAAGATCACCAGGAATATCTATACTTTTTTTTTTTTTTTTTTTAAAAAAAGCATCTTTTAAAAAATAGAAATAGAAGCAAAGCAGTTTGCCCATTGTTTCCTGATGGGATTGATGGTGCTCTGTGGGATTATAGTTATGTACACATCATAGAAATGTACTTCATTGAATAACTCACATTAATTCCAGAGGATCAGTGGCATATTAACCTAGAGGGGAAAAAACATTCAAAATACCAAATACAGACAGTTTTGATGCAAGCGATTCTGAAATGTAAAGGCACAGCTGAGCAAGGATGCATTTCCAGCATCCAACATAATGAAGCATCTTGCAAAAATGTTTCCTTCAGTACACTGTATATTAACGATAATGTTTTGCAGCAAAGTTGGCATTAAACTGGTACCAGCACAAAGGAAACTCTGGCAGTAGGACAAGCTTTTTGTTTTTTAATACTTTTTTCTCCCAGAGGAAGGAAGTATCAAACAGTGCATGACATTAGCAGTTTTTTAAAGGGTGTTACCAACACAATTTTGTTTATCGTGCAACTTTTCTTTTTAACTATACAAAACTGTATGCTTGAAACTGATGATATTAATAATTTTCTGGTATACCATTCCTACTGATGAAAATTCACATCTCAAGCAACTAATCAAAATCCAAGATAAGATTTTATTTACTGGCTTGTACTTATTTATCATAAATGTGCTATAAAGTTCCTGGAGGCTAATTTAACTGCAGTATATATTTGTGAAGGAGATGCAGGCTGGAAGCTAGGCAGCGGCAAAGTCACGTCAGATAAGGAGAAATCTCCTCAGCTGTAAAACATTGCTGTTTTGTTTTATTGACAGTGCAACTAAACTTTAAACCACGTCCAGTTTGCCCATTACTACTTGATGCTCTGACAGACTGCAGTCCATTCCTCACGCTGAGCTCAGACAATGCAGCTCCACTCTGCAGATTACCGTCTCCTATGATTTTGGGATCCCACATCATACCGGCCCCCCCCCCACCCCCCAGCTCTGCTGCCCCCAGCTGCCTGCAGCCCCATAGGTGCGGGTGCCTCCCAGCCCGGTCCCGATCCTCTTGTTGCTGCCCAGGGGCTCACAGCCCCAGCATCGCCTCGCGACAGCAGGCAGCCAGCCCAGGTCACAAATGGCCACCACGCTGCTAATTCCAGCAGGAAAAAAAAAACAGTTTTTTTCCTCTAGCTACACTCAGAGGAAAAAGAGATGGCACTTATCCCAGGAGATGCCATATTTCACATGCAGTGCTTAACCTTAGAAACATTAAAAGGACTTACCATCCGCTGTTCCTGTACCTTCAGCAGTGACTGACAACTCCAGTTCTCAAAGTTCAAGTGCTCTGCTCCAGCACTACTTTTCTTCTGATTTCACTGGGAACGCAGAGTTACGACAAGCTATTGGATTTTAAAACACACCCCTGTTTATTTAAATGGGCAGGTCTGCTCAAAATTGTGTGCCCTGAAGAAACAGCTACTGGGGGAGAAAGGGGGGGAGTGAGAGAATTAAAATACAAATATATAGAAAAAAGAAAGTAAATATCGCCTTGTAAAAAAATTATAAAAGTGTTGATTTTTAGAGAATATTAAGCTGCAAAAAATAAGCAGATAGGCATACTGAAATCTGCAATGAAAACCTGAAATTTCTTAGGTCCACAAAACAGGGCATTAAAATACCTTCATATTGCAAATTACTCACAGGCTTTTCAAGTAAGCAAGAGTTGCCGAGTGACCAAATTTTGTATTAAGAGGCTCTGTTTTTTATCTGTTTTACAATGAAGAGCTACAAAGTAAATTGTAGTAGGAACAAAAAGGAGAACATGCCACAGAAATTGCTCTGTTTTTTTTTGTTTGTTTGTTTGGTTGGTTGGTTTTTTCTGCAGTGAAACGTTAGTAAGGTGACAAATTCACACACAGTGGAAGAAAATAAAAAGGGTTATCCATTGTGATGACACATTCATAGCAGAGTTGCAATTATTTAGTATACATGAAGATATTTAACCCAAATTGGTTGCACACAGTGAATTCATGGGTACTTTATCCATTTATGAGCTGAACATTAGTATCCCATCTATTGTACATAGCCAACTTCAGTTTTTCAGTTCAATTAAATATTTCTCTTTAACCTTTTAAAAATAAAATATGTAATGAATCATGTGCATCTTAGATTCATCTGTCTAGATTGGCTATCTGAAGTCTCAGAGTGTAACAGTGTGTTGGCATTTAAATCCCATTTCTTAAAAAAGAAAAACAACCCTCTTAGCACGAACAATATTGACTCATAATTATTATCATGAAAAAAGAATATCAATGGTATAATAACTCTATTAATGTATTTATCTGTACAGATAGTAGAGGCTTTATATTATTTATATTAATTGCAAGTATAGATTACAGTTGAGGAAAAAATAACACCACATTTAATTCAGTACTTTATAAAATTTGTATTCCATGAACTGTCTTCCTGGGAATCATTTCTCCCCCATGTCATGTTATACTTACCAAAATTGCCACACTTGTATTCATTACCAGGCTTCCTACATTTTGAAAGGATGTCTAAATTTACATATTCGGCTTTAACAGTATTCTGCTATTTTTCAGCTTTAGTAAACAAAATGTCACACATAGATGTGATTCTGTATTTCCTTTGTCTAGAAATTTTTATTCCCATACGCAGATACAGTTGAGCATTCTGCTTATACACACACACACACACATTTCATATTTGACAAAAATGACAGAACGCACAGCAAGGATTTTAGAAAATGTGAATGGATTTCTATCCCACTCTCAAAGACACCCTGTGGACAATGCACTGCATTATGAAACGTGCACTGGGGAAGTCCAAGCAAACTCCACCACCAGCAGCTGCAGCAGTGCAGTTTTGCCTGTGGAGTTCACAGGCAGTTGGAGCAGGAAGGCCTCGGTTCAGAACAGCACCTCTGAATCGAACCATTTATGACTGTACAAGAAAGAAAAGACTTTTACATTATATTACCTTGGCCTTGAATATAATGCAAAGTATTTTTTCAAAAAGAGTGTGTCATCTTGGTACTGAAAGCAAAACAATCTTTCTTTGTAATTTTTTACTTTTTTACTTTTTGAAAGATGAATCAAATCCATACTGCCTAAATATATGCCACAATTTAATACTCGTTGTTTTAATGAAGCTTATTGCAGCATGACAAAGCTAAAACATTTCTAAAAGCAAAATATTCACTGGGGTTTTTCTATGCTACCTACACAAAAAGTACAATGTGAATGATAATGCTAGCACCTCAAAACTAAACGAAACAAACAAAAAAAACCCCAACAAATTAAAAATAATGAAAAACCACTTCCAGATATTCTTAGTGAACTATTTTTTAAGTTGTTTAAAAACACTTCCTTTTCAGAATACTGAAAGTTCCCAGGGGATATCGGTGACGAATCCATGCAAATTTCAACTCCCAAACTTAACCATTTTTTGTCAGGGCATTTTACTAGAGATTATAGATAGATGATAAAAACAATGAAATCTTACAAGGTCAACTCTTAAGTTGACTCTCAGCATATCATCAACATTACATTGCATGCAAATGCCATGTAATGAGTTTTTCTTGGTTCACAAAAAAATTCAAGAGAACTGTACAGTGCTTTTTCTAGTGCAACGAGGAACTTAATAAGAAAATCATGGAGGGAGGAAAAAAAAAAAAGACAGTGACACCTTTTGTCTCCTGGCAACAAGGCAGCAAGACTCTCCCTGACTCAATTAGAAATACATCTGCTTTTCAAAAACTTTTAAGCCAAATACCAAAACTGGAAAGCCTAAATTGCTTCCATCATTCAGCAATAAGAAGAAGAAACAATTTCTTCTCCCCCCAACAATTATATTAAAGAAACAACACGTACTTCAGCTCTTCAGCATGTAAGTGCACACACACGTGTGCTGTAACATGGCGGAGCACACATATCAAATGTATGCATATGTCCAGTCCAGTAGGCGTGAATACTGTTAGAGCAAGACTACACATTAATATTTGCCTCACATAAAATTGCACAATATAAATCACATTAATAACTCAGCCTGAAGATTACTAATAAAGGGTTACATTTGAATGACAGGAAAATCTTGGAAGATACTGTTTAGGACATTTTTTTTCTAGTTATACAAATAAACATGGCATTTAGAAAATGTTATAAAATATCTAACTATACAAAAAAATTGGTACTACATCAACAGTAATTTTCTCCCTTCAACGTTATCGTAGCAACTCATCACTACATTCAGAAAACACGTACAACTAACTAACTGCTCTGTAACTACCTGAATTGAAGACCTCATTCCCTTAATAGACCTGCAACAATTAGGGAAACGGTCATAAAGATTGGGTATTTCATCCAATAAAGCACACAAACCAAAATTCTGTTCCAGCGCTCAGTTGGCAGTGCTAGGAGTTTTCAGCACAGAAGGGAAAGCAAACAGACACTTGAGATTCATTGTGGGGATTTGTAAAACACAATTTTGCTTTAATACAGTACTTGCACACATGCTCAGATAGCAAATGGCTATGCCATACATACAGAGGAAGATTTTTATAGGAATATCAAATTTACAGTATGAGCATTCACCTTTTACTGGCCAGCAAGTGGCCAAAACCTTAATCAGGCTGAGAAATGTAATCCACTGGAAAAGATCACTTTGTGCTGGAACTACTATTTTATTCTAGCTTTTGTCTTTGCATTTCCCTAGCAGGGAACGCCATTTTGAGGCTGTTGTACATTTCTGTGTCCAAAGTGGATAATGCCTGAGGAAAACATACGAACGATATTCTCACACTGCAGAAAAAGGTAACCATGCAGTGCCACAGAAAAGTAGCATTTTTATTTTTACAGGTGCAGCTGAGGTTTGTCTTGTATTTTCTTGTATTAAAACCCACACACGTGACTGTTCAATACTGTATCTGCACTATCTGTAGCCATGCAGCATTTTGAAACTTCAATGTGTGGGGTTTTTTTTGTTTTTTTTTTTTTTTAATCCAAGCATTCAAAGGAAAGAGGCAGAAGGAGAAACTTCACCTGAAATCAACATGGGCAAACACGCATTTACTTCAAATGGCTGCTGCCAAGTTGCAATGGCCCTAAACCATTTATCACTCAGTCTGGTATTAGGTAAAAGTAAAATTAATAATAATTAAAAAAAATAGGTTCAGGAATGTCCAGTGTGCATGTGAAACCTGACCAAAACCATGCTGTACAGGATAGCTTTATAACTTTTCATTTCTTCTCTCCAAAGGATCAGGAAGATCTGCACGTAATAGAAATGGCTTAATATTCAAGGCAGAACAGACATATGTGTAATGATTGCTTAACTGGGGGGAAATGCTTTTCCATGTGAATAGTTCTTACTTCGTCTTCACTTCAGGGTCACATTTGGAAACAGTTCTGATAAAGCAAGTTAAGAAAAAGTAGTGCAGGAGTTCACATCTCTAATTTCCTAATTTCAGTAACGTCTTCGTCGAGGAAATAAGAAAGGTCTTGAAAAGACTAAACCAGTGTTTAGCTTTATCATGTATACTAAGTGGAAAAATCACTGACAGAAACAGTTATGCTGAGGACTCAGGTTCACACAGTAAAATAGACTATGCCCTGCTTACTCTTTTCATGCAAACTTTGCCTGGGATAAAGCACTTTTTAAACAGTTTTGTTGTTGTTTTAAGTAAGATGATTAAATAAGCAGTAAGAAAGTGGGGAGAGGGGAGGAAATGTCTTTTCAACACATATCTTGAGAGTTTTTATTCAGATATATCCAAAGCAGAAAATCTCATAAGGGCTCCACTTAGTAAGAAGCTTTCAGAAGTGGCACTTTCACTACCATATTATCATATTGTATGTTGTAGTATTTAACACAAAGAAAAAATAGCTTTCCTTTCATATGGGCACATAGTATATTTTTATAAGATTCCAACATTTTTCTGAGGAAAAAGTATTTTAAAATTTGAATATTAGTCAAATGTTTCCTTCATTTTCATTTTACTTTAAGCAGCTATCCACATTTTAAAACTGTCCTAAAACCCTTCAACTCCAGAGCAAGAACAACCCTGTCAATTCTTTAAAGCAAAGCAAAACAAAAACTCAAAAATCAATCCTACAAGAAAAATAAATGCCTTCACACTCTCTTTAGTATTTTAAATCCTGCAGGTAACTAAAAAGCAACACCAGTACTGAAGAACACATGGTGTAGTGAATGGACCTTGTATTTTCATAACTATATGTACTAATTTTAACTAATGAACATAAGTGAAGAATATACACATGCTAACCTGACATTCTCATCTTGATTGGATAGCGGGTACAGTAAGCATAGCTTTCCCCTCTGTCTTCTATTAAAATGTAAAGCCAGTAGTCTCTGCGAATTTCAAGTAACGAATAATGGAACCAGAAGGGTCTGTTTCAGAATTGCTGTATTCAGTGTCCCTGCTTACTGACATACTAACTTTGTGCCCTTCTTGCTTGGCTCAGCTTTAAATGCAAGTTTTTATTAAAATGGAATGACATTTGAGTTGCTTGGCCACTTTTTAATTTTTTTTTTTTAATTAATATTTTAATAATATATAATTATTTTGCTGTATTACAGAATACATTTTTAAATCCACAAGTAGACAACTGGAAATGTTTGTTTAAATAGCACAACTGCAAATAAAATAAGGGAAAGATGTTAACTTTTAAATTGTAATGCCAGGAATGCCAAGTAAACAAATTAAAATGAAGAGAGAGAGAGACAGAAAGAGAAAACACTGCTGTCTCACACGAAAGACAATTAGAGTACCCTGTATTGAGTAAATCCATAGTACAGCGTAATCTGAAGCAGCCTAAAAGGAGTAGCAAGAAACACGCATTGGATACTGCAGCAAATGGTATTAGCAGTGCTGTTCCCTAAGCCATAAGGAAAACCCTCTCTGAAATCTGTCCCACCAAAATGGTAGTCCCTCAGGGATTTATGGAGGCACAAAAAGTGGAGGAAAAAAAAAAAAAAAATCAGTATGCCCTGAAATGCCCAAGTCTAAGAGCTAACCCCTACTATAATGCACATTTTTACCTTGATGCTATGTTTAGAGCCATTTATGTTCAGTCCTATGAGCCTCAAAGTTTACTACTGTAATATTACTTATTTCTGTGATGGCACTGTTGTCAGTTCCCCCATACACATACACTCCACCTGTGCTCACCACTTACCTTGCTGGGTTTTACACTACTTGCCTGTCATCAGCAATTACAGGCTTTTTTTTTTTTTGCTTTTTTTTTTTTTTTAAATAGAAGGAAGAGTGGTGGAAAAGAAGTGTTTTGACCGAAGATATGTTTGCAGTTCAAGTAATTGCTGTACGATCTATCATTTCACAGATTTTACTGCTGAACAAATAAAAGCAAAGAGAAATGAAAAATAAAAAACATTTTTCAGTGAAAGGTGATGGTTTACTATTGTGAATTTTCCAAATACTTTATCTCAGATATAACGTTATGTTCTCCAGTCACAACAAATAAAAACTAGATGTATTGCTTTCTGCCACCAATTGCTTTTAAAGGCAAAAACAAAAACTCCACCCAACAAACCAGTTTGTTTGTTTTTAACAGAATTAACTATAAATGAGAAATTCCCAGTCCTGCCTGGCTTTGGACCACTCAGTTACCGTATCTGGCTTCATGTTTGCTACATGCGTGTATTTGTGTGACGCAACGCTGGGAAAATGCAGTGAGAAAGGTGATGAGCACAGTCTGATGAGACACAGCATCACGTTTCCTTACAAGCTGAATATCAGCACTTGTCAATTGTAATACTCTGAGACGCAGCCACGACCTTGGAGGCCCAAGTTCAATGCTGCAATCGCTACAGCATTTTTCTTTTAAAAGAGAGAAATCCTGCAATTTTCTCTCACCTACTTCTTCTTCCCTTGGAAAAGTCCTGTAGGAGTTGGAGGGAATTAAAAAAAAAAAAAGATGAAAACAAAAGAAAAACGAGTAAAACCAGCACGCACTCAGTGGTGGCAGGCCCAAGCAGTGCGGTCTCCTCAGTGAGGTCTGGGCGCTGCGGCCACCAGCAAGCAGGGAGCTGAGGCCTTCCCTCCTGTATGCTGCCATTCTCCGCCAGCACGCGCCGAAATTAGTTCTCCATTTTGTGGTGGCCCTTGGAGAGCAATTCCCATTGAGCGGGGAACAAAGGCCGTGACCCCGGGGTCAGAGTGTAATGCAGGAAGCATGACCTCCCCTTTGTTCACAACAGCACTGTTTACTCTGCCTAAGTAAAGATCACCAATACATTAACTAAAGAGGATTAAAAAGGTCATATCCCCAGGGATGGAGCTCATGCAAGTGGCAACTCTCTTCAGTCACTAAATCATTCCACTTTTTCTTTTTTTTCTTCCACTTCTTCAAACACTGAGACACCTTCAGCCGCCTAGGCTCAATGGCATGTTATTTACCATACAAAGTTCATGTAGTCTTCCTTTCAAAACCAAGCTAACTGCTGCACAGTTAGAGAATTGTTTTTGACGTTATCAAAACATTTTGTGTGAAAACTACCACCTCACTTTGTTTCCAACATCTCTGAGAAAGTTCTAAGCCGATTTATAAAATTGTTGGGGTCTTAAAACAGTTTAAAAACCGTGATCTTTCGCAGCTATCATAAACGTAAATCTTAAAATATTTTGCAGTATACAAACGTGCAGAAAAAAGTACCTGATGCTGGAGAACATAATAGCCAGCTCCAGGATTATTCACTAATGAAAAAGAAACACACAAAAATAAAGGGAAAATGTGCTGCCTATTAGAAATCACACATGCCACTATCTAGGCTTAGTCAGGTTAAATAAGCACTTACTTTTGCTCTTCAGCTTTCTGTTAGCAACTCGTTTACAATATCCTGGGACAACATTATTAATACGAGATTTATCAACAGAAGCAAGGCTTCATGTGTAGGCTTCCTTATCTGTGATGATACTGCTTACTAGCATGTAAGTGTTACCACCAGTTACTCAGCAAGGATGGGAAGAAAACAGCATGTGAATTGAGCGGCCTAGATAAAACATTTTCCCCCCTATCATCAGGCAGGTACACTTGAAGAAGCTAAGCATTGCTAGGAGCTCCAGAAGGGAATATGATTAAGGCCAGGCAGGGGTGCCACGCTCACCAAAATCTTTGGAGCAGGGAGCTTAGTAGCACAGGCAGACTCCTCAGGAGCTAGAAGTGCAGTTGAAAATGAGTGCTAGATTACCCATGTCAGCAGGCTTTCCAAAGGAGGCCAACGAGTGCCAGGCTCCAAAACAAGGTCCTAAACCAGCAGGGTACAGCAGTTGTCTACATTAACTATTTGGGATAGGAGGAAGGGTGTCTTCCAGTTCTTAGATAGTTTGTGCAAAATAACACATTTTGAATCCACAACAATACATGTAGTTTTCTAGAGTCTAGCAAGAGGAATTAACACTTGAAGTGTCTCATTCCAGATGAAGCAATCTGGGGTCTCATTATACCCAGACAGCATGCCCCTTTCCCTCTCTTCTGCTAGCCATGCATCCTCAAGCAATATGCAGAATGAGAAAGGTTCTTGCACTCCTCCCTCCTCAGAACATCTGAGAAGTGACTTTTCCTGTTTGCAAGCTTCTTCATAGCAGGAGCCCATGAATTTCAATTTGTTTTATATGGATCAGAAGAGAGAAATGAAATCAAGAATTCAAAAAAATAAAGTTACATTTGCTTTACTGTATTTTCTGTTTGTGAAAAGAATATCTTCCTTCACTCACCCTTGCTGTTCCTTGTTCCTGCTGTTTCTGGTCTTTTCTTACCCCAATAGGAAGGGAAGGAAATAGACTATCATCAGGAAAACTGAAAGGAAAACGCCTCTGTAGAATGTACATGCCACCAGGAAGCATGAGGTTTAGCCCAGGGGGCTCACAACATAAAAGAAACTTCCAGACCACGCGTTGGCATCAAGATGGGTGGCGTGCCCACTGCAGGTGGGTGAATGACTGGCACTGAGTACAACTCCCTACATTTCTGACCTCTCCACTGCTTTGTCTAGAACGTATGAATCTAACCACGCAGTTTCCAGTGACTGCTATTCCCCAAAATCTAGAAGAAAAATATTGGGCTTTTTAATGCACCAAGGGTCAAAGAAAGAGAACCGAAGTTGTAAAGCCCTGACACACAACTACTTTTTAAAAAGTCAATTTCCTTAGCAAAACAAGCTCCTAGGAAAAAAAAATAAAAAAATCTACAACAGGTATTTAAAATAACCTACTGGGAAATCCAGTAGCATATTGTCTCATTGCATGTTTATCAGATCTTCCCATTGACTTAAATGGGAACACCCTGCTTTTACACATAAAAGATTATGCAGGCATAGAATATTGGTTCAAAATAAAGGGAGACAATCTCAAAACACAGAAGAAATACGTGGACAAGGGCAAATTGGGTACTGAGAAAAACTTTACATATGTCGAGGCAAAGAGGTGTCTTTTTTCAAAACCAAAAAGCACTGAACTGAAATTAACAGAACAAAGAATGTAGTTACAAAGTAGTATTTAAAACTGAGATTAGAAGCAGAAGGACTGAACCAAAGAATCAAAGACATAAGGACAATTTATTGACATATGTTAGATGCAAGAAAACTGCAGAACAGTTGTCTGGCAGGTTTGCAATAATACTGGGGAAAAAAGGGAGTGAATGAAGAGGAGGAAAAACTGCAAAAAAGATAATGGCTGATTACGACCTTGAGATCTTTAGTCACACAAAAGAGTGAACTCAACTTTCCATATATGTGGCCATATGGCCATATTAACATTTCTTGACAGCTGAGTTCCTGATGAGACCTATATTAAGAAACAAACAAACAAACATCTCTACAACTACTAACCCTCCTGAAGAAATGCAAGACTGTACACCTCCTTCTTACTCTGCAAGTCCTTCATTCTCCAGGTTTTTTCTTTCTTTCACAGCAGCCTTCTGCAATATCTAAATCCAAAATGGGAAGTAAAACCACACTACAAGAAGTTATGGAATAAAACATTCCTTCTCTGGAACAGGAAAACAGTTGGAGGAAATGTGACTCTGTGACACAAAGTTCTTGCACGTATCAATTTTTCTGGGTGCAAAAATACTGTCCATTCTTCTCCCAATGGCTAGAAATCCAGACAGACCCACAGGCAGCCTTCAGCTTAGAAAGAACAGCTTCTTTTTAGGCCTACAGCAGGCAGAAACCATTGAAGAAGGTTTGTCCTAACAAAGTGATTAAATTGCATTTTTGGAACCCTTCAGATTACATCTTGTTAATCTCTTCTTCTGCAAGTAAAGGATGAGAGAGCAGCAGATAACAAAATAGAAAGTGCAGAAATAACTGGATAAACCACAAGACAAGACAGGCTGCTCAAGGTTGAAATCAGCATTCCCAACCAAAAAAAAAAAAAAAAAAAAAGTATTCTTCTATCTGGAGTGAAAGAGTAGTGCTCCTTAAATAGCCACAGAAATAATTCACATTACATGCCAATGAATTCTAGCATTTAATAAAATGGTTGGAAGGCTACTTGAAAAGATGTTAACCTGAACGTCTAAGAAGAGATTACAGAATGGAGAGAAAAACTACACAGCTAACATAATGAAAAATATGTCTTTTTTTTTTTTTTTATGTTGGAGTGGCTCTGCAGATGCAATTATTATTTATGTGGCCATTCAAAAAGGCTTTGATAATGACTCAAAGATCATAAAGAAAACAGAGCAATTGTGACTGAAATTTAGACCAATGGTTAAAAATGAGCTAAGTAGCCCAAAGCAAAATGCAGGAATAAAAAAGACACTTAAGAAGAAAAAGGTTAACAGTAATTGCATGCAGAAGTTACACTTGCATCAGATTTCAACATTATTTAGTAGCATCAGAAAATCATCTGTAAAACAAAGTGGCAAAATTGACACTTGGAGTGTATTTGGGTTACTGAAGAAATTTAACAAAGTTAAACAACTATGAAACAACATGATAAATACTTTTTGGTAATTATTAAGTAAGTTTCATTGCAACATTCTCAGCAAAGGAAAAAAGATCTGGGTGCCCTCACAACAATTCAAAAGCACTGTCAAGAAAAAAGAAAACAATTTTAACAGTGCATGCAAAAAAGCACAGAAACTCTGCTTTCAGCGTGTACCTGACAGAGAAACACCTTCAAGAAGAATGCTGTCTACAGCTCTTTTTACCTTACTTCATTAAAACTACAGAATATGAGGGTAATGGCAGGTGACTAAAATGATCTGGCTCTCGAGACGACTGCCACGTAACATGACAAAGCGATGATGTTATCAAGCACACGAGCAACAGGGAACACGACAGAGATGCACACTTTGAAAGTCAGAGTTGAACGTTTTTACTTACAGTGTTGAACAGGAGACCATGCAGTAAAATTAAATGAGCAGCATTAGAGCTATGGGAATGTATTATCTCACTAACTGCAGGCTAAGCATGTGAAAATCGGTGCCGCAGTTCTTCATTAAGGGACATCCGTGAGACCATGAGAGAATACTGTTCTATGCACAGCCTCTAAAAACATAGTGTTAAATAGGATTGCTTGCTGGAAACACCCTTGCACAAATCAGTAATAAAGCCACTGGCCAAGGTATCTGGCTGGCCCATTTTCTGAAAAGGACAGGATATTCTGGAAGGATCAAATGCTGGAATTTTTTGCCCTGCCTTTTCTTACCAACCAACCCTTTGTAAGAATGGTCTGAGTAGACTCAGCATTAATTAGACTGCAGATCTAATCCAGTGTGGTGATTTCTACAGTTAAATGTTTGTGATGGTTAAAAACAATGATCCCTGAAGCCTCTTCCCACCTCCACCTCCCCCCAACAAAATAAAAAGGTACAGTGTAGTAAAAATGAAACAATTTATCCTCTAAGTTAGCCGCTATGCCTGATGCAATGCTACCAATGCATTTCTCAAACTTCTCAAAAGTACTTGGAAGCACATTTTTTTTTCTTACCTACTTTTCCTCTCGCTCTAAATAATTAGGAAGAACGTATAAGATTATAAGATTCTGCTTCACAATACAAGCGTGTTTCCTTATTTTATTATCTTTTCTCCCCATCCACACATCATTATTTGTAAAGCCCATTTAATAATTCTAAGAGATTCCAAGATGTGTGTCAGATGCTGGGATATTGCCACTTGTGTGGTGGTTCGCTACACTTAGCCTTCAGTCTTGTGGCTAACAATTCACCCAAAATGTGATAATACCTCACCACAACCCACACCCTGCTGCTCTTCAAAGGAGAACAAGGATGCATAATTGCGAGATGATGAGCTCAAATATAAGACAGGAGATGAGGGAACAGATTCTGTAACCACACCTGTGAGTGGTTAAACTACTGAGGAAGTTTCTGCAGCTCCACTTTCACTCACAGCATCAACACAAGCCATACATTTTCAAAATACTAGAATAGCATTCACTACAGTGGAGGAATAAATACAGTGCTAATACCTTGCCCCTGCAGAAGAAAAGAGGTTTAACGTATATTAAGAATGTAAATAAGCATTATTAGCAAATAGACCTTGTAGTCAACGTGAGCAAGATATACACACTTTTACTAGAAATACTGTCAAGATCTCATTCCTCAAGAATTTTTACTTTAAAATAGTCTAAGTTTCATTCCAACCTTTTGTGATCACGTAGTTTCACTCATAACATAAGGAACTACAGAAGAAAAGATCTGTGCATCCATGTCAGTTCTGTGACTGACACTGAAACATTTTGCACAGAAATTAAGAACTGGTTACAGATACACTTTAGAGTCTACAAGATGTGTCCCGTGGTGGCTATTCTCAATAAAGAAAACATCAAAGCCCTTTTCTTACTAGACTAAAAATGTTGCAACTAGTTTTTGTGGGTTCTGTCATGATTAGTGAGTTAAGAAATCTGGGGCAAAAGAAGAAGCAATTAAAGACGCCATCAAACTCAACGACTGTGAGAACTGACCATCCTTTCAAAATATGCATTAATATGAGATTAATGAGTAAGGATTTAAAAATAACAGGATTACATGCCTATGTGATTTCTCATTATTAAAAAAATACATGAAGAAATAAAGAAATCTCTTTTACCTAAGAGAAGTCTTCCTTCTGCGAGGTTGAAGGATCACAACCCCAAAGCCAGTCCCTGCCTGCACAGCCAAATTCTCTGCAGCCACACCCTCCTCTTCCTCATTTTTTTCCACTGACCACGAAATGCATTCTAAGCCAGGCACTGAAAAAAAAATTTAAAAAAAAGATCATAAGTACATTTTTAATGGACACCAGATACCACATGGCTGATTTAATTAAGCAGATTAGAAACAAATAAGTATATTTATACAAATATATTTTTATTTTCTGTTTCATTTCAAACAAATTTGGCAGGCCTGATTTGGCTCTATTCAAATCACAAGAAACGTCATTAAGAATGTTCTGTACTGACAGTAGAATCAAGCCCTCTTGTTCTTTTTAGAATGTAGTATTTTACCTATTCCATTGCTACCGTAAAAACAACATACGAGAGGCTTTTCAGAATATCCTGGAATAAACCTATGGACTCTGTAATAGAAACCAAAACAAGACAACCTTTGACAGATGTTCCGGAGGATCTCTCTTCAATGAATTGGATCAGTGTATCTTCAGCAGAATGGTACTGCAATATCACTCAACACGTACTCACTGTTGTTACACTTGACACAATTTATGTCATGAATAATTTCACATTGCATAGAACATTATAGAAATTGATTGTTGTTATAAACAGTTTTGCACACTGTATCATCTGCTGGCTTTAATTCATTATTTAAAAGACACTAATTACACTACATTTCATATTCTATACAACCATAGAATATTGAATAGAAATACAGAGTGATAAAAATACTTTTTTCCAGTATGTCAAAAAACAAAACACCCAAAACAAGCCATCACTCCGAGAGAAAAGAAGAGAGAAAAAAAGAGAGAAAAAAAGAGAGAAAAAAAGAAAACTCAGCAACACACTTCTTTTCAAATAACTAGCTAAAGGATTAAACAAGAAAGCAAAAATACGTATGTAGGGGTAAGCAACTTAATCTCAGTTTTTGCAGCAACTGCACAAAGGTAGTATTATTCAGCTTTCATAAGGACAGGGAAATTAACATTAAAATTACTTGGTTTTTTTTTTTTTTTTTTTTCCTTTGTTTTTTGTTTGTTTGTTTTCTTAATATAGAACTAAATAATGTGACCAAAATCTGTAGCTCAATGCTATTATATTTCTTGAAAGAGCAAGTTGATATAAAAATAAGAATGTTAAGATTATATTAAGATGAGTGCCCGAGGATAGTGACATTTTAGGTATTATAGTTATTATATAATGCCAAGTCCAAAATAATTTATAATCCCACCACTTCTTATTTATTCATACGACTCCATCATCACAGAAAAATGCTCTTATGAACGTGTTGTGCACTTTCAGTATTAGAAGGGCTGTTCACAAGGGCATTGTGCATGCTCCTACATCCTAACGTTGCCTATAAACAGCTTTATAAATCTCAAAGCCTGCACAATCAAGGTTAGATACAGTACACTCGCTATATATACGTTTGCACATACAGTAAAATAGAACTACCTTGCAGAATCATATCAACACCACTGTATTCATAGACATGTTTATTCATGCAGAAATCTTTTTGCTCTAAACTGCAGAATATGAAGCATACCTCACTATAATGGAACACTCTGGTACATAACACTGACTTTTAAACACAAATATGATGATGACAGCACTACCATGCCATTATTTTACCTTCCTGTAACAGTCACCACCTGCTAGGCCCTCCCACTCATACAATCTGTGTCAGAAAAGCACACTCACTCTAGACTTCCTGCAATTGCATCTACAAAGGTGCTCTATAAGAAAGGGAGCAAGCAGAAATCCAAGAGTTAACAGGAAAGAAAAAAAAAAAACAGCAAAAAATCAGAAAACACAACATAACCAAAATCCCCAGTCATAATGAAGGCCTTGCAGGAAAAATAAAATCTCCAGCAGATAAGAGCCTAACAGAAAACAAACAGATAATTGAGAGACCCAGCAGTGCCTGATACAATCTTGAGATTTAGGCAACCCTCGATTACAAGGACTATTCCATTGAAAACCCAGCCTATGATTCCTATACTGTTTTCTACCAATAACACATCTGAACTGTGACTAAACACCTCATTATGCTTCTCTGGCACTGTCTGAAGCAAATGTATTGTACAATTTTATGCAGCACCTAAAAGCAGAGATAAAAAGAAGCTGTTTTCCTTACAGACAGCACAGGCTTGCAGGATGACTGAATACCTTCCTTCCCCTGAATGCTTTTCTGCACTAGGCAACAGGTGGTAAAATGTAGCTCTCAATCTCCCATTTTAAAGTAAGAAAATTTACCTTATCTATAAGACATCGACAGTATATATATTTTTGTTTGTTTTTTAATAATTAAAATTGAGAGAAGAGGTTTAACTGGGCCCTTATGTTGGTTTCACAACTTAACTGCCTTTCTCAAACGCTCATTTGCAGATAATAGACATTTCATTTAAAGAAAATCCAGCCCTCCCAGTTACAAATAATAACCAGCGACTTTAGGTAACAAGACAGTACAGACAGAACTTATAAGAGAAAAAGCAAACTCTTAAAGCATTTTCAAAGGAACTGTATGTCTAAAATACTTCACTACAACCTCTTTCTCCGTTTACTTGCTAATTGATCTTAAATACACAGATGAATTATGAGGCAATAACCTCCAATTTTCTTAGTCTTACTCCAAACAAACATTACATTCTGATTTATTAATATTTGAAATATTTAATTTGCTGCTTATGGCACTTAAATAGTTAATCTAATTTACGAAAAGAATACCACATTAAAGATTCCTGCTATTTTCTTCTTTAAGCCTCACCACTTCAAAAACATTTTTTCCATCCATTATTATTTCGAAGCGGTCTTCCCCTGTGAGCTGGACATACTAACATAGTTCACGAGGCCATGTTGGCAGCCCGGTTTCTTCTCCAGTCTCCACGTTATTCATTAGGTAATTTTGCTCCGATACGTACACAAGCAGCCGGTCAAGTGCAAGAGATGACTCTCCACATGCAGTTATGTCTCGCACACTTCAGTCAAAAGCCCTTAGAAACTGAGTATTTTGTAGCCTCCTGTCTCTGGCTGTTTCTGGAGCCTTAATAGTGCTTACATGGACAGCATTTCGGCAGTGCTGGCACCCTGTCCTCAGCAGTACACCTGTGCCCCTTTTAGAACCCCCCCCCCCCCCGCCCTCTGGCAGCACGTTAAGGATGGAAAATGCTTCGATTTTGGTAAAACCTATTTCTCAATTCGCAATTAAAAGGAATCTGGCTTTAAGGGTGCTGTTTCATGAAATATTTAAACGCTTAAATGCAGTTTTGCAATTTGAAAGCTCTGCAGGTCTTCCCTCTGCGAAAACACAGATCTGTAGAACCACTGTGGAGTACCTGGTGCAGCAGATGGTTAAAATTCTGCATCATTTTTAATAGCCCTAAGAGCTAGCGCTGCCTTTTTTCCGTCCGGGAGGCGGGGGGGGGGGGGGTGGGGGTGGAGGAGAGAAAAAAAGCTGAGGACAGCAATTTGCAGACTTTTTTTTATCCTTGACAGCAGCTAGCCACGCCTCGGTCTGGCCCTTCCTCCAACCTCGGCTAACCTAAAAACCAGCGCCAGGCTGGCAGCGGGCCACATATTCAAAAGTAAACATTGTTCTCCTGCCATTTTTCAGCGTTGTTTATCGCAGCCTCGATCTTCCCGCCTTCCTTCCTCGCTGAAGCTCAGATCCCCGTCCTCGCCCCGGTTTGTTTCGCTCTACAGCCGCTCCGAGCTCTCAAAGCCACACAGTTACCCGGCACGGCGACTCCCAGCACGCACGGCGCCGGCTGCCGCGGAGCAGCAGCCCGTTCAATTGGGAAAACGGAATCGGGCACATCTCTCAGTGCCGCAGTCCCACAGAACGAGGCGGCACGTTCTCGCTCTGGCACAACGCGTGCCCCCTGCTAAAGCTGTAGCTGCCATTACAGCGCGGCTTTTGCTTTCAAAGCGTTTTTTATGTCCTTATTTGACGGCACCGGGGCTGCAGGAAGAACAGAGCGGCGCGCACACACGGCTGGCGAGCTGCACCTGACCGCCTGCCCGCGCCCCGGCTGCTCTAAACAACTCCGCACCGACACGACGAGCTGCCGAGCGCTGGGATTTTATTTCGTTTTCACGTAACCATTCGCTCCATCAAATGGACAGCCAGGAGACCGAGAGGAAAACTGACAGAAAAAAGGGCTCAACATACAAATAAACACAGCGAGAGGGCGGGCGGCAGGCCCCGGCGCGGCCCCTGCGTCACCTGGTGCCGGCAGCGCGCCCCGCGGCGGCCATGTTGCGCGCTCACGGGCAGCCCGCCGCGGAGCCGTGCCAGTCCAAGGGGAAGCCTACTGCCAGGCCTCTCATTTGTGCTCCCCAGCTCCGCGAAGGGGCGGTCTGCTCGCCGCAGGTGGGCGGCAGGTAACGGTGGGGCCGGGAAGGGCGCGGAGCCGCCGGCGAGCTCGTGAATAATTGCGAGCAGCTCGTTCGCCATTTCCATATTTAAATCGCGGAGCGGCGGGTGATTAATTAAGAAGACCAAAAAGAAAAAAAAAAAAGCCGGCTGCCCGCGTTAACTCCTGCCTCCCCACCGGCGGCCCCCCCGCAGTCCGCCAGCGCTCGGCGTGAATGCTAATTGCCGCCGACCGGTCACGTGGGGCTGTGCGCGGATCCGCGCAGCCACCCAGTACGGCAGCGGCTTTGCGTGGGGGGGGGGGGAACCGCCATCGTCGGCCTTAGCGTGGCTGCAGGCTGATGTATTTTCACGTAGTGAGGTTAAAGGAAGGCTTAAGGGTTTACGAAGTTATCTGCATAAAGAAATATTGTAATTGAGATCCAGTACGATGTGTAATTGGAGTTCTTCCGAGCGCTGCAAAGAAGGGAATTACTTCGGATTCGAACGCTGCGATTGACGTTGCAGCTGCTGGGAAGCTCGGGCAGGAAGGAAGACGCGGGAGCACTGCGCAGTGCGCAGCAGTCAGAACGCTTGACGGCTTAACAGCTCGACTCCTCACGGCTCTCGCGCTCCCGGCACGCAGCGCGCAGCCCAGCGGTACCGCACGCCGCCCGGCCCTGGCCGGTGGGCACGCTGCGCTTTTGGCGGCCGCGCTCCACGCTCGAAGAACCCACGTCAGCCTGCTGCTGCTACCAGGGTGCTGGCGCCCTCCCTGTACTCCTGCCTCTCCGAGGTGTGCTGTGCTTCCTTTGCCAAGCAGATGCGCGTGCACTAAGCTAAAGCTGTCGTGCTTTGATCAAACCAAGCGTGTTATATTGCAACTTACTAAAAAAACTCCCCCCTCCCTTCCATCCTCTCTGCCCCAAATGATGAGTTCTGGATGTTCATAGCATCATAGAATGGCTTGGATTGGAAGGGGCCTTAAAGATCTTGTTCCAATCTCCTGCTGTGGGCAGGGCTGCCAGCCATTAGATCACGCTGCCCAGGGCCCCACGCAACCTGGCCTTGAATGCTTCCAACGATGGGGCATCCACAGTTTCTCTGGACAGCCTGTGCCAGTGCCTCTGAATAAAAAACTTCCTCATAATTTCTAACTTAAATTTCCTCTCTTTTAGTTTTAAACTATTCCCCCTTGTCGTGTTCTTACCGGGCCATGTAAAAAGATGCTCTCACTCCTGTTTCTAAGCTCCCCTCAAGTACTGGAAGGCCTCAATGAAGTCTTCCCAGATCCTCCTCCAGACTGAACAAGCCCAGCTCCCTCAACTTTTCTTCATAGGAGAGGTGCTCCAGCCCTCTGATCATCTTTGTGGCCCTCCTATGGACCTGCTGCAACAGCTCCGCATCTTTCTTGTGCTGGGGAGGCTCCAGCTAGCTGCATCCATCCAGATGTGTGCTAGGCCAGTTATGCTGATCTCCTTGGGGTGGTTAGCACATTTGTGCCCACAATCTGTGATCCCCTTGGGATTGCTCAGTATGTTAATAAATGTCCTAAGCAGGGATGGAAAGAAGAGATGAAACATTGTCAGGCACCGTTTTTTGGACCCTGATA
Organism: Centrocercus urophasianus; assembly: GCF_019232065.1. Classification (NCBI taxonomy): domain Eukaryota; kingdom Metazoa; phylum Chordata; class Aves; order Galliformes; family Phasianidae; genus Centrocercus; species Centrocercus urophasianus. The sequence continues at coordinate 6,434,059 of NW_024885088.1, read as the reverse complement.
TCATCCACCGGCACATCTTCCAGTCCCTCAGTCCACTGGGCAGCATTTGATAATGACTGCAATGGCAGAAACTGGGGAGCTGAAGCACTGTTGCTCTGATCAGTGAGGACCAAGTTCAGTCTCTCCTTCCCATAACCAGCTTTCTGAGGCAGTGTTTACTGTGTGTCATCTTTTCTTCTGCCTTGGCTATATAAAGGCCCTTTGGGCAACTCACCAAAATCTCTGTAACTATCACCACCCAGAAAATTTTCCTTGCCTTAACATGTCAGAATAAAGGACATTCTCATACGCAATGTGGAAAGTAACTTGCTATATATATGAAATGAAAAACAAATGTTTTGCTTTTGTATTCAGTATTGAAAATTAAACAAAAGGCATACTGAAAAATCATAGCCCAAAAAGGCAGGCCCAACCTACTTAAATATGTATTTGTTTTTAGAGGCTACATAATATTCTGGAGGATTTCATAGCTAAAAAAAATGTTAATAAACACTTCGTTAAAAATGAGTAAGAAGCTTGCTGTTCTCTCCTATGAAGGTTGTGAAATGCAGTCACAGTAGCAAATACCAGACATTTTATTAAAAAGAGGTTAAAGCCGCATGCATATGAATGTTGCTCATTATCAGCGTTGCTGTTTATTCCTTGCCTTTTTTCTCATGTAAAGTAGCATGACGCTGTCAGAGCTAGTGCTGCCCAAGCAGCCAAACAAACCTGGATAAAAATATCACTACGTCTTTACTCTCTGGTTTCTAATGTAATTCCTAGAACATGTAAAAATACTTTAAAAAATAATTTAAGCTATGTTGCTGGTATTAAATCTGAAAAAAATCAGTGATAGTTCTAGTATATTTTCTTGCATTTCTTACGAACGTTCAATTAATTACAGACGTCCCGATATTCTGAAGGTTATGTTAACTGGCTAGTGATTGCAAACATACCATGCTCACTTAAAATGATCTTTCTATGCTTTGTAGCTCAAAGTACTGTGAAGAAGCTGCACTTCTGTATTTAGCTGAATTTTAATGGAAAAAAGACTCCATTAAAAACCTTAACTGCATTATTAAATGATCCAAAAATATAGGTGGGGCTGGCACAACTGCCAACTGTTAGGATTGCCAGATACCTCCTGTTATAAGACTGTGTTTTCAATTGCTTGTAAACTTTGCCAAACATAAACTGTTTGGCTGAAAATTTCTATCACCAGGTGTGTGCCTCAGGGGTAACTTGTCTGCAAATATCTAAGCCCAGTGGCTTAGACCTTTCCAAGCACAAGCCATGGAAGCGCCAGTCTCTCGGTCCACATTGCGAATCACAGAAACCTTTTCTCTGCTTCCTTGTGCTTGGCACAGAGATGAGGAAGGGAGGGAGCCTGGTAGGAAGTGCCTTTTGCCACTTCATTTCAGTCAGGTTATAAACGTTTGGAAATGCCAGTTCACATACACTTGCTAGAGACTTGCTGAAATTAAAGAGGAAAAATTCCCAAAGATTCCACCTGCACTGAACACATTGCTTCCTCTTGCAATGAAACTGAGCTTCTTGGCCAGCGGAGCAGATGGGAGAAGGCAGAAAGGTGCCAACAGACAGAGTGCTGAGAAGCCAGGACATGGAATCGCCAACATCTGCATTGCTCCTCTATAGGGGTGCTTTAAATAGAGAATTATCTCCTTATTGTCACCAGCTTGAGGAGCAGGGCGCAGTGGGATGGCTCAGGATATTCCACTCCTTCTGGTGACTCATTTGGATGTTAGCAGACTGCTACAAGATATAATCTCTGTTTATGCAATTTGCTCTTCATCCCCCCCTAACTTGCAAAAAATTACCTGTGCTAACATGTGCGTTCACAAAAACGTGTGCATGCATACATGTGTTAAAATTGATTAAAACAAGGGTTAATCTTGTTCAAACAGGATTAAAGGGTGCAGAACCTAACTGAAAAAGTAGGAATAAAATCAACTGTCTGGAGACACTTCTTGCACACTGTCTTTGTGCGACACAATCCTCAGTCTCAAGCCTGTATTATACCTTTTCTGTTGAGTCCTTGCTTTTGTGAAACAAGACAATGTCAGCATTAGCAGCTCTTCAGTATTTTGCATTCACATCACTAAACAACCTGAAGCTGCAGACCTTGCTTACTGGATTCTCCCCTCGAATTACATCCTGAATTACAAGGTTTTCTTGTGGCAGTTCAGTCCCTGAATGCTTCTCAAAGATCTATTGCTTTGTCTTCACAAAAATATCTTGAGCTGGATGAAGGAGAGATACTACCTCCATTTCAAAGACTAAGGATTTGGCACAAGCATCCATCCATTCCAGGCACCCAATCTGAGAGCTGACGAACTTTGCTTTTCATGTTAATCGGCTGTCTGCAGTGCTGTATATATTGGCACTGCTTTTTGGAAGCACCTTTCCCCCAGATTTCACTGGCAGTGGCAAATGCTTGCTATAGATCACAACCAAATGAGAAAATGAGGAACCAAACCTAACAGATCTATAATTTACTTGGATTAAAACAAAAAAGCAAAATACCTGTACTAATGCATTTCTGCCAAATACACACACCTCTTTGTTTAAAAAGAAAAAACAACCTTAAACTGCATGGCATAATTTGCTTTACGTAGCATTTTTCCTTCTGTCAGTCTAATAGAACTATTCTTAGCATTAAAGAAACACAACATCAAACTGGTTTTAAGAAATATTTTCAACCCCTAGAGATCTTCATTAAGTATTAGGATCCGAGGGAAGTTTGACTCATAAGTTTCCAATGGTAGAGTTTGCAGTACCAATAATGCCTTAGGATGAGATGTAACAGGTTGCTGAGCCTTCCACTTTCTGTGTCCAAGCTGAGTGCAGTACACATTCGCTATGACTCACAGCTGCTGTAGCTGAGATCTGTCCAGCGGTCCACGTCAACCAAGTGCTCTGAATACACAGTGACCATGGAAAATACTTTCCGGGCTAAAGTGACATGAGCTTCACTAGTAATTTCCCTCCAAAGGAATGACTGAAAGACTGAGAACGAACATTTTTTTTACATTTCAGCAGCATAAAGCCCCTAAGAGTCTTGCTAGAAAGTCAGCCAATTAGATAACTGAAATAACAACAGTTTGCTGTTATTTCAGACAAATGCTATTCCAGTAGCACTTTGCTGAACACGTTCTGCATCTTCTGAAATTTCATCCTCGCTTATTGAATATTTCAGGTGTTTTGAAGAATCCCTGAAGCTGAAAATCATTACTTACAGAAATCTGTATTATCGTGAATGTTAATATTAGCTTTCAGGGGTGTCTCAGAGATATTCTGACTGCAGTAGTGCTTTAACCTTGCTCTGGAAGGAAAACTGCTAAGTCAGTTAAACCTCAAAATCATGGATAACATGCTGTGAAGTTAAAAGTGAGGATATTCAAGAACAAAATTGTTTTGTGAGGGCAGTGACCCCGTACAAACTCACTGCAAAGAGATCTAACCATCAGTACTCTTTTCATAGTGACAGGAAAGCTCGAGTACCAAAAGGCAGGTTTGGTCTTTGGAAGAAGGAGCTTCTGCTTTGTCACATAATGATGCCAACACCAAAGATCTTGAACTGAAGCGAGCTCAGATGACAGCTTCCAAAAAGAGTAACTGCATGCTTTAGTGAAGTAGCAAGGAGTTATGTGAATGTATGCTAGACAAATTATTCTAAATCTGCAATGATAATACACAAAATTTTGATAACAGCATTTCCAAAGTAATGACCAACATCTTCTCAATGGAATAGTGCTGATTGCTTGGGTTAAATGTTCTTAGTACAGTTCTACATGATGAAACTAACCTTGCTTAGGGCGAATTTGACAGAGGCTAAAAAATTATTGCAGAAGATAAAGAGTTCAGATACTCCAAATAGAACTGTAAAGTACTCAAGTATACTTGTGAAGGCACTCTGGTTACTGCATGGATGTTTTCAATGAAAAAATAAGCTTGAATGTGAAAGCATTGCATTGTGAAACATTAGCATATTTCTGATAAAATTTTTCATTTTAAAAAGTCCGTTTATTTGGAAAAGGTACAGCTCATTTCCCTGCACTCTTTTAATTATGGCCAAAATTCAATCTGAAAAGTGACTGAACGAAGGTAGTAAAACTAAGAGTTAAAGTTGTCATGTTTACAAAGCACAATGTTAATTCTGGAAGGTTAAAAGGCGAGTGAAAAAAAACATGTAGGGGATGAGAAAGTGCTGGAGCTTCCTTCTTTATGTGGTTTCCAACCACACAACTGCAGTTTAAATTCTGAATAAAAGTCACATTATCTTTACCATCTAAGAGCAGCCTTTTTGTATTCTTGAAAAGGCCACACACTACTGAGAAATAAGGTTGGTACTTAGGTGCAGAAACAGTGGGAGAAGTGGAATCCCTCCTTGTGTGCCCCCTCCAATTCTTTCTTTACTGAATCAAAAAGTCAGAATCAACCAACTAGAAATTTAAACTAATCTAGGTGTGTTAACTTATTTTCTATCTTTTGTTTATTTTTCTCACAACATTGATTGCTATTGAAACGTGCCTTTTTGTTCACGAATTTGTGTCCAGCACAAGACTGCTTGAACAAGCAGCACTGATGCATTTTGTCCTGTCTTTAGTTTCTTCCACATAATTATGCATGCTGACACTCTAAAGGCACCTTTCACATTTGTTTTAGTCTAAATAGATTAATTTTTGAATTATTTAAAGTAAAATAATGATGAAAGTGGAGTAATGAAATCAATGCTAATTAGATTACATTTTTTCAGGTTATTTTATCTTTTGAAAAAGTGGCCAAATACATTCTGCTGCTTGTTTTTATACAGATACATCTGTCAAACTCATGCACAAGCTTATGTGGGACTCCTAGTATTATGTACATTGTAAAATAAATCTGTACTGGTCTGCTTTCAACCTGAATGTACAAGGGCTGCTGTGATGGCAATGCCTCCTCTTTGATTATGCACTTGTTCACAAAATCATAGGTGGATGTTGGTGGCATGGCAGTAGAGTCTGAACCTTCCCACCAGTATTCCCTTACATTTTGTTGCTGTGTGACAGATGGCAGCAGAGGAGCAGTCTGACAAAATGGTGTCTGATGTGGAAGTGCGCATGAAGCAAAGGTGTGTCACTGAATTCCTCCATACAGATGCTCAGTGCTTACTGGACATTTGTGGAGACCAGACGGTGGGTGTGAGCACTGCGAGGCGGTGGGTGGTGGGGGAGTTTCAGCAGTGGCGACAGCAATGCGAAGGACAAAACCACGTTCCATACAGCCATGCAGGTATTTAGCACGGCATGCAGGTTCTTATTTGTTGCTGGTAAAAATGCACAGCTAATGGTGGTGATTACATTGAAAACTAGTGTTCTGTAGCAGAGAATGTGCTCTATCATACAGTCTTATTGTGTTCTTTGTATCTGCTGTAGTTTCCATAGAAATAAATAGGAGGCATTACTTTCAGAACAATTTAAATATTGCGACTGAAGTTCTCCCATGTAGATATAAATCTAGCAAATCAAAAGCTGTTTCCAGGAGCTGAACTTACTGAATTTATGTGCAGAAGCTAACTGGTGATAAAAAAACAAACAAACATCAAAGACCATCATAATACTCTTCTAACATTAGAACTCATTTTATTGAACGATTCATACTTTGTTGACTTTTCTGGATTTTCTTTCACTTTTCCGCTTCACTATTTTAAGACGTAATATTTTTCATCCCAATACTGCTATTCTAGCTACACCAACACAGACAGAATTTTTTTACTGTGAAATCTCAGCGAATGGAAAATTATGGATCTTTCACAAGGCAGTCAGGCAATGCGCCAGCCACAGCACAGCATAACCCCAGAAAGTCTTCCACACTTTTCAACTGCATAATATCAAGATTTAAAGCTAGAAAATAGGAGAGATTTGTTTTTTTCTTTCATAAAGCAAAAATAATAAAAGACGGTGCTTTGCATCCGGCTCTTAGGAGCAGTGGGTGTACTTCATAGCAGGAAGCACAACAGGTTTCATATACTCACATATCATTTGTGATATGGGCAGAACCTCTGAAACGGCGAGTCGGTTCTGCAAAAAGATACCAACAGGGATACAGATCTCAGACTGGAAGGGGTTACGACAGGACAAAACTCATCTGGAACTTGAATGCTTTGTAAGAAATTCTCCTATTTAGAGCCACCACAGATGTTTTGCCTGAATCTGTCTGCACACGCAATTAGCAGAAAATGAACAGAAAATTGCAATCATTTAGGAAAGGCCAGGGCAATTATTTTAAAAAATAAGTCAAAGCTTTTATATCCAGAACTGTCTGTTCACTTAAGATACTCCACCACTCCCCATTTAAACATTAAAATAAGATTCCTCCTTCATCATTTAAAGGACACTGGAGCATACTGTGCAGCATGAAGGTTTCAGAATTACTGAGCATCTACATTGCAGCAGTGTACAGGGAGAGCTACTGGGCCCGATCACGTGTCAAACAACGATAAGGATGCTCTAAGCCTTCAGGGCAGTGGCACTTTTTACAGAGTAAGTAGAAACTGCAGCCTTACTGATCAGTAACAATCAATTTGAAATCTCACTTGCACAAATGAGACTTCAAAGGTATTTTTGTGTAGGTCTAAGTAGTCAGCAGCTGCAAACAATTAAGTATTAATTTGAAAAACACCAACTTCACCACCTCATTGGCTGAATAGATTAAACTTTTTCCTTTTTCTTTTTTCTTTTTCTTTTTTTTTTCTTTCTTTAAATGTTTGTCACCCTGGAAACTTCTTCTCAAATTCCATTTTCATGCATGATGATGTTAATAAAAATATCTCAAAATGTGTTTTTTTTTTCCACAGTAAGAAGTTTGAAAGATAGAAGTCTTTTGAGTACTTTTTCTTTTACACTGATAATAACATAACAAGAGCGAGGTACTTCAGTTTGGCGCTTGCATTTTTTAAGTTGAGCACTTCTTGCATAGAAAATCTTAAAGGAAAGAAAGATCAGCATATGTTTGAGTTTTGTTTACAGAAAAACAATCTAGTTTTTGCTTGTAGTTATTCTGTTTATGTGTAGCTGGGGAACAAGTTCATGTTCCTTTGAAACAATGGCTTTTTTTCTTGAGAACTGTTTAGAGGTAGAAAAATACTAGTTGCTGCTACACAATGAGCTCTTGATATATAGAATAGTAGAGGAAATAGTCTCAGAAACTATGTAAACTGCTTCCAGCCTGAACTTAGCTGGCCACTTTTGGCCAATATTTCAAAATATGTTTAGCTGAATAAGCATATTTTAGACATTACAACAGTATAATCATATTTTTCATCTGATCTGCTCTACGTATGTGTTTTATTACAAAAAGTTGGAAAGTTATACACGGGAAAAACAGGCAAAATAAATTTAAAATAATAAATTACTTTAAAACATTCCCCCCCCGGCAGCCTCCCCACTGAAGTACATGAAAAACCTCATGTGAATAATGAATGCATCACTCATGGAACTTCTTCTACCACAAGCTTTCACAGGATTTTTCTCTCACTGGCACTAGGTATCATATGGTGGATGGATGTTTCTTGAGATGTTTTCTTTCACCTGAACTGGGCTAAACAGCTTGAGCACCACCTGAGAAATTGCTCCTTTCAGGGTGTGGAAGCTGCTCAAAGAGATGGGTGAGGATTCCTCATGTCCCACAGCTCAAGTAGTCTCCCTGAAGCTGCCAACCTGGGAGGACACTGCAAGGTACATTTATCTCCCAAAACTCAGGATACTGAAGGTATCAGGACACAATGCAAGCATACACCAGTATATGAATGCCACAGGACTACATGCCTGATTCCCTATTCCAGGCCAAAGACTTGCTCCATCTGATTGTGACGACTCAAGATTTCACCAAGTGCAGCATTTGTTTGGCTTTACTGAGAAAGGCTACTAAAATGACAAAATAGAGTCTTTGTCTATATGAAGTAAGCTGCAGAAAGCAGCTTCCCCACTGCTCTCTTTCCAGACTGCAAAGGAGATGCCTTGGCTGGTGCACACCCTATAATTCAACTGCAATAAGATTGTTTCATGTCAGCTCTGAACTTTGGCTGTACACAGAGAGTTAGGAGGCCAGTACCTTTGTGAGGGCAGCCTACATGTGATCCAGTCTTCTTGCTTGAGAAAGATCCTGGGCTGAAGATATCTCTATGTTTAGTCATTTGGCATGGAATAGCAGAATATGTGGTTAAGAAGCACAAGCTCATGCTCCTGTGTTTGTGATCTCTGGCTAATACCTGGCTTCAAGCTCAGTGAAGAATATTAGAACACTTACACGGGCCAAGTGCCAAGGAAAGGGATGGCTGGATGAAAATATGGTTGCACAGATACATGTGTATCTGTCGTTATCTGTACAAATACAGTGTACAGATTACAGGTTAAACATTCTGAGATTGTGCCACTTAAAAGAAAAAAGACAAAGATAATGGTCAAGATACGAAAGAGAGAATTGCAAAGTGCAGTACAGTATAGATCTTTTCAACTTCTGGTCACTTTTTGGAAAAGAAAAAAAAAAAAAAAGTTTAGGTGGCAATACTTTACTACCCGCTCTCCAGAATTCTCCATTGACACTAATTAGTGCTGTGGAAGTAAGTTCAGATCTCAACTTCGTTTTAGGGTACTGTCGCGAGAGGGTCTGCTTTGGAAAACTTGCAGCATTAACGTAGATACTAATGAGGAGGAACATAATGCTGAGAAAGGCTAGGAACAAGAGCAATGATTTGAGGATATTAATAATTGGTCCCAGGCAGCACCAACAGTTGCACACAGAAGCATGAGGAGTGCAATGTTAGGTTGAAAACAGGAGAAAAAAAGCTGAGAAAAAAGTATGGTGATTGTGCAAATTAAAATATATTGCCCACAGATTGTCAGTAATTATGTCTGTGAGATCAGGGGATGAGATCAGTGCCATTTAGTACCAATGGGCATAACCAAACAGAAGGGTACAACTGCCTTTGCTCTGATTTAGCAATACCTGCCCAGTTCAGTTTACACTTAAACATAGATTCAATTTATTGTATTTATTTGTCTGTTACTGCAGCTGTTTTCATGCCTATTCTTTCATGCTCAGTATAGTAAATACCAAGGATAAGGCCTAATTAATGATGACAGGACTGAATTAGGAATGTGAGGAAGGGCTGTGTGGTCTTACAGACTCAAAGATTTTGTATCAGCAAAGTGAAGAAGGAGAGACTTAGACATAAGCATGCAAAAGATGCTATAGTACTATGTTTAAAACAAGCTCTGTAGACAACAAGTGCAAATATGGAAATCAAGTTGTATCACAAACCTTGGGTCTTAGTTTAATTCCAGAGGTGTAAGGTACAGAGTGGACAGTGGGAGGGGAATGGTGGAGCAGAGCTAAACAGATGCAGATAATGAAAGAGTGCTCACTCAAAATATGAAACCTGGTCTTTACAAAATCTAAGTAAAACTCATGAGATGAGGACATACAGCACTTTCAACACAGTTGGGCACATGTTGCCCTCTTCTGCTGCTTGTATGATGTCAAGTGATATCAGTGTAGAGATTTGCAACCATAATTAGAGCAATTGAGTTTGCTTGGGAAGAGCAGAAGCAACTATATATGCTTTATTTGAGAGAAAACCCACACAACTCTCATTAGTCTACTAATGGGAGGCGCTGTCATCTGTAAAGGTTCATCTATTATTTAGAAAGGAAAATGCACTACAGTGTTTTCCTCCATACACCAGACTGTTTCCTTAGCTCTGGAGGGCTGACTATTATCATTTACAAAAGGACAAAAATAGCTTTTGAAACATATGGCATTTTCCATGTTATGGACGGTCTCCATGCAAACCAAATTATGCCTCAAAACTCTACAAAATGATGCATCAAAAACTATGGAATTAAGAGCAATTTCCACTGGTACAATGGTTATTCTGTTCAAATACTGTTACCCATTACATTTACTTGCTATTTCTTGTCTTGGCTACAACCTGTCTACAGTGTTTATCAGCATAAGTTTACCAGAGAAGGCCCTAATCTCTGCAAAACAATCAGTAGAACTATAATTTTTGTTTAGCTTAGAAAAACTCTGCAAACCTCAGGTTTCATTAACTTCCTTGGGACTGAACCAGGGGAGATCTCTCTGCAGTTATGTCATTTTTGACTTGTTTCCCACCTCTCCTTTGCTAAGCTGAACTCAAACATGCTGAAGGATGGTGAGCTGCACACTGGATTCACTTAGAGCTTTTGCAGAGCAGCCTGCCGGAGAGGAGCCATCAAGCATTCTCTCAGAAGAGACCCAAATCTCAGAATACTCTCCCAGCCAACTACTAGTTGGAAGGCAGAAATTAACTAAGATACAGAAGTTTGAAGGCACATCAGAAGGCTAAAAGCATGCTGTGTATTTACAACTTTTCATTCTGTAGGTTGATTTCCCAGTTTTTGAGTCCCAAAGAGTACTTGTGTATGCATTGTTTACAAAATGACATACTACAGCATCTTCTGCATTTAGAAGGCTCCAAAGGCATAAGCATGGTCTACTTCTATCAAGATTACCTTTATAAATCCATAAAGATTTATAATAGAAATATTTACAATACAGTCCTGGTGATTTTGCCTGAAATCCACCAATTATTATTTTATGCAAAGATTGTAGCCAACAGCTATGCAGAAGCTTTCAGAGAATGTGTTAGAAGTTAGTAAGTGAATTAATTTTTCTGTTTTAAAATCCTTTCAAGAAGCGAATAAACCATGATGACAATAGAATTTTTAACAATATTACTCAGACAAATGTTTGGACATCTGACACACTGGAGTGAAGTGCGATAGTCTCTATCCCCAGCTGATGAGGTATGATCATACAGCATTTCCCTGCAACCAGAAACTGCGTCAGATTAAAATGCTATGCTGGAGAGTCAGACAAAAAACTTCCTTGCAGAAACATCATCACACGATCTTCACAGTCTTCCCCTGCAGACATCAGGAAAGGAGGACCTCAAACAAGAATTTCAGGTGTGCAACTGGCAGCACTGAGCAAGTGGCTTTCTCTGACTGTCTGTGGGAGTTATACATACGGAATTACCTTCTGGATATTTAAGCATATATTTAAGCACTTATATTTAAACATAAGATGGTTGTGATATAGCCAAGTTTATGGATATGATATGGATATCCATACGGATGTGGATCTTCTTAAGTGAGTCATGCGATGCTGACAGAAATGCTGATACAAACATAAAACCATGTCTCCATAATATGCTGAAAAAAAACCACCAGTATTTTAAGACTATACTTAGGCATTCCACATTTTTACTGGGCACTGCTTTAGCTCTGGTGTTTTAAAATCAGTTACTTTCATTAGCAGAAGTTTTGCTGTGCAAAGATCAGAGATCTGGAATTTGTTAAACTCCTTAAAAATATTCTAAATGTTTCTTACGCAATGGAATGCCACAGTTTTCCAAAGACTGATATCTGGAGACTATTAAAGGCCTGCAGCCATAATTTGCACTCAAGCGAGTGCCACTTGAGGAATAAAATACCCTGTTTCTATTCCACCAAATTATCGGATCTTAAAAGTGTGCCACTGATCTGAGACTGAATACCGCAACTACTGTGCTTCTTTATTTAGGTAATAAAACAAGTTTGTGATACGTGTTGATTTCTGTTACATTTCTGTTGTTCTGAAGTAACAGAAGATTCTGGATGTTAGAAAAAGCCATGAAATAATTGAATTAATGAAAAAAAAAATTGCCTAAAAACCAGTGTATCAGATGGTATCACCGTATTGGTAGACAGGACAGTAACACAATGAATCTGTGGCATGCGCTGACACAGACATATACTGGAAACTTATGTAATCTGTATATAAAACTCCATGTTCTTCAGAAAAGATAAAATTTTATACAGCCTTATTTTTTAGTAGCTTTTCACTTTATTGAGAAGTATACATTTTTAGGTGAAGCATTAGAAAATGCTAAAATAATTACTTCATCTCTGTCTCGCGCAACTTAACATTTTCTAGTAATGCATGCACACACAGAAAAAAAGAAGATGGCTGCAGAATTAGAATCACTGTCGTTAAAGTTATCACAGCATGTTACTGATCTTTAACATCTTTAATTATTATTTTGATAGCTCCTCCAAATTACAAGAAAAAGAATAGGTAGAGCTTTCCCTCTGTGAGCAGCACTCAAACCCCACCAAGGGAAGAAAAGTACTCCTTGCGAGGCCTGCCAGAAGGAGCCCCAACCAAGCATTGCATCTTCCCTTTCCCAGACACCCAAAATTTACACAAAGCGGTCAGAACTGGCCACGCTCCAGGCCAACATTCCCTGCAAAGTGAAAATCCTTTGGTTATGTCAAACAAAATCCCAGAAGAACTATATACAATACCTAACTCAGTTTAATGTCTGGCAAATACAAGTCTGATAAAGGCAACTAGTGCAAATCCTTCTTTTTATAAGAAGCAAATCTTTCATGGCAGTGCCTTCAGTGGCTTTTTAGCCTACTTCTATACCATGTATTTACCTACTCAATTTCAGTCTGTCGTGCACCTTCTCACAGGCCAGATGGAAGGTAAAGTAGTTCATACAAACACAGTGACAACAGGAAGGATGGGGAGGGAGGGAGGGGTGGAGCATGCTGCTACAGACCTCCCTGGTTTTCCACTCTGGTTCTGCTCCAGGCCTTGCCCAGTGACCTGCTGCACACCATCCCATCCATCCCACAGCAGCTGCCAGCTCTTACACACTTTCAGAACTGAATGCCGTGTCTCACAAAACAGTGAACTAGGATAGGAGGACCATCTTCACAATAAAAACTCACTGCATTTACTTTTTTTTTTCTTTTTTTTTTTCTTTTTTTTTTTTTTTAACTGCAGAGAATAACTCCTTATTAGATCAATAATTTTGCTGTGAAATACCACAGAGCAGTAAAATTAACAGGGAAGACATTTTTAACATGGGGCAAATTTGGGCTCCCTTTGGTGATCTTTACCATGGCAAGGTAATTTGACATGTCACTTTTCAGCTTTAACTATTACTACAACTGCCTTTGAATTGAAATTGGCTAAAACATAGACTAAAAAGTGCAGGCCTCACACTGGCAATCACAAGGAGACAGTTCTCTTCATCAGTTCCTCAAAAGAACTTTTGCATTAATGATCTTTGTCTGCACAAGAAATATCCTTAAACTTCTAGTGTATGCAGCAGAAATAAAAGAGGATGATCAAATAGTGCTGTGATTATTTCTACAACATAATTAAATACACTTAACGCAGTATTATGTGGAGTACCCATTTCATTATGCAGCTGTGCCAAATTCACATGCACCAAATACTAAAATACAATGAAAAAGACTGCCCAGGTTTAGGTTGTAGACAGATTAAAGTTGACACTGATGCTTTGTAAATATAATTCAGTTTTTGACATAGCTATTCTTAAAAACTTAAGACTAAAACCAGTATTCAGTTTTTAGAGCATCTGAATTGAATGAAATCAAATGCTTAGAGTTTCCTAATGTAATAGATGAAATAATGCTGAGATGAATAAATCTATACATAATTGCACAACACATTCTTATGCTGAAGCCCACATGTACAGAAACAATGATTAAGACTTTTCTCAATGAAAAGTAGTTTCATTTCACTATTAAAATTAGAATCTTCATAAATCTTCATTTACTTCAGGCCTGGTTAGGCCTAATTTTCTCAGTATGAACAAGTTACTCTCAGCATGTCCAGAAGCAGAGGATATTAGAGGGTACACTAAAGTTAATCAGAGCAAGCGTTTTTTCTGATCTTTCAAAGATTTGACAGGAGGAGAATAAGTTTCCTTTGCAGGGATCCAAGTTCTGTTTGTCAGCTGAATTTGTCCTTTAAATTTCCAACTGTGCCTTAGTCATAGCAAGAGGTGAATGGAGAAGATGAGACTTCCTGACAATTCTTCTGTCACAAGAACTAAAACCTGCCATTAGGTCTTCTACTATCCAGCACAGAGAAGTCCCAGCAATTGCAAGCCTTTACAGACCCTTCTTCCAGCTCATGAACCATACTGTACCCTTTTGGACTTGAGTCTGGGTTGTGGGGGGGGGAAATGCAAACAGTTAAAAAAAGAGAACTTAGGATCAGCTGGCATCTATGTGAGCAAATTGCAACTATAATATCCCGAGGGGCAGACAACGACAGGCTGTGACAGCTCTACTGGGGAACTGTGGAGCACAGAACACAGGGCTGAGGAGGAAAACCCCGCAGTGGCGGTCATGAGGCCTCTCCTGAGGCAGGGGTAGCAAGACTGCAGAAAATGAAGCTCAGTAGGCTGCTGGCAGTATCAGTAAATATGTGTCATGTTCACTGCCTTTTCTTAATGCCTATGAAATGCATAATGACACAATGAGGAAAACCATCATTTATTCTAACGGTGAAACATCAGATGCATCCTACCTCCTCAAAGCAAGAGTATACATACAGCTGAAGTCTGGACATAGCCATCAGACCACAGACAGAGCTAATAGGAGACAAAAGCTGTGAGTCTCTCAGAGATTAAAAATCAATGTTGAACCAAAAAAAAAAAAAAAAAAAAGAAGGAAAAAGTGGAAAACTGAAGAACCAAGCAAGAAAATCCCATATCCCCATCTTTCCTCACCTTACAACAAACTTCTAAGGATGATTTTCATCTTTCTTTCTTTCTGGGAAACTGAGAGCTCACAATAACCCTAACTGTAGGATCTCTGTAAACATCCGCACTCTGCACATACCTAATCAAAGGATTTGTCTTCATCCAAAATTACTGCAGTATATCAGTATTCTACTCACTCTGTTTTTGTGGCACAGAAAACTCAATAACCAATTCCAGTCTTTTCTCTCCCCTGATCACTACCAACACCATAATAAAAAAATAAAGAAGTCCCTTAGTTGGTTAGGGCTGCAACCCTCAAAGGATAAGCAAAACTGGAGGATACCCAAAGGCAACACAGGCATACAAACTGTGCCTGCAATTGTTGCTTTCACTTGCCAGAAACCCAAGGGTTTTATAACTGATGGAATCCACTGGAATAAAAGCATGTGCTAATACAGTGGCTGCTTCTCCTACATTAGAGTTGTTACAAATAAGGTGTCTTTCATGCGAGGTGAGAAAGCAGCGTGTACTTTTGCAAAAATAAATCTCTATTCTGTAAAAAAAAAAATAAAAAAATAAATCTCTATTCTACAGGCATTACAAAAAGTAAAACTATTCAGCCTGTCTGCTTCTTACCTCCTTAATTCTAAAAACCAGTGAAGAGCACACACACACACACACACGTGACTTATAAGAAAAGAATAGTGCCAAGAAATAGTTTGATAAATCTGATGTAATACGCAGAGTTTTAAGAGTAAAATAATTGGCAAAAGAAAGCTACTCTGAATGTTGTATGCTGTGTTAGCACAGGAGAGAAAAATAGGATTTATTAAAGAATTTTTTTTTAGTCTAAAATCCAACTATATCTACAGCTTATAATGTAATCTAGTTTTGTTTACTTTGTTTTCAGAACTAGCTATCAGGAGCTTCCCATGTGCTGAACTGAATCCATGATTATAAAAATACTTCAAACCACAGAAAGGATCTATGTGCAGATGTGCTTTCTGAGTAAATAACCCTTTTACTACACTGAATGCTTCACAGACAGGTCACTACTCACACGCATGCAGAAGTTATTGCTAAATGAAATTATCAGTAAATGAAAGAACTGGTTTTTCCTATGCAAACGCATGCCTTACAAATGGTTAACAAAAGAAAATCAGGTGAGTGTAATAACAACAAAAAATCACTGTTATAATTACAGCATAATAGAGGTACTAACAAAGGTTATCTATTTGTCATAATGTCATAACTGAGAAGCCCACAAGTGTGAAGCATAGGACTATATTGTAAGTTACCAAAGCAAAGGCTAGCGGATTCAAAACTTCTGAATTGCATTTATACATTTCTTTGTCCATATCCAAACCTCAGAACTGATTGGAATTGATGGGATTCAGCCTATGTTTCCATTGTGTGAGTGGTAGTCACCCACACCACTGTATTAAGTGTTCATGGACATTTTGAAGCTAAGACTCAAATTTGATTTCAGAGCATGACTACACTTACAGTTAGTTTATCATTGCTCCTTTACTAAACATTGGAGCCATAAAGCAATACGTATCCAATTGCTGAAAACATTCTTAATAAATCAGTCATGCTACTGCTTCTAAAATTGAATTTCTATGTGTGGCAAATTATGTTGTCCACCAAAATATTCAAAATTGAAATATGTATTTCCCAAAGCAATCTTGTGATGGAACTGAAATTTTAAGAGTTAATTTTTCTATTTTTTCATACATTTATTCCCCATCGAATTTCCAACTCTTGACAATTTTATGATGTTTGCACCAGGTTAGTAGTTGTACATTTGCTACAGCTTAAGAAAGGGGATTCCTAAATATATATATATATTTGCTTGTTAGTATATTCTTTCTAACCGTGGAATCTTTTAAAGTGATTCATCTATTGAACAGAATATCTTCCTAATGCTATATTGTGCGATCTGTAGAATGCTTGTTCTATGAGTAGTTTTTCACATTAAGCTTCAATATTTGTAAACACGTCCATTTAAAATTTGCTTTTGCTATTTACGTGTGTCTTATCCAATATGGCATTTTAAAACAGCATTCTCAGCTGTATTTCTAAAGGGTCAGATGCAACTTGGCATGGACAAGACAACGAACTGCTTATACCGAAGCATTTGTTTCGGGGTAATTGTTTGCAGCTAGCGCAGCTGAAGAGTTAAAGCCATGTGCTGAATTTAAATCTATAAACATGAAAGATGGTGCCAACTTGGCAGCGAACCGTGCATTCAAAAGTAAACGGGTCTCCCCGGCTGTTCCAAATGGAGGCATCAATACGAGGTTTAGCTGCAGCCTCTCTTGTTTACAGATGCAACCTTCCCTGTCTCTGTCGCCTTTTACTCAAAACAGCTCATATTTTGTAGAAAGAGACCACCAAAGGTCACAGTTTGCATTTCAATGGGAATATTAAAAGGAAATCTGGCATGTTTTATGACTTCTATAAGAAAAATCTCAGAACTCGAGATACAACCATAAAAACAGATTTTTTTTGTAACCGATTTTTAAATAAATCAAATTCAAGTAGAGTTTACAGTTTCCAGAGTGATGGGGAAATGAGATGTCAGCTAATAAACCTGCACCAGTACCTTGCACAATGTATTCAGGCACACCACTTAAAATTCAAAATGCAGTTTAGAAGAAATCAAATTACAGATAAATCTATATTTCATTTTAATAACTGCAAAAGGCCAAACCTCTTCTAAAACTAAAAGTTGAAAAACAAAGGTAAGGAAATGCTTTCTTTGGGAAATACATTCTTTTTATACAGATTTTAAGCTTGGCGAACAAGTTATCAAAAGACCAGGTTATCAGCAATATCCCAAGACTGTTTCCACTGTGTGTCTTTATAAGTGATTACTACAGCTATATCAATAGCTTCTAGGTCCTGAATTCTGAAGCATGCCTAGCCTTTGTGAGTCTGTGTATAAATGAAGATCTCCACATAATCTCTGCTTGCATTTGAGCAGGAAACATCTCAGAACATAGCCCAGAAGTATCTAAATGAAAAACGGAGGGGGAAAAAAAAAACAACAAACACCTCAAAACCCAAAACAGAAGAAAGATTAAGCTAATGCAATGTTTTCTGTGAAAGGACAAATGTCATCTTTTATTCAGCTGGACTCTTTCTCACAGAAAAGGAAAAAATAGCAGCAATACAGTGCACTGGTGAGCACTGCCCTCTCACTGTCTCCAGATGTACTGACATTTGATTTGTTGCTGATTAGTATGGGCAAAAGAAGAGAGGGGAAAAAAAGCTGGCATCAAGTCACGTCCTCCATCTTAGTCCCAGCTGGTACCAAGCTCCAGAGAAACAAAGCGACTTCAGACTGTGCTATCATATATTCATGACCAAGAAGAAATATAAAAACCAGCACGTTTGAATTCCTGACAACCATAGAAGAATAGTGCATTGGCATGTTGAATTTTTCCAGCCAGCCTTTGCTGACCTATAAACCTTTGTGACTGGAACAAATGCAAATAGAGCTGACTTGCCTCACAAACTACTGAAGGGTATTCAAACTGAGTTGTGTCTAACAGGCTAACAATAACCCACTGTCCCACCCATGCAAAACACACAGTCTGGGAAAAACAGCTTTAGAAAAGCACTTGACGGAGACATAAAATGCAGACCATGCCAGGAAAAAAAAAACCCAACACGTTCTTTCATATTTCTTTACCTAAAATGGCATAATAAAAGAGCAATCTGGAGTAAAATTATCTGAATGCGAAATAAAGAGTGAGCAATTTTAAAAATAGGCTGGGATGCAGGAATGGAAAATATCAGGGAAGGCATTGTCTAATGTCATATCGGGCTACAGCCATCAGATTTCATGGCCTTTTAAAAGCAAATCTACATTAAATAACAATGTGTAAATAATGATTGTGTGCTAATGAATTACATAGTAGCACTGAGCTAAATTACACTTTGGGAAGGCGTGTATCCAGAGTAAAATGTCTGCTCCAATGCAGTCCCCAGACTATATTACTCTTCGAATGATCATTCTTCTTGTATTTTTACTCAGCAAAATGAGCAATCTGAAGGTACTGACTTTTCCAGCTTTAATATGGCCCTAGTAATAGCTACAGATAAAGAAGATCAAACTAATATAGTAACTTAGCAAAACCCTTCTATTTCAGAGAAAGGAAATAAGGCATCAACTATAGGACATTTATTCAGCGAGACAGTTTCTTTTTGTGATGGAGTTAAAATAGGAAAGAAGTGGCTAGCTCTTTTCTCGAGCATCTGCATGCCCTCACTATCCTTTTGTTTCACTCTGCACAGCCCTGTGACCACATGGGCCCAGGCAGCCATCTCCTGGTCTGCTTCCAGCAAGGGCCGAGTAAAGCAGCCTCCCCCTCTGTGCAGAGAGGAAGGGAGGAACGAGAGCAGAGTAATACAAGGGAGAATGTGGTGATGCCTCAGTGCTCCTGCTGTTAGGTGGCCATTACAGCTCTAAGCCTTGCATTCATCCTGTGCTTGCACTGCTTCAACATTGAAAATGAATGTTTACCCATACGGTATGTTGTATCATTTTCATGTTAAGACTGACAGACAAGTTCGGGATTTCCCCCACTTAAATTCATGAGTCGAGACATCTCGCTTTCAGAATGAGGATTCTATCATTTTCAGAAGCTGTGCATGTAAGCTCTGAAGAAAATCGGGCACTGCTGCCGAGAATTCAGATCTCTAAACTGGAGGCCTTGTCTGAGCAAGCTCATAACCTGGTACTTTAATTTAGTTCCCAGGCCTAATCTCCCTGAAGCAAGAAGCATCAGAGCCCAGCACCAGAGCCAGAAGCAGCTGCCACAAGACTTTGTGCAATCAGTAAACTACATACATGTAGAAAATTGGCTGTGTGAAATTTATAGATTCTAAGCACTACGGATATATTTTTAAACCTTTTCAACATCTGGCCTTTAGGAGCAGAGTATTAAGGGAAGCCAAATAGATTTGTCTCAATTTCCATTAAAGTCAGTATGATCTACAAGAATTTCATAAACATCCCCCCCCATGTTCTTACAAACTGTGGAAGCAACTAGCACTCCAAATAGCTTAAAAGGAAGCACAGAAAGAGAAATCTGTGTTTCTGTTACTTATTAGCAACATGTAAGGCATAACCCTTGTGAGAGACTACTGAATGCGAACAGGAAGGTAGAAATCCCTGCGGGAGCAAACTGCCATGTATGCACACAGCAGAAGGTTTAAAATGGAGCTCAGTAGCACCTGAAAGCACTTCTGAATAACTGATTTATATGTGGCAACAGATGCAAAAACTGTCTAAAATGTAACAAAAAGGTAACATATTTCTGAGTAATTCCCACTGACAGATCAAAAACCTGCCCTTTTGCCATGCTCCTTGTGAAAGGAGACATCAACTTTCTTGGACATTTGGGAGATTTGGACCTGTAGTCGTCTCCAGGCTCACTCAGGCTGAATTTCATCCCACAAGTTGTGCATGTTAGGTACTGAATATAACTTGTACTTTTGGCTGCAAGTACGGTCAGTGGAACAAGACAAGGTGATAGTTGCCTTCTGAGATGACAGAAAGCCCCTCTGCCTCTACACGCAGTACAGGAGGATCTCTGCGACCTCAAGAGGTAAGGCACGTCTGTTACAAAGCAGCCATACTGCCCAAAAATTCATTAAATTCCACCACGCCGAAATAACAAATGTTAAACAAAAATTGGTATTTCATTAAAACTCTGATATTCACCTCTTCATGGCACTGCTGCGCATATTTTTATCTTTTCAATTTATTCCATTTTTAAATAATTTTTCAGTGGCATTAGAATTAGTTACAATATTGATCCTAATTTGGCTGGATTTTTGCTAAACTAAAGCACACATAAAGGCAAAGATGAGAATAGGAAAGGCATTGACTACCTCCCCTTGTCTTTTCTATACCAGTGCTTGCTAGAACAGCATTAGTGGTGAAGGGAATAAGCGATATTCTGCCATGTGATGAAATGAAGGGTAAATAGTGAAGCCAGATTACTCCCTATTCTAGTTTAGAAACAGCTAGTAAATAGTTTTGCAGAACTATAAAAGATCTCTTCTAGATTTAATAAAAATCTGGCAAATTCATTTTATGGATTAAAAAAAGTTTACATTAGAAGTGTACATTAATATACTCAGAGATAAATTTAATGAACTTGTTCCAGTGTGAAAAATTGATCTGTCTTTTATGAAATTTTTCCCAAAAAAGTTTAAGAATTCAAAGGGTTGGGTGAATTTTATAAGTGTATGATACAACTTCTCCGAAACTCTCATCCTATCCTATGAAACTGGAAAAATTAAATCAGGAAAAGTATGTAAATAACTAAAAGCTGAGTTCCCAACTCTGGTCTCTGGCTATGATGTTGTCCTGGCATGACGTTTAACACAATTTTTATCATTAAACACACAGACCATGTTTCTCCAAAACAGTGAAATCATATACCAAATAAACTCCTTTCGTTTTCCTGAGTTCAGGGTACTGCTAAGTTAACATACAGCCTACAGGTTTTAAGATCACATAACATTCAGCTGTTTAATCATATTATTTCTTACTATAAACAGCAGAGTACAATGTATTTTCCAAAAGGTCTGCTACATTTAACAGCTTCATCAGCCAGCTAATTGCAACTAGAACTGCTAATTTGGTAGTCATAAACAACTCAATTCTCCTCACCCTATTTTTCTGCC
This sequence comes from Centrocercus urophasianus, assembly GCF_019232065.1. Lineage (NCBI taxonomy): Eukaryota > Metazoa > Chordata > Aves > Galliformes > Phasianidae > Centrocercus > Centrocercus urophasianus. The sequence continues at coordinate 6,412,755 of NW_024885088.1, read as the reverse complement.
ATTGCTCTTTATAAAAGGCACTTAACATTTTTACTGCTGGCAAAGAATGATACAACACATTCATTTAGGTTTCAAGCAAGATAAGTTAAATTTGGGTGCTTACAGTGGATGCTAAAAACACCCAGCCAAAAGAGTATAACTTCCATGGTACTTCACACATATGTCATGTCTGACAGAAAGCTGAAGAAAGGAGGAAAAAAAGAATTTCATAGCATTTTCAGAAGCAGTAGATTCCACCACACAGCTGCCTAATTTCTCATTCTGCAAGGAGAATACTGGGTGTTTCAGTCCGTTTAACTTTGAATCCTGAGAAAACAGCCTTTGAAGTCCAAGGGTTTTTTTTTAAATAAATTGCTATATATCAGATGGGGAAATCACAAGAGCAGAGATTAGATATAAAAAGGTATTAATGAGAATGCTTTGAATACTGTTAACACCTCAGGAAGGTAAGAAGCCCATTGGTAAGACAGAAGCAAAAACAGCATTTTCAGAAGGACACCCATGTTGAAGATGAGCTCGTATACCTGTAAGTGTAAGAATGCACTCAGAAAGACTACCTTCCAGGTTTGTTCTGAAATTCTTGGCCAGATATTCTCTACCAGACTTTCACTCTTTCAAGTCACAAAAGCAGCACAACACTTTACACATGCAGCCACAGGAAAAGGACTCCAGGTTTGCTTCTCACAGCTCCCTAATGAAGGGAGCCTAACACAAAGTGCAGAACCATTAGACAGGCACTGATTGCTGCTTTCCTGAAAAGCACTTCATGTTAGAAATGCTAATGGAGAGATGCTTGAAAAACATCGTTTGGGAGAATGAAGAAAGTTGTTGTTTGCAAGGGAGGCAAGGCAAGGTAAGATCAATTGGGAGAAATATACTAAACAGCTAACGTATCTTTTGAAGCAAGGCATGTGTACTGGACATTTCCAGGGACTGTCCATCCCGACTTGCCTGTGCTCCCCCGTGGTTCTAGAGTTTTTAATCTCTTTAGGCAATGCAAGACCTTATCAGACAGGCTGTAGAACTCTGTGTGATATCTGCTGCCAAGCAGATGTGGGGAAGTCCCAGACTGGAGGCTGAAAATACTAGTCCAGTTTTCCAGAAGGTAAAGAAAAAAGACCCTGGTAATAATAGGCCAGTCAGCCTCACTTCAGCACCTGGCAAAACTGCAAGAGAACATTATCCCGGGTGTTACTGATAAACATCTGAAAGACAACGCAGTAACTGGTTACTGACAACACAGAATCACAAGCATAATGTCCTGTTACCTGAACTTAATCTCCTCTTATGACAAGTTTACCCACCTAACTCACCAAGGGAAGCCAGTAATCTTGGATTTCAGCAAAGCTTTAAACACTGTTTCACACAGTATCCTTCTGGACAATATGTCCAGAGCACAAATAGACAGATGCATAATGCAATGGCTGGACGATTGGCTGACAAGTCAGACTCAAAGTGTTAAATAGAGCTCAGGCTGATAGCCAGTCACTGACGGAGATCTGCAGCCCCTTTAGGGCATTTTCTTCAATGTTTTCATAAATGACTTGGATACAGAACTTGAAGATACAGAACTAAACAAGTTTGAGAACAACACAAAATTAGGAGGAGCTGTAGGCTCCCTCACGGGTAGGGCTCTTACAGAGATATCTGGACAAACTGGTCACTGAGCAATCACCAACCACGTTGGTGACTAACAAGTGCAAGTGCTGTATTCTCTTCCTGGGACTGGGCAATCCTAGCTATATGTATAGAGTAGAGGACAAGAGGCTGGAGAGCAGCCCCACAGAAAGAGACCTAGGACTCCTGGTTGATGGCAACTTGAAATCCAAGTCAACAGTGTGCCCTGGCAGCCAAAAAGGGCCAACAGTACCTGGGTTGCATCAGGCCCAGCACTGCCAGCTGGGAGAGGGAAGGGATTGTCTCTGTTCCGCGTGGGGTGGACTCACCTCGATCACTTGTGCACAGGCTTGGGTTCCAAAATAAAAGAAAGACATAATTCTATGAAGGGGAGCCCAAAGGAGGACTATAAAGATAAAGGTTTCTAGAGGGCAAGGCGTACATGGAGTGCCTGAGGTCCCTCGGTGTGCTCAGCCCAGAGCGGAGAAGCTGAGGGGAGGCCTGATGGCGGCTGCAGCTCCTCACAGGGAGCGGAGGGGCAGCGCTGAGCTCTGCTGTGTGACAGCGACAGGGCCAAGGGAACGGCATGGAGCTGTCAGGGGAGGGCAGCTGGGGCTCAGGGACAGGGTCTGCTCCACAGGGTGGTTGGGCCATGGAACGGGCTGCCCAAGGCAGTGAGCACAGCCCTAAGCTGCTGGGATTCAAGAAGCATCTGGACAACACTCTCAGACAGCATTTGGATTTTGGGTGGTCCTATGTGGAGCCAGGAGCTAATACAGTGATCCCTGAGGGTCACTTGGGATACTCTATGATTCTAGGGTTCCATGACTAAAATGGGAAGACAATTCTCTGTATTGTCCATAATATACTCAGGGAAAATGTAGACCCTTCTTAGGTATTTTTTTACTTAGCCTAATCAGAATAACTACAGACTGTGCATAAACATCCTTTTAAATAACCTACTCTTCTCATCCCCTTTGCATTTTACCATCTTATTTCCTCAAAGTAATGACTAACGCGTGATAGATGTGCATGGAAACAGATCCTGTGAGAAGTATTTATGGCCCATGGTTATAGAAGAGAAAACTTTTCCTTACAAAGAGGGTTACTCCTACTGGACAATTAAAATGTGCCTGACAAAATAAAGTGAAAACATAGCCATGCTCTCGCATTGCTGTGAGCTGACAAATATTGTCATGCACTGCTCAGTTCTAGATTCATCATTATTTGAACAAGGGAGCATTACCTCATATGGGGACAGAAAGAATAAATCTTGCTCTCAACAGAGTATTCTGTCCCAGAACAAAAAAGTTCAAATATGTCTCTAAAATCAAGAAGTACTGTTCTGATATTGCTGCTTCCAACAGATGAGCTTTGAATTCTGCATCTAAAATCATGCAGACAGGTTTGCTGAAATAAGGTATAAAGAACAAGTTAACAAATAAACAAGGACTGTAGAAAGGATTTTGTTCGATCTCAGAAACAGAAATGGCCTCAGACTCTGAATGGAAGCTTTTTATTGGGTTATGGGCAACAACTTGATTGGAATTCAGTTCTCTGGAATTCAGTTCTCTGTTTTAAAAATATGGGATCCTTGTATGAATTCATCCTACAGAATGGACATCTCCTCACATAAAAATCACAGGAATTTCGTAAATCTTTCTAAAAATTTAAAATGTAAATACGTAAATCTTTTCCATAAAAGGAACAACTTGACATTATTTTTCTCAGGATATTATGCCAGTGGATTTAACCAGTAAAACAGGTGACTTTGATCATTTTAATTTTGTAAGGATGGCACAGAAGATATTATTTCAGAATGACTGTCATAAAAGGCTTTTGCTGCGGGATTTGGGATGAGCAGGTGTTCTGAAGCAACATCAGTGAAGTTCTGTTGGACCAAGTCACACCGTTAGAGATGGAAACATACGGATATAGATCCTTTTTAAAAGATCCTTGGCAGGTTCAGCTGATTTAATTGCAATAATGACCATGCATGTAAACAATAAAACTTGGGGAGGAAAAATCACTGTTTTTGTTTGTTTGTTTGTTTGTTTGTTTTTAGATGATCAAAACTTTCACCTTTGGTAGTTCAAAAAAGTTCTAGCGAAAAGCCTGCTATGGACTTGCTTTGAGTTTGCATTTGAGCAACTCCTTTCTTTAAGTTTTCAGTTTAGCTTAGCATATAAATCTTCAGGAAATGTCTTTCCCAGTTACATCTGCTAATATTTTTCTAAGATTATTCTTCATGGTGTTATGCACACTGTATCCCTTGGGCTGTGTGTCCTTCTTTTGTGAGCCAAAAGGGACAATAGAATTCTTCAGAAAAACAAGTTGCAGCATTTCCTTGGAAAAAAATTACAGTTCATTTTCTTCTTTTCAACATAGCAGCGAGGACAGCAGCACAGAGATCCTGTTCCACTTCAATCAGATTGCAGGAGATTTAAAGGATCTTCATCTCAGTGATTCTTTTTGAACATAAGCATCCCTAATTACTCCACCAAAAGTCAAGTTTGGGAATGGTGCTACAGTGCAGGCTTGTGGGTGCTAGGCCTAGGACCTGTGCAAGTCCCAGATCTACTACGATAACTGATCAAATTGAATTTAGCTACTGATATTATAGATGCCACCACTGCTGCAATTCACTGCTTGAATCACACTACGTTGTGAGAAAATATATGGAAAGTGGTATAAGCTGAAGATATTGACAGATCCTGAGGAATATTATAATGTTCTATGACAGTGAACTCAATTAAACTTTTGCTGTTGCCTTCGATGAAAGTAGGATCCATCCTCTTCACTTCTGGTCTTTGCTGTAAATCAGGTTGTTGTCATGAATTATAGATCAGAGCTGTAGGAACTTACGGGTAAATGTTAAGAGACTCGCACAATTAGCATGAGACTCACATATGTGTGACTAGGGAGACAAATCTTTCTGATTATTCATTCCATTAATTTAAGATGCTTTCTTGTGCTCAGATACTTTCTCTAATATTCCCATAAGTAAGTTTATGACTGAGGTAAAAGACTGCTCCACATTCTTTTTAGAAATACACTCCTAAGAAGCCTAACAAGAATACTATCCATAATAAGACAAAATGGGAAGCAATGCAAGGCTATACACCTAGGTGTACAGAGGGGTTGTGTAACCAAAACATTTGGAATGGATCATTAGAAAGCCTCCCAGTGCTGAATTTAATAGCAAGCAATACAATTACACCAATTTTTCTGCACTGAGGCAGTCTGCAGCATGCCTGTGCAGTGGGAGGCATTTCCCATCCTGGTTCTGGGCTATGGTAAATCACCTAGGTTGTCCCATAGCACCATGAGTCTACAGTCTGTCAGTGTTCTACAGGTGTGACAGTGGAGGGTGGGGAGTGTGCATTCTATATGCCTCATATCCCTGTCAGAGATGGCAGTTAACAGAATTCTGTAAATCAATCTCATCTTTGAGATAAGCATTTTCATTGTTAGGCTGTTCATTCACAGATGATACTATAGAATAAATACAAGTTACTACGTTAAGACCATTGTAAAAAAACTCACACATTGGCCAATGGGGAACAACAGAAATGATCAGAGATCTACATGACATTCTCTAGCACTCTCAAAAGCTCCAGTAGTCTCAAAAATCATTCTACACTAATGTCAACACACTCTCTTTGATAATCTTCTGTTTTAGAGAGTGCATTTGTCCTGTCTTTGATTTTTTTATTTTTATTTTTTGTGCAACGTAATAGCAACAAAGCATTGCTTTCTCTCCCAGTGCCGATTACTTTCGTTTAACTCTCTATTCTGCTCTTTGTGGGCTGATTTCATATTACTCTGTTTGTTTTCTCATGTATTTTATTTCTAGAACAAATACAAAAACCACATGGATCAATAAAGCAATTCAAAGCTGTGATTAAGGAACACTAAAACAGGCTTTGGACTAGCCTCTTTTTTTACATATCTGAATACACTGAGCACGGATACCAGGTCCATGCATGCTGGTGAGTTTTCCACATGTAGTCTCCAGCATATATCTACACTGCCCATCAGATACATGGATAACAGTTGTTTAATAATGAAACACAAATTGCATTCACTGCACTAATAACAGTATTAAAAATAAACTGTCACAATATTCTAACATCATTCGTTCACAGTAAAACCTTTTGCGTTGTAGGCTCACGTTATTGATGTGAGGGAAAGAAGCACAGTTAACTTTATCTCAGACAAGAATATTACAAGAAGTGTGTTGCAGAGCAAATATGATTTCATTAGATTCTCTTTTTCATTTTCAGCCTCAATCCAAAACATTTTAATGGTCCTGTATTTCATATATACCTATCATGCTATGTGTGAACTTCATTCTTTGGTCTAAAACAGATGAGGAAAAGCGAAGCAAACAAGGTAAATGTCTAACATTCTTTTACAGAACAATTTCTTCCAGCAGAAAGCAGCATCAAGTTAGGCCAGAAATATTCCTATCTGCTCTTTTTCAGATGATGGAATGCACTTTATTTTTATCATCTCAATGCCCTTTTTGTCAGGCCTGCTCCCTTGGGTAGGAGGGGCCATATCCCAACACAAGAACAGACAACTCAAGAATTCGGAGCTCCATGCTCTCTACATGGAACAGATACTGCCAAGCCCTTGAGGGTCACATTTTTATAAGGAGATCATCTCTCTTCGTCAAGGCCTGCCCTGCAGAAGCACCCTGATCTCACACACACACAAAACAGAGGGACTAGAATTTGAAATCACTGAAAATCCTGTTCCAGCTCCAGGTTTTGAGTTCTGTAGATACTTACTTCTAGTCTTTTAGGCTTTAATACACACATGACATAAAATCTCAGAGTCCTGGAATGCAGATGAGGACCAATCATGTGGGACTAAACATACCAGGGGAAAAAACTGCAGGACTGAGCTGTGCTGTCAAGGATGTAGCCATTGCTATCAGATGAGCATACATCCCAGTTTTAAAGAAAACAAGGAAGACACAGACTGATACTCATTTATCAGAACAACTCCACAAAACTGCTTTTGTAGCAGCACAAATTATACACAGGATCTGTGAAATCCTCCGAGGACAACGGGGAGGAATACAAAAGGGAATACTGTACTAAATATAACATTCTTCTTAGCAACACATTTAATTCCATTTATTGCTTTCATTATATATATATTTATATATATATATATATCTTTCCTGTAAGTCATAATGCAGATTTCAAAGATCTACATTATTTTGCTTAAAATTGGAATGTGCAGTTCAGTCGTAAAAGACAGTATCTGCTTAAATGACATCTACAAGACAGATTGAACTCTGACTTAAAAAAAAAGCAAAGCCTGAGAGAAGTTCAAGGCTGAGGGAAGCAACACAGGATAAACTGAAGACTGCCTAGGTCAGCTGTGTAGCCAGTGCTAATCATCTGCAACTCCTATTCTACTACTTACAAGCAGCCATTATATATATCTGCATTATATTTAAATACATACATTAAGGTATTTAGACATCTGTCACTGAAACTAAGTAACATTTCTTTTGCCTTGGAGAAAAAAATCTCATAACATTTGAAAAAATCGCACAACATTTGAAATTGTTTGTAAAAGACACCATCAAATGCGAAACTATATAGTTGATGCATGGTGGATAACTCAATACTTACAAGGAATTTCTGTCCAGGTCAAGAAAGTATGCACAAGGAAATGTAATTAATTTAAACACTTGGGGTCTTGGAAAAAGAAAGAAGATGCAGTCATGAGAAAACAGAAATTCTTCATATTATTCCTCTGAAATTTTCATATAGTAAGGTTCATCTGGCACAGTACATATGGCTTTAATATTTATACAACAATATTTATATTTTGATACATGACTTTAGCAGCCACTTATTAAAGGTCACTATGTGAGTGCCTTTCCCTCACATACAATTCCTGGTGTTTCCTCCCTGGTTTTAAAACACAGACATCTGAGGAGGGGGAAGAACATTCTGTTTCACATTATGCACTTCTTCATATACATCAACTTTGTGCAGCAGGTATGCCATATATTTGTAATTTCGGGGTATTTTTTGTTCATAACCTGATTGGGATGTTTTGCAATACATTAGTACAAGTTTCCAGGGCCCAAGTCCTCTGTGTAAAGGAAGGAGAGCAAGACACATCCACTTAGAATAAAAGCCTTCTCATTTCTGTCTTACTAGTAAAAGACTTGACGTATGAGGGCCACTCTGAAACTAACACCTCCTCTCTTATTATGCTGGCCCACAAGATCAGTGGCATATGTTTGTGGTATGGCAGCAGAGCTTGAACCTTCCCACCAACATTTTGTTATATTTTGTTGCCATTTGGCAGATGGGCAGTCTGACAAAATGGTGTCTGACATGGAAGTGCGTATGAAGCAAAGGCGTGCCACTGACTTCCTTCATACGGAAAAAAATGGGACCTGGCAGTGTTTATTGATGCTTGCTGAACATTTATGGAGACCAAACAGTGGATGTGAGCACACTGAGGCAGTGGGTGCCGTGTTTCTGCAGTGGTGACAGCAACATGAAAGACAAGCCGCGTTCCAGACAGCCATGCACAGGTGTCACACAACAAAACAAAGACTGTCTCCATCAGCTCATCCACGAGAACTGGTGAATTACAGTCAGTGTATGGAGCTGAATAGCAGCTTCAATTCATGAAGTGGCAATGTTGGACTATCTCAAAGTTTGCACCAAGTGGGTCTCATGAATGCTCACAAGGGCTCTTATTCATCAGTAGCAAAAATACACAGCTAATGATGATGACTACATTGAAAAATAGCATTCTGTAGCAGAGAATTTGTTCTATCAGGTAGTGGTATTATGCTCTTTGTAACTGTTTGTTTCTGTGGAAATAAAAAGGAGGCATTGCTTTCAGACCAACCTACACGCAATTGTCTTTTTAGATAAGGCACTTAGGAAAGCAATTGCCCCCTACATTGGATCATCATCCATATTTCTATTATTCGTTTTTATCACTTTACTTCCAATTAAGTGGGTAAGAAAGCTGTCTTCATAAAAATGTTTTGCATATTTATAATCCAGTTTATAAATAACTATCTTTTATTGCTCTTTGAGCTTAAAGATGGAAGAGATGTAATTTGTACATAAGTTCTATCTACATACTCTAAATATACTGCAGAAGTTACAAACACCACATATGGTGCAGAATGGCAGCTTTACCTCTATTATCTGATATTATCTACCATCCTTTACTATCTATTATCCAGTAGTGTGCACTTGCAGCCTGGAAGGCCAACTGTATCCTGGGCTGCATCAAAAGAGGTGTGGCAGGAGGGGTGAGGGAGGTGGTTCTGCCCCTCTGCTTTGCCCTTATGAGGCCCCATCTGCAGTACTGCATCCAGGCCTGGGGCCCCCAGCACAGGAGGGATGTGGAGCTGTTGGAGCAGGGCCAGAGGGGGGCCACAAAGATGATCAGAAGGCTGGAACATCTCTCCTACAAAGAAAACGTTGAGGGAGCTGGGCTTGTTCAACAGGGAGAAAAGAAAGCTCCAGAGATACCTCATGGAGGACTTCCATTAAAGGGAGCTTATAAAAAGGAAGGAGACAGATTTTTTACACACGGTGTGACTATAGGACAAGGGGGGAATGGCTTTAAACTAAAAGAGCTAAAAGATTTAGGTTAAGGTTAGGGTTAGATGTTAGATGTAGATTTAGGTTAGATGTTATGAGGAAGACTTTGCTCAGAGGACTTTGAGGCAGCGGAACAGGTTGCCTGGAGAGGTTGCTGATGCCCCATCTCTGGAGGTATTCAAGGCCAGGTTGGAAGGGGTCCTGGGCAGCCTGATGTAATGGCTGGTAACCCTGCCCTTGGCATGGGTGTTGGAACACAATTATCTTTATGGTTCCTTCCAACCTAAGACATTCTATGATTCTAATGACCAAACTGTAAAGACCAAAACAATACAGATAATCAGAAATGAGTGTCAATATGATATTAACACCACACATCACCTCATCAGATATTCTGTATCTGTAATGAAAATACCACGAGTATTGCTTTCTTTCCTGTTTTCCTGTAACATGTTAATACTGCCACTAAAACCCTCTGAGTGAAAGTAAAAATAGAAATAGTACTTTTTACAATTACTAGTTATAATCCAGCACAGCTTTTTTATACACAAAACTCTTGATTCTAAATCTCTGTGTCTCTGGAGAGAAGTAGTAACAAGTGCTATGTGTCCCAAAAACTGCAACTTTCTCCTTTCTGTTAGCATAAAGACTTATTTCACGCAGATCTTAAATATGCCACTGAGCCATTGACTGGTGTGGACTTCTGGGCACCAGGCCAAAGTAATTTGGGGGAGAAATTCCACATATGCAAGGGGAAAAAATGAAATAGTTCTCTGGCAGAGATGTATATGTGTGTATGCATGCATGTCTTGCTAAAAGTAGCTCTAAGTTGCTGAAAGAGATTATGGAGGCTCTTCCTGTCTTGATGAACCAGCTACCCAAAGTCAAAGATACATGACCATTACTATTTTATTTATTATAATTTGATATTATTAATTTTATTTATTATAATTGGATATTGTCCAAATGTGTACACACACATACATGAGGACACTGCACACACACACAAGATAAACTGTTTCGAAACTACTAAGAAAAGTAGATGTTGCCCTTCCTGTAGCTCAGGGAATAACTGCTGTTGTCCTTCCTGCTTCTGCAAGTGAAATTCTTAGTTTCAGAACAATGAAGCTCTGATAGTATTTAGCAAAACAGTAATCCTCAAGGAGCCTTGGTTGTCAAAAATCAGAAATGCTGAGACGGAAAAATGTGATCAAAATACCTAGATTTTGTTGGTCAGGCTCAGACACCCTGTCCCTACTGAGGGATAGCCCTAATTTCTGAACATCCAAGCCAGAAGAAAACTGATGATGTGCTCCGAAGATTAACTTCTACACCCAGGACTGTAATCAGAAGGAAAAAAGGATCTGCCAACAACATGGTCATGACGTGTAGTGAGCTTCCAGCAAGGACGCTCAGTTGGGAACAAACTCTCAAAGGTACAAAGCAAAGGAAATCTGCCCTTCTTAAATAAACAGCAAATATCTCTTGGCTGAAGCTGACAACAGACTAAGTTGCAGTACTGCTAGGCATCTCCAAGTACTATTTAAATCTATTATTTCTTAAATAACTATTACCATCTCCATGTCCATACAGCACATCCACACAGGCTAAAGTGAGCTCACTAGACAAACCTGATCACATTTTCTTCTACCATATCCATAAGAGAAAGATTCAGTGAAAATCAAGAACACCATGAGAATTTAACATAAGCATCATATTAATCACAAAATTTAGACAAGTATCAGAAGGAAAAAAATACGTAAGATTTTTAAGCTGTGATCATACTTTTTTTCTTTTGTACCTAGAACCATAAAATAATGATTTCAGTTACTGGTATGACAAACACAGAAAAAGCTTTGAAATTTTTAATGGACTAAGAGGGGAATTTCTGTTTCTGAATATTAGGCCTCTGTGCTATCATGCAAGAAATACAGAGCTATACACAACATAATGAATACTTTCCCATGTTTCTTTGGAAATGTATAAATTAGAAAAACGTAAGAGAGCACAGAGGGAATAATTCTGAGAACATTCATTTTAACTTTCCAAATAATTACAGACTAGTATTATTCTAACTTTTGTTTTCAAAGGGAGCCTAACAAGTGATGTAACAGGTGATGTCAGTAATTAATTTGTAATCAGTACTGTCAGGGATGGTGGCTTTCTGTTAGATGAGCAGGAGGTAATTCTCCAAGTGGGTATCAGAAAAGACATCTCTGGTTCCTCTGACTCTGCCACGGTAACTGAATTCAGTTGTTATGAAAATTCACACAACTCTGATTTTGCAGAAGTTACAACTACAGATGCTATCAGAAAAGTTTACATACACAAGAAAAACCTGTCCGTGTGCTGTTCTTTTCTGTGTCTCTGAGTAGTGCAGTTAATGGAAACATTTTGCCCTCCAGCACTTACACTCTCAGGATAGTGCAAAACAGCGTTAAAAAACCCTGAATAAAAATTTCTGATTTTATCTGAGTCAAAAAATGCAGTCCTTTGACTGTAAGAAAATAGCAGTATTCTAGCAGGTGAGAGAAAAAGTTGACAAAACAGAACAAATGTATTTACTATGTCTTTTCAGCTCCACATAGCCTTAGGACCACGTGTTTAAATCGAATAGCCTCTACTGCTACAGAAGAAAAAAGGAAAATTCTAGAAAAGGTCTATGAAATCAGTTACAGAAGGAATTATATACTCACAAAGGGGAAATCAAATGTTAAAACAGAAAACGCATGAGTTACCTAACTGAAATGAAATTCTGTGCTCACTTCCAGAACAACATTCAATTGCAGTGTTGTGACTTCTGACTGAATGTTCTGTAGGCTACACTGACACAGTACCTTCAAGTTGATTCTCATACACGTTAAATAGAAAAACCAGATTTCTTCGAACTTTTTTGAGCAAAAGTCTCGACTTTTTGCTGAGAAAGTCATATTTTACCAAGGAACTCAGTGCTATCTTAAATGTTTATTACATTACCATACTGTTAGCTAACAGAAGAGATGTTTGAGCAAAACTCTCAACACGTGCAATGTGTCCTCTGGGGGGCCCACTCATTGGGGCCAGTCAGGAGCAGGTGCTGGCAGTGAATGTGGAACAGCTCCCCTGATTGTCATTGTGATGCAGGTCGCCTCGTTCCCACAGGGAGCAGGTCTCTCTGGAAGACTTGCTGCCTCACAGCTCAGCCTCTATAATATGAACTGCATGTTCACACAGTACTGTTTGAACTTTAGGTGGTTTGAATAAAAAAATCCAGTGTTTCACTTTTGCTGTTTGCTGAAACACAGGACTCTAAAATTAAAAGGTTATAATTTTATATATAATATAAATATATAATTTATATTTATATTATTTAGGCATATATATAATTTATAATTATAATTATCATATAATTATCATATAATTATAATTATCACTGTTGCAGAACAGGAGAGAGCTGAGCTGGCCTAAAGGTTTGGCCAGAACTTAAAGGAACAAATAGAAAGAAAGGGGAAAGAGAATTTTGTTTTTTAATGTGCATAATTTATCATGCTGTTAAGAAACAGAGCTCAAGAATTTCCCTGGAGTTGTGGAGGGATGGCAACAGAGCTGGTGACAGGTTTTCAAGACTCACAGCCACAGTACATTACCTTCCTACCATCACAGTGTTCTGTCAACAGCCATATAAAATTAAGACTGTTTATGAGGGTGGATAGTGATAGGACAAGGGGGAATGGTTTTAAATTGAGACAGGGGAGGTTGAGGTTAAATATTAGGAGGAAGTTTTTCACACAGAGGTTGGTGACACATTGGAACAGGTTGCCCAAGGAGGCTGTGGATGCCCCATCCCTGGAGGCATTCAAGCCAGGCTGGATGTGGCTCTGGGCAGCCTGGTCTGGTGGTTGGTGACCCTGCACATAGCAGGGGGGTTGAAACTAGATGGACATTGTGGTCCTTTTCAACCCAGGCCATTCTGTGATATTATTATATGACAAAATTAAGGACAAAAGAACTTGTACAACCTGTCAGTTACTGGTTCGAAATTCAGGTATAATTGCAAAGCCTCTGATGATACTTAAACATGCCTAATTATCCCCATCAGCTCATCAGGACTGCTCACACAAGTAAAGTGAGGCAGGAGCAGCAGTTTGCAAGATGAAAAGCCCATGATACTGTTTTCTTTGTGGCTTACAGAAGGGGCAGAGTAGGACTGCCTTCTAGCAACAAACTCAAGCACTTCTTGCCAAGATGGACTAATGACATTCTAACCAACAAATGCTACTAGGAAAGTGGAGAGATGTGGCTGCTGCTAACTCCATTTGTTTTCTCTGATTGCGCTCCTCAAGCTGTCCATACTTACTTCTGTTGGCTTACATTTGCCTGGGCCTTTCTTGTGTACCAGCTGGTATTTACCCCAGTGTGATGCATGGTAGATAAACTGACACAGAGTATACCCTCTCCTCATTTTGCACTGCTTACAGACCCTTCTTAATATAAACAAACAAACAAATCATGCTATGCAACAGATGTTCATCCTTTTAGGACTGCCTTTTCAGTAAAAAAAGTCTTTAAATAAAACCAGAGGATTTTATAAAGTGTTTCTTTCAGTAGTCAGTAAATTCATTCAATATCACATTGCAGCTTTTTTACATACTGAGTTGGGATGTAATTTCAGCTTCTCTGTCAATAATATTTCCATAATTCAGGTTAAATGTCTCTGAAATTTATCAAGAGTCTTTCTTTAGCAATAAAGGGAGGATCAGCCCAAACCGCTGTCCTCCAGAACAGTCTGAATGCATGTTCAGTTGCCTCCAGTTTCACCTCTGCCTTTTTCTCACTGCATTCTGCAATCCTTTCGTCCCTTTGGCAAACATGTTTGCATACTTGAGCTCTTCATTTCCAGTTCCAGTGTTGAGAAACTAAATTTGAGAGTTTTGGCTTTCATTAGCAAACCATCAGTACCAACAAAACCACAAGCAACAAAAAAAGCACATCAGTATGCTTTCCAGGGCCGTCGCTAACTGCCGTCTTCTCCTTCCTTGAGCTTTGTGTGTTTGGAGGGGGGGGATTTTTTGTTGTTGTTGTGTTTTAATCAGTTAATCTAGACTATTGAGCATTGAGAAGGAAAAGAGAGACAGTCCTTTCATTTTATAATTAGTGGAAATTCAGTAGTAGCATTAACAGCTGTCTCTTTCAAAGAAGTGCTCAGCAGCACCCATGCACAAGTTACGGCACAGGCTGGGAAGGAACACTGACAACACGTTTCACATCCATGCCACTGACACACTAGCAATGGCTTTGAGCAGGGCACGGTCCACACCAGTTGCTCAGGCTGGCAAACAACTTTGTTTTGCTCTTTTCTTGAACGGAACTTTTCATTTTTCACTTTTTGATTAACAACACGGAGGAAAGAGCGCCCAAGAGAAGCAGACAGTAAGACAGACAGAGCGTCCCACATGATGAGATCAATTAGGCAATCATTCTGGACATGTTCAGACAAAGAAGGTGGTCTCCTTGGAAACTGCAGCCGCATGCACACACACTCAGAATAACTTCTCCCACATTCTATTCTCTGCTTTGTACAACAAACTTGGATGTCAGCTCCGAGGGGCAAGTGTACATCCAGTGTCTACGGGCTTGTCAGTATTTCAGATTCCATAAAACAGCTCCCTAGGCTCCTCTCCAACAAATTTAGTAAAGATTGGTTTATTTAAAAGTGTATCGGGAGCATGGCAAGGAGGGGGCAGGCGTAACTTCCAATGTTTAAAAGCCAAAATTAGGAATTTCTTGAAAAAAAGATGGTATAAAATGCCACTTATAATCCTGAAAGGCTTCAGAAAACAAACATAAAGCAGTTGGAGAATGTTACGTGTCTAAAATGAAATACTGGTAGTAGTTACTGCTGGGACAGGGAAAAATCCCTCAGACTGAGGAGCTGTATAATTTTGGAGCTTGATAAAGTGAACAACAATTTTTATCTGTATTTTCAAAAAATGCTTCTTCAGAGCACAGTGTCCTTATTCACTAAAACCAAAGCAAAACCAAACCAAAACAAAAACAGCCCTTCTTCAAAACAGTGATACAATCTTTAAAGTTATGAGTGATGAAGTGAGATGTTACAAAAATTGGTCTGAACTGTATTAACTATTGTACTGACAAAAGGTGGCAATTTAAAACAGATGAGAGCAAGCTTAAATTCTTTTTCAAGGAAGTACAATCACAAAAGCCTAGAATCCCCCAAAATAAAATATTTCTTAGTCTCCTATAACATTTGATACACAGGAGACTTTTAACCATTTTTAATAGCCTTCATTAGATTCATTTCTTTGTGTTATAAACTTATAACTTAGTCAGTGTAACAGAGACTTGGTACACTGTACTCAGATGAAACAGAACTGAATGTCATTTTACATAAAATTTAGTGAATCTCTTCCTTAGCATTCTATTTATAGGCTTCAATTTACCTTAAAATGAACTTGTTTTTCAGACAAGATCTTCTAATTCGAAGCTTTTACGACCACACAGTGCCAATGTAAGCACTGAAAAGGCCAACTAACCACAGCAGAAAAAAAGATGGTTTACCAGCACTCCCATTTTACTTCATGCATAGTTCATCATCATTGTAACTCTTTAGCAGGCCTACTGTAGCTGCTTGGTATGGCACAGGTATCAGTGGAGACCAGGTGAACAATCTTGGGCTGCTTCAGTAACACTGAACTCATTGGCTGATCATTAACGAAGGTACTATTAATTTGGGGCCTAAATGATAATGGAAGATGAATTAATCCTCCACACTATATCAACTACTTAGGCTGATAAGGACATTCCTTTTTCAGATGCTGTCATTAAGTTTCTCTTTTGCCATCTGAAAGCAGATGCAAATTGGAGTACATAATAAATTGTTACAAGCGCTTAAAAAAAGGACAAAATAGAGACAAATCTGATCTGAATTTAAATCTTGAGCTAAAAACATCTCTCATGATAAGTAACTGGAATGGAAAAGTTCACATAACATTTTCTTGCAATTTTGTTTACCAAGTGAAAAATAAGAAAAAAAAAAAAAAAAAAGAGCACTCTTTCTGCCAAACAGTTTTCTGTGAAGGACACATAGAATCATGGAATCATAGAATCATGGGATTGCTCAGGTTGAAAAAGACCTTAAAGATCATCTTAAGACTCATAACAAGCACTTCTTCCTGCAGGAAACAGAATTAAACCACAAAAGCTCAGCTCTTCTAAAGTTTCAACTTCAGGACTTCATCTATTTAATTTTGCAACTACAACACGTCCTGCCTCTAAACTGTAATTGGACATGTTTAAAAACAAATTCTTATGTTCATAAAACCACAAATAAAATGTTTTCATTAAAGCAAACAGAAAAAAAAGGCCAAAGATATAGAACTGCTACTGATTTCAGGGTGAGTGTCAAAGGCTTTGGAGGTATCTCATTTCTGCAACAGTCCCAGAGAAATCTATTGCATAAACTTGGTCTGTTGTAACCACTGAAGAAGTATAGGCCATTGTGGGAATGCACGGAAGGGGATTCTTGGACCTCTTTTTGAAGTTACATAGCTAGCCCTGCCAGTAAAGAGTAAAACTGATTTGCATATGTTGTAAATCAGATCTCACTGTGCTTTAAATAAAAACTTCTGAAGATGAACTACAAAGCATTTGTTTTCAAAATTCACAAGTTTTGGTACTTTCTTTTGCTCTCATTTCATCGATTCATTTTTCATACAGAATGTTGGCTCTAAAAATGATAGCAGTCTCCTTTAAACCTCTTCAGGGCAATTAGTCATATGAAGTATTAGAAGTTCTGCCAAAGCACGACCTGCCCATTTTAGAGATTTGTCGTTCCATCAACTGCACATGAATGACCTTGAGCCTAGTCACACAGACAGCCAAAAATATTTAGGTTTTTAAAAGTCCCTCTTGACAATCTGTTACCTTACATTAACACAGCATGTTCACATTTTGATTCTCTGTCCTTGTGTAAGGGTGATCCTACAGGTCATTTTCTGGGACTGATGCTGATGTCTCTGACCCAGACCAGGTTCTGCTTCTGCCCTGTTATTCAGAAGTCCCTGCTGTCAGGTGTTCTTAGGGATCTGCTAGCCAGCTGAATTGCGTAAATGGCAAGAAGCTGCTTGAGTGTGAGCACAAGTCACACGTTCATTCATAGACATCTGCTTTATTCCTTCGTAGACTCACACAGCATGACTGCTGGGAGAGTAAGAGAAGGAGGTTGATGGTTGAGAATAACTAACTCCTTCCAGTGTTTTTTCTTCACTCCTTCAATTACAGACTTAACTAGACATCCTACTAGCCACTCTGCTCAGATTTCATTTTTCCTTGTTGAAATCTTACCATCCTAATCCATCTAAAAGAGGGATGTTTGTTTTTTGCCATTATCTTGAAGAACTGAAGAGTCTTCATGTGAACACAACCGGTTTTACTTTACTAGACACAGCCAGGAGAGATTGCAACTTTCTAACCCAAGATGCAAAATCCCACAACACAAACAATGACTTCACCTGAAATAGTATTTGACAGATAGGGCGTTTTTGTTTTTGTTTTTGTTTTATCCAAGACTTGAAAACCTCACATTCAAACATTAATTGTGTTGCACAGAAAACTGCTATTGGAAATTGTGGTAAAGAATAGACTGATACTTGCAGTAGCATGGACAATATTTCTAATAACTGTTAAGCCTGCTTTGCTGGTTATCATTGAAGTCCTCACTATGTTCAACAGCGTTCCTTTGGAAGAATTATTTACAGGAACACATAATAATCTATGCCTTTTTATGAAAACTAGATGTTCCCCACTCTGAAGAAGAGATGGGACACATGGGACTGCATAAATCACATTAAGAGAATTAGCAGAAGCAGCCTGATCTCAAGAATCCCTGATGAATCCATGGGAGCTCACAGGGCCAGGCAGACCTCAGTGTGGGCTTTAATTTTGCACCAGAATACTTATATGCTTCATAAAGGATTTCTTGTATTTTTTACAGATTACAAAACTGATGCTGATGCGAATTACGGATAAGTAATTTAATCAGTGTTAGACAAGGAGCTCTACAACAAAGCTGTGAAAGGAATTATTTCCTCTTACTGTATTAAACACAGGTCCTCCCTGAAGTCTCCTGAAGACCAAAGTTAGGAATTGTCTAAATGTGTGTAACTCTTTCAGAATGAATCCTCACACATGACGGATGATTTGGTGCATTTCTGCTGTAGAAGGTCATAAACAAAGCATTAAAATATACTTTCAAAACCAGCACTCTTTCTACTATAAAAAGCAAATTTTAAAAACATTTAATTAAGATGATAGAAATTCACACTTAATACTCCTGTCTCAAAGAATATAAGAGTTGGCAAAAACATGTAATGTAAGGTTTTAGTCAGGTAAACGCTGTCACCTAGAAGCTTGCTCAGAACCAGGAATCCCATGACAAAAAAAGTGGTTCAATAAAAGGGTGAAAATTGCTCCTTCTTTACAACATCATGTATGCGCTACTGTACTGACTTGTTCAGGAAAGCTCTTAAATAAAGGAAATCATACTGAAAACAACGTACAAGTATTTGGCATAATATAAGCTTCACTGTAAACTCAGTAATAGCAGTGAGAAAATATACTGCTCAAATCATATTAACAGCTACCCGTCTACCGCCTCAGAAGTTACACTACATAACCTATTCTTTCATGACCGTATACCCATATGTTTAGGCACTCTAGTTTTGTATATATGGAAAAATAAAGAACTCCATTTTATTGCCAAAAATTTCTGCACACTTTCCATTCTCTCCTGCACTGTTGAGTCGTGTAGATGAAAGGATAACATAGGTTTTGCAGTGTGATCACCGCTTTTTCTGACCAACTGCAGACAAAGGGAGGAACATTAAATGGGGCATAACTCGGAGCTTGACTAAATGGGTTTATCAATGTTGGCAAAATGCCTATCAGGTGCCTTCTTGGTAGATGAATGCTAAACTTTTCTGATGACTTTGTGATGAGTCATCTCGGCATGATTCTGCTCCTACCTTCTAAAGTCGGTCTGAGAAGAATTTGGCAGTGAGTAGCTTGACCAAGTTGCTTCCTACTACTTTCATTTTCTTGGACAGAAAGACGAAGACTATCC
Organism: Centrocercus urophasianus; assembly: GCF_019232065.1. Taxonomy (NCBI): domain Eukaryota; kingdom Metazoa; phylum Chordata; class Aves; order Galliformes; family Phasianidae; genus Centrocercus; species Centrocercus urophasianus. The sequence continues at coordinate 6,393,411 of NW_024885088.1, read as the reverse complement.
TTATTTATGTCTGAAAAATATCTTGTGCTTATCACAGAAAAAAAAAAAAAAAAGAAAGAAACAGAACCCAACAAAACAAAACTCATGAATGTGTTGCATTCTGGACTGCTGAAAGGTCTAATGAAAAAAATAATTCTGGGGGTTTCACTTGGTTTTGGATTAGGCGGTAGAAGACTTCCTAAATAATAAGTCCAAGCAGAAACATATGAGCTTGTATCTTTCTTGTAAGCTGGAAGTTAAATAGCACAGTGCATACTGACAACTCTTAGTTACTGCAAGTCTCTTAACAATTAACTCAGAGGAAAAAAAGGATGAAAGCTGAACCCCAGAAGAGCTGTGTACTTTTCATTCTAAACAGACATAAAAAATATAGCAAACTGGATCAGAACTGAAATTGCTTCTGTACACATTGCTAAATTTTAGAGTCAGAGTAGTAATTTCATGTCAAACACAGTCATTTTCATTCTGTATTGGAAAAAGGACTTTTTTTTTTTTTGCTAAATATTCCTAGCCAAGAAAATCTACACATGCATTTTTAAATCTTACATATGGAAACACATAAGGTATTTAACATTATTAAGAATGGCATATTTTGAAAAAGAAGCGTAAGCCAAAATATACAAATTAGGAGAGCAATTTGGATATGGAAACAGAGACAGGATATGACCGAGAAGCCAGCATGCTCTCTGACCCACCTCCATAAGATCATACCACTCCATGGCAGCACACACTCAGAAATGGAAACCCAGCCTTAGCTGAGGCTATCTGCAGTGTCACCTGCCTTTAATGTACGTGAGGTTGGGACTCTGGCTGAAAAAGCCTACATGTTTGGCCTCATTCCAGGCATTTTACAGTGACCTCAGGACAGATGGACTCACGGAAGACAGCCTGAGTCACGCTCCTTCCAGCTTTAATGGAAGGAAGGCTATTCCTTGGCCTCATGGTAAGATGGGCTCAACTCTTTTCCTCACAAGAAAGCTGCTGGAGCTTGTACCTCATGCACAGATTTGTAGTGCATGTAGTGCTCACAGTGTGGTACAGAATTAGGCTCCAGATTTCGACTCTCTGTAACATCTTCATCAAGGCACTCTCACTAAGGCATTCTCTACTGTACTGCTTACCAGAGCCTTTCTTACACGCAAGGGCCATAAACTTGATGCAGTTTTCTAGATAAAGACTAAAGAATGGCATGTAAGGGGAAAGGTTGATCTTCCCTTAATCTACTGACTATGCTCTTGCAAATACAGCCAAGGACGCCTATATTAGACACAAGGATACTTGGGAGACTTTGTTAAAAAAAAGTCATGTTAAATTTATGATAAATTATATCCTACCGCTCTCCCTTCCTCATCCACAGCTTCATCCAGCTGATTTATCATGAAAGGCAATTAGTGTAGCCTGGATAAATCCACCTGGAGTGTTTCCAGTCACTTTCTTCTCCTTTCAAACAATATACTACTGTTGATTGTTTACTCAGTGCCCTAAAATGTCATCAGTGAGTTGAATGCATGTAGTAGGTAAGAGCACACAGGCTTTGTTACTGAAATTAGTAGCAGAAGTGCTGCTTCAAGAAATATTTTCATGTCTGTACACACTGTGACCGAAATTTCTTTGCACCATATAAAACTTTGCTACTCAACACTTGCCAAAGTATTCAGCTTCAGTCAAGAAAAAAGGTTTATGCATATGTATACATGTATATGTACAGATGCATGTATATTTGTGTGTAAAAATAACAAGATAAACCACTCAGTCATTTTCCTTCATTTTTCATGAACTGTTCTGTCTTTTCGTTCTGTCAATTCTGATTTGCTGAAGTATTTTAAGCATACTACTGTACTACTTGCACTCTAACTGCAAAGATTACGACAAAGTATTTCATATTGCTTTCAAAATAATAAATACTAATAACAGTTCTAACATATATACACTATCTACTACAATATGTACTTAAGCTCTCATAAAAACACTCTATAGCATTTATTATGCAGTTAACTACCAACAGTTGCATATTGTAGTTCTGGCCAATAAAGAATTAGAGATGATCAATTAATTAAATGGCTCTAAAACAAAAGCAAAGTAATGAAATATATACACTTAAAAATAATTTCCATAGAAAAACACAGATTTATATGATCTCAGTAAATTTCTACAGCCTTTTCCCACAGAGGGATACTGCCTGAAATGAAAAATAACACATGCAACCCTGTTTTTTTTTTAGCAAGTCTTATACCTGCATACTCTTGAGACTACATTCTTGTTTCTGCTGGTAGGTGTTATATAAATTTGTAATACAGACCATCTGATAAGTATTTTCCAAGACTGCTTCTTCCACACGAAAAGAAATAAATTCTCAACACATGGATGTCACAGCATAAAAATGGTAATTGAAAACCAAATTTAGAAGTCAAGTACCTGGAAGCAGCAAAATCATATAATGGAAACCTTAGGTAGAAGCATAAAACTCTGTAGTATTCTACATCTGACTGGGATAAGAATTGCTGCCAAAAGTGATAAACTGACCATACTATGAGATATGTAATATGAAGCAAAGGAAAGCTGACCTTTCTAAATGCACTAAGTTTTTTAAATGTTTAAATCTATCAAAAGAATTCAGGCTGCTGTTTTTTTTCTGCTCACATTTATAAAATTGCTGCTGTCTTGATAAACACAAATAAGCTAATTCATTCTCATTAGCATAAGACAAACGAAGAAACCTCACATTTTGTACCATTAAATACTGGGGAAATTAACACTACTAATTTGAGACATTCAGCATGGTTTCTGCCTTGGTGACTTAAAGGAAAACATATTTGAGAGCAAATTGTCTTGGCGATCCATTTAGTGTTAGAGTCTTAGTAATGGCAAGATTACATTTTTTTATGCATGATTTCAGTGCATCTTTGTCACACATGCAGTGACTGATAAACAGATAAATGTCAGTTACTTTTGATGTAAGCCTATAATAGACTAAAATTTATTGTACCTTTCCATTTTATTCTGTCTTTTCTGTGTGTTATTTTATTTTAAATATATTGGTTGCATCCTGATTAACAGCTATGGATTTTTTTTCAAATTTTGTCTTGCTTTTGCACTCAAAAACAAAGTAGTCCCCTGTTGATATATAACATGAAGGATTCTTTATGAGGTGATTGAAAGAGTCAAAACAGAATGCCCATGAGATATAGTAGTACAAACTGTTTGCTCAGTTTTCCAGGAGCACTTTTTAAAAAGTTATTAGATTTCAGTTACGTCACTCAGATCTCAACTTCAGAAGAAGCTGTACCTAGAAAAGCATGTACATGTTCATGTACAATTCTTCATGTTCATGTACAAATGTACAACATGTACAAATCCTTCTCTGGAGATGTTCAAGACCTGCCAGGATGCCTACTTGTGTGACCTGGTTTAGGGAACCTGCTTTGGCAGGGGGGTTGGACTCGGTGATCTCTGGAGGTCTCTTCCAACCCCTACAATTCTGTGATTCTGTGATTCCGTGAATTCAAACATACTGCATTATCAGAAGCTCTTCTCTACTACACAGTAGAGAAGGAGTTACCTAAAGCTTAGGTATCTTTACATTAGCTTCACAGATGTTTGCAATATGAACGTTAAAAAAAATGCACTAAATAGTATTTTCTGACTATAAGCAAAATTTTGCACTTTGACAATAGTGCATTTCAGAAGTTTGAGATAGCTAACAGACCCCACTAAGAGTCTGTTTCAAAAATAGTGCCAAGCATTTCAGTAAGCAAGCTTTTAAACTCTTAGTTAATGTTTGAGAAACTTCAAAATGGGAAATGAGAACAGCAAGCAAAAGCAAATGATAAACAATAGTGGGATTTATTTTTTGTTTAGAAGTTCAGACGACACTGCAGTAACATCTCTCAACCTTTGTCAAGAATAAGGCAAAAGATTTTAAAAACACTGTAAAAAAGACAGGGTATCATAGAATGGATTGGGTTGGAGGGAACCTTAAAGACTGTTTTGTTCCAACCTTGTGCCCTGGACAGAGTTGCCTGCTATTAGATCAGGCTGCTGCGGGCCCCATGCAACCTGGCCCTGAATGCCTCCAGAGGTGGGGTGTCCACAGCTTCTCTGGGCACAGAGAAGCTTTTCAGTGCCCCACCACCTTCTGATTAAAATCTTCCTTATGACATCTACCTAAATCTCCCTTCTTTTAGTTTAAAGCCATTCCCCCTGGTCCCATCACTAACTACCCTTGTGAAAAGAATATCTCCTTTCTGTTTATAAGCTTCCTTTAAGTATTGGAAGGCTACAGTAAGATCTCCTCAGAGTTTTCTCTTCTCCAGGCTGAACAAGCCCAGCTCCCTCACCTTTTCCATACAGAAGAGATGTTCCAGCCTTCTGATCATCTTTGTGGCCCCCCTCTGGCCCTGCTCCAACAGCTCCACATCCCTCCTGTGCTGGGGCCCCAGGCCTGGATGCAGTACTGCGGATGGGGCCTCATGAAGGCAGAGCAGAGGGCACAGTCACCTTCCTCACCCCTCCTGCCACACCGCTTTTGATGCAGCCCAGGATACAGTCAGCAGTGCAATCTATTACACTAAAGCTAGTTGCACAACACACAGCTCCGTACATTTTAAGAGGATGTGACACAGTCCATTGTTACATTAAAACAAAGCAAAAAAAAATTAACCCAACCAAGCAAAAAAAAACCCCAACCCATATTTTCTGTAATCAAACCTCTTAAATAATAAACCTCTGTATGCAGGCACTGCTCCTTCTTATAGCATTGCTTTTGAGTACTGGCATTTTTACTCCTTTCTAAAGGCAAAAGTAGTCTGGTCAGATGAGATAAGGCAAGTGCAAAACAGGTGAGTGAAAGGCAACCAAATCTTCATCCTAGCAACATAAATATATGTCTGGAAACAAAAATTTGCAACAGAGAGCAATACCACGGATGAATTGAAGAAGAGGAAGTAGACTGGAAACTACAAGCAGCTATAACAGAATCAAACCTGCGATCATTAAGTAACTATGATTACACAGTACAAGGTTAAGCAATATGTTATCAGTCTCTCAGGACTGTTATTTTCCCTTCTGATACACAGACCTTTTCTTTGTACACGCAAACATTTGAATTCTTTAGTTAAATACTCTATTTCCAACTGAAGTTAATGCCTTACTTTCCTGTAAAACACCAATTCTCAGTCATTCTCCAGGCTTTCTGACTGGATTAACAACGAGACTACTGAGCAGGAAACATTGTTAAAACAAACGAGTTTTCAAAGCTGTCAGCACAGATGACATGAAATCTCTTTCACATACTGAGAAAGCTGAGACAACATTTAAACTCCTAGGACATGTCAGAACCCCATGCCTGTCCTGACAAAACCACGTTTTTCAGAAGACAGTGTGAGGCTATTGAACAGACTTCGGTTTTCATATGGGCATTACTTTTGTGATAAGAACTGGCTTTAGCCTCCCACAGGAGATTCATCAGCTTGACAAATACTTGAACATGTATCCTTTCCCCACCTGACTTCCTTCTGTACCTCTTAGAACTTAAAATACTAGCCACAGAGATTTTTTCCAAAGGAATGGGAAACGTACCAGTTGCAGGATTTTTCAGTAGCAAATTTTGGCAGTACTTGTGTAGGAGCTTGCACAGTATTTTCACAAGGTAGTATTCTATTCGATCAGGATGCAATTGTCTAGGAGTACGAGTCTATTTATTTCAGCAAAGCATGCATTCAGCTGAATTTGGCAGTACCTTTTAACTCTATGCAAGAGTTCTGTAAATTTAGTGCCTCACTGTTTCTAATATGAGGGACTGTTTCAAAAATTAAGAAGTGAAGAAGAACTTTACCATTGCCTTCTCGGAGATGCTTGTTCAAATGTTGTCAGGGGGACAATAAAAGAAATTCCAGCCATAAACATTAGATCTAAAACCTCACTTACTGTATGCATTTTGAATGCTATCCCATATTGGAAGCAACTTTCTGTCTCATAAATTCATATTAATTTTCTGTGAGTATTACATAACCATATATTTCCATAGAATGTGAAACTGGCCAATACTTTTTTTTTCTGCACTTTATTATAATATGATGTTCTCCTCACATCTTCATGAATAACTAAAATGAATTCCACGAAGAACACTAAGAAAAGTTCCTTTCAGGTATCATTCACATGTTCAGGTCTACGAATGGAATTCCAAAAACCTATCTTGATAACATTTTGATAGCAACATTCCCATAAGCACCTTCTTTTCTACTCATTTAGTTACTTATATATCTGGATTTCTTACTCTCGCCATAACCCCTTAATTTAACCTGACATCAGCATCTTAGTTCCTTTGTCTACAACTTAGATTTATAAACTAGGAATTCATTATATACTCAGTTCATGCACTAGTGTTACCTGCATATATTTAGCTCAGCATGAAACAAAATAGCCTTTAATCACTAATAAATATAATCTGTGGTGCTACAGGTTTACATAACAGACTAGACCTAACTATGTACACAGAAAGTGGAATAGAGTGTTCAGTTACCTCCTCAGCATTAGGCTGCACTATGCCCATTTGTACAGCACCCCCAGCCAGCAGAACAGAAAAGTTGTTGAAGCCATTTTATTCTTCAAAAATAGATGTGAGATCCATGGTAGGCATAAAGAGAAATGACTACAAAAGCAGGTCTGCAAGCTGGTGAACAAGAATCTGCCTAAGAATAAGCCCCTCTGGTAGTTCTTGTCCACATTCCCTACCTTAGGATCTCTCTCCAAGGAAGCAATCTGTATGAAATTCTGAATGAACAAAATGTATAAATGGTGTGGGAACTCTGACAGCAAAACACTGGCCTCATTTCTGGGCTGCACACTTTGATGTTCAAACTCAGGCAGAGAACTCTGGAAATCCTCTCTGGAGTTCTTTGGACAAGTGTGGACATTCCTGGGCATGTTGGAGAACCTGGCTGGCTCAAAGCTGCTGCTGCTTAGAGGGTATTGCTAGCACATACCTAATTCATGACTTGTTTCCCCTGCTCTTCTAGAAGCATTACTGCCACTTTCCTTCAGAAATATAATGAAAAGTTGTGCAAAGTACCTTTGCACAAACATGACTGTAGTCACGTAACTCAAAGGTTGACCAGCTTTCTAGAACTCATGACTCTGTCATCTGAACAAAATAGACCCACCTTTCCATCCCCTTAAACCCTTTCTATAGGTGCAAGCATTTATTTCTAGCATTCAGTGACTTACTGGAGCAAATGAAATAGGAGTTACTTTTGGGATTGCAGAATGTGCAGAATATGATTAAATCTTGAAACTCTTTGATCAAAATGAACCAGAAGATTACTTTTAACTTCTTGCACTAAAAATACTATATGTTGGCAAAAATGTCATGGAATAAATCAAAGACATGATGTATTTAATAATATAGACCAATTGATGAGGTATTTGAAAATCAGAATTCATTTTTATCTTGTCCTTATATATGGTATCAGACTGAATAAATTATTCAAGTCTCATAGGCAGCAGGGCCATGAGAAGTTGGATAAACGTTTGTGTTGATTTAATCATTGACTTCCCATAGAAACATTGCTTTACTAGAGGAAGACGAGAATAAAATCCACTTCTTAAAAAAAAAAAAAGGAAAAGAGAAGGAAAAAAAAAAGCAAATTCTTGCTTCCTGTTAATGTTTCATGTTATCTTTCAAAAGTTCAGCAGCTGTGTGCTACTACGAAACAAGCCAATGAGACAGAAACCAGCGAATAATGCTTTTTTCCACCATATCACACTGGATGGTCATGCAACATCTACATGCTATGAAAACTCACTATGATGAGCATACACACATCAAAATCCTCCTTTTCCAATGATGCTAATGAAGATACCAAATTGCCAGCTCAATTTCACATTTGATTCCTTCTTTCTTCTCCCCCTACACATAATGAATATCAGTAATCTGGCTTTTTCTCCTTTGCTTTTCCATGCATGTTCTGTTTTATAATTCTGCCTCACAAATTAAATGCTTTCATGCTTCTATTTTATCAAGCTGCTTTTAAAAAAGCATGCCATCAAGTCTTACATCTCACTCTGCTGTCCCTTTGCACAAAGAATGAAAAAACGTTTTTGCTTCCCCTTACTCAACTCTGATATCTGTCTCATCTGTGGAATCTTCTTGCACAATATACATTGAACCTCGAGTACAATGCACTGTACTCAGGGATTATTCTTGAAACAAAGTCTCAGTTTTTAAAACTTTCTAGAATTTTTTGCTTGAGTTTTGCTATATCCATGCAGAACAGAAACCAGAACTATGTAACATTTCTCCTACAAAAATTCATGTCTTATTATTCAAAGGTGAGGTATGCTCTAATTGGCCTTTCTACTTGCAATTTTAACAAACTTATTGTTTTTGCCTTTCTGTAAGACTACTAAAGGCTCATTTAGAAAGAAACATGCTTTAAAAAGAACTAAAAACAAGTATTTTATAATCTCTGTCAAGGCCAATGGGTAGTCACCCACTCTATTAGCATTTTACCATCATTTAAAACCAAATCCATAGTATTGTATCTAAAATAAGAAAGAGGCTACTTAAGAAGTCACGTGCAGAAGAAAGCTGCAGACTAACAACTGTGTCTTTCAAATCATTCAAAGTCCTGGGTTATTAGCTATAATAGTGCCGTTAGTGCTGAAAACAGGAAAATGCTATCCAGAAAGACTAATGTTGAACAAGGAAGAAAGTAAATGTGCAAAAGATGGAAAAGAGATTTTAAGAGCAGTCATGCAAGCTAACACTTTGTGTTCAGATGTTTTACCATTAAGCGACCCCCAAAGTGTTCCACAGAAGTCTTGAGGTCTCCACTTCTGTACAACATCACTTGCAGTAATTCAAGGAGAGCAAATCCCAAACAGCCTCTAAGTCATGCAGCAGTGTTTTATAGAGTTATATTTTTGGAAGAGGAGAGAAGAAATGCAACACAGGCAAGTATCTTGTAATTCAAAAGGAAAGTATATGAGTTGTGTCTTTCTCTCAAGCCTGTTAGTATTTTTCTGCAGTCTTGTGGTTTGGAGGTACTTTCTAAAATTCATTTTCTGTAGTTTTATTGCTTTTGTTCTGAATTACTGGAAGTAGAAGCATACTGAATCGCCTTGATTCTCTTGCTCTTCAAGCAGAGCACTGAAAAATCTGTCAAACGAAAATGAACCTATCCCTGGACAAATTATTCTTGCAGCTTTAGGAGTTGTATCCAGAAACTTTTCTCTTTAGCCACTGAAAGTTGAGTGAGTGATTCTGCCCCTGGGAAGGTATGGTCATCAGCAGTCACATAATATTAGCATTCAACATATCCATGAGTGATCTCATCTTTCTACAATCCCAGGGTATCATTGTTTTTCCACTTTTCCAGCATTCTTCTGTCTGAATTGGCACTGCAGTTATTACCAGCATTAGTCAAGAATTTAAACCTTCAGAAAACTTGTACACACATACAGAAAGAGTTGCCTATACAGTCCAGATGGGAAAGCAGTCATAGAGGTCTTCTGTCTCCAGTGTCTTCAAGTATATAGAGCAGAGCTCTAGCAAACAATTTAATAGTGTCTGGTCTGATAGGTTTTGAAAATGTGAACAATTTTATCTGTTCTGAAGAAGTACATACCATCTCTACTCTCCAGTACAGCTCAAATGTCTGCAGGGGCTATTGAAAACTAACAAAACATGAAAACTTCTAAACAAGTTAAAAACTCTTATTTTCAAAAGTTAGTGCATATGCACACAAAGCATGCTCACGCAGCCAAACCAGCTGCAGGAGCACCTATGTTCTTTCTTAAAATCGTTTGTATTACATATAGTAGGGCATCTCCTGATTCACAATTTATGTTCACAACTTCTTAAATGGAACAAAAGTTATGTTTTGGCTTTGGATGGCTTATTTCACAAAAACAATGAAAAGCAGAAGGAAGTTGGATGATCATCACTGCAGTAGCAATAGTCTTGCTTTAATGGCTCACTAAGGAATTATAGAGGTGCCAAGGAGTTCCACGCACGACAATGAGCCCCATCACCATGCTCATGTAACACTGTGCTACTGTTTTGTCAAATATAATGGTAAAATGTTCTGTAACAAAACAGGAAGCATCCTGCATCCAATTACCGGCCCAAAGCCAATATGCTCATCTTGGGACACCTTATGGGCTCACAATGAAGAGGTATCATATACACTAACACCAAAAAAGCAACGTTTGTTTTACTTTTCTTCCAAAGTATCAGTGTGGTTTTCCCTCTTCAAGGACTCTGGTGGTAGAGAGGGCAGTTTGTTGCCTTTTCCCAACTCAGAATTGGGCAATGATCATCTTAATCTTAATTCACTTGTGTTCCTAGTGGAGCTTTTATGACAATTCCACACCTTTGTTGGAAAACCATGTTTTGTTTTTTTGACAGCAAATTTTCCAAGACAAGAGCTTAAGGCCAGTTCCCAGAGGTGAGAAACTAACACAGTGAGGGCTCCAGAAAGCTGTATTTCAACCAGAAGAAACCCCACAGGTAGGTAAGATATTAGCTTGTCTGATTTGAGTTTACATTGCTGAACTTTATTGGCCCTATGGTGTCAGCAGATATAACCTGATTTTACCATGTTTAACCATGAGGAGATTCCTCAAATCCAACCTGTGGACAATACTTTCCAGGTTTGTTTTTACTATTCCCAGTGTAGCATGTAAGAAAAGGGAAGTAAAGGCTAAAGACTAAAACATCTGGAAAGCACCTGTTACAATTTGTTGTGCTGCCATTTGCATTAATAACTTTTAAATCCAGTTGTAGCACTGCAAAACACAAATTGAAGCTTTATTGCTGCTAAGTTGTGAAGACAGTTGTACAGAAACTCTGGCTTGCCTAGACAAAAATATTCACTTCTTCCAAAATTTATGCAAATGCAAAAAGCAGTTTATTTTTCTAATGTGACCTAGATTAAATGCAAACTAAAGGAAAACATACAGGAAAACCTAAAAGCCTTCTACAAAGAGCAAATTCAAAACTTTAAAAGAGAAAAAGAACAACGGTACAATAAATAGCTCAGAAATAAAACACTCTGCAAACTTTATTTTCCCCAAGGATCTAAGACTAAACACATGCTTGACCCAACAGAAAGCTGTATCAGTGTAGTACGAAAGTAATGTACTGTTCAGTAACTAATCCCATCCTTAGCTGGACAATTCACAATGCTTTTCCAACATGACAACCTCCTTAAAAAAGCATTACCCAAATATCTAACTATATGTGCAGCAATCCTGTTTGGAGATGAGCTGAAAAAAGAGATCTGCTAGAAACATAAACAAATACTAATTTGATAAATTCACCCTGAGTTTTAGAGTTAACCCAGATAAAGATGGGGTGTAAAATAGCTTACTGCTCCTGTTTCTATTTTACAGGCTGAGACAATGTATCATAAATATTTTGACCAAATCTAAATACTTTGCTCATAAGAACAATTAAGATGAACAAGCAGACAAAAAACTCCCACAAACTTTAGCAAAGCAACAGTTGTGCAGGATGAAAAATAAACAATATGTAATTTATTCTCTATAAATTTACTAATATTAAAAAAAAATTTCTTCACTTTTTGAAATGTGATTCAAAGCTATTCACTACTTATTTTCTAATCCTATTTACGTTTATCTCATTTTTTATTATGCTAAATAAGTGTTGCAAAACTGGCAGTTTTTCTTTTCTACTACAGTTGCTTAAAGAAAAATAAAAATTGACTTAAGGACATGCAGTCTTTGAAAAACAATGCTTCAGTACTTTTTTTTTTTTTTTTTTAATGTGAACTGCACTGCTTCTTTACCTTCTCTGTGACAGAAGACAGCACAAACTTCAAACCCAGCACAGCTAGTCAACAGAAAGGTAGGACTTGGGCTTTATTTCCATTCTACCACTGACACGCTGAAGATAAGTTTCTCTTCAGACACTGTGTAAGAAGTCTTCATCATTTAGGTTGGCCGTCAAAGGAAAAGCCCGGAATAGCGGAACTTCTCAATTTTGTCTGAGATAACACATCTGCTACAGGCTGCTCATTAGAGATAGGTGTCACTGCTGTTTAGTGATTAAATAATCTCTACTGGGACAGTTACCAAGCACATATCAAAGATGCAGTTTTCTAAACTTGGAAGTAGCGCTACAGCGTACAGCTGGTTCTTGAAGACAAATGCAGCATATAATAGCCATGGTTAGTAGAAGCCCAAATTCCTACCATGATCTTAAATGAAAGTCAACAACAACAAAAAGCAGCCATGGTAAACCTGTTAGTTCCTACTAGGCAAAAAGAGCTGAATAAGAAGAAAGGAAGCATCAGTTTTCTTTTATTACTAAAAGGATGATAACTAGCACTATATGCAGAATACAGAGACTGAGGTGTAACATCTAAGTGTAAGTTCCGTGATCAGTAACTTAGACAGCAGTTAGGCTGGCATGATGTGCCAGTGGTGGGAAGAACAGCTTCTTCTCCACACTGTTTTCCACTGGCTCTGTAACTGAAAGAAAAGTATACCAAGAACTGTGCCAACATAGGCAGTTGGGTGAGGAAAATTAGGCTGCTCTTCAGATCTGAACTCAAGTGAGCTCGCACATACAGGTCAAATGGTTTTACTGTCCGTAGGCTGAACTTTAGAAGAATAAATACTCTCAGGCATTTTCTAGGAGAGAGTTTACAGGGACTAAAATTGTGCCAGGAGCACACTTCCAATTTAATAGCATGTGATGAATATCCATTGTTTGAATCACCTGTGTCTTGGCCCCAATTATTTTGGCAGGATAGATGTTAACTTGCTTTCCAGATGGACTTGGATGTTGATACCTGGCTCCTCAGCACAAAATAGGAAACTCGTGTTGGAGAACCAGCAGTGTCAGCAGAATGCTAACAGGCACCTCAGAAAATAGTGTCTATATGGAAATCTATACTAAGCTTTGTTGAAAATCATAGGGTCCATGAAGTTTCAAGAGCAAGTGGAAAAAAGAAAATTTAAGTATATCTCTAGGGATTCCTATGGCAACTAAAGGGAAGATAAACATCTGTAGACCTAATTTCAAGAACAACTGATTTCTTGTTTTTGACTACTACCCTGCTCTTGTCTGAATTGTATGTGCTGAGATGCAAGAGTTACCTCATGTGAAGTTTGTTTTTCTTGTACAGAAAGTTAAGAACTTACAGGAGATGTACAAGTCCATTGCACTGAGCAAATATCCACGCTCTTCAGAGAGATGAGGGGAAGAGAAGCAATATAGGTCACTGAAGCAAATCCAGAACTTTGGTGGTACCAGCTGCATAGCTCCTAAAAACTGATACAATCCAATGCCGCCTACTGTTGAAAAGTTATGAAAGGTTGGGACTTATTCAATCATCTCTAAGAAAAGCTTTACAGATGCTCCTGCTTAGCAAAGCAATAAATAGCAGCTTCCTATCTGTTTTTACATGAGGTTCCTACCTATGTCTGTTCAGATAAGGTGACTGAGCATATAAAAATTAGTATCGTAGTATTCAGCACTTTGGATCCTGAACAATTTCAATGCTTATTTATAACTGAAAAAAAAAGTATCCTGGGGTTTCACTAATTATTATACTATAAACAGTAGGACTGTGAAAGTACTTGAGCCGTATTCTGCTGTGGGCATTAGCCACAACCAGTCAGCTAAATTCCAACTGGAGAATCTTATGGCCAGTGAATGCAGCACTGAATGAACACAGAGTGATTTTCAAATTCAACCCTTTGCTGATTTGTAATAAAGTGAATCTGTAAATCATTGAGAGAAAGAAACGAAGATAGAGAAGGGAATGAATTAAACACAAAATTCCCAGGATGTCATGCTTAGTCATTCTTCCAACCATTAACACACTTTGGAAAGAATTAGCACTCATGCACAGTAAAGAAACAGACTTGTAGTTAATGCCTTTTTACAAAACTACAAACCACAGAAATCTCACAGAAAAAGAAATACCTTATCTTCTGAGCTGCAGCAGTCCTGAGACAGAGACAGTCTATAGGATTGCAAGGGGTGCACTCTAACAAGGACTGAACTACAATGCTGATGAATCTTACATCAGACTTCTATCAGGAGGTACAAATTTTACCTTTATGATTAAGTTTAGACCAAAATGCTACATATCTGTATTGATTTCTGAATGGGAAAGTATAAAGACAAGGAATAACCTGATGGGAAATTTTACGCAAGAAACAAAAACATCAGTGACAGGCTGTGTGGTTTACTATTTGTCTAGTAGTACTTAACTGTCACAGTTAGGGATCAGAGCCCTGCTGCTTTGGATATGAAGAGCAGCACTCATAAGTTGACTACAGTCACCAGACACTCAAATCAGTGGAGAGACTCTGCCATGGTTCTTTCCATTCTTTCTCAGTACAGAGAAATTTTGTCCAAGGAAAACAATAATATCCATATCAGCTGAAAAAATGTTTTCTTCCTTTTTGTCCTTTCCAAAGAGATAAACAGATAGAGCTCTCTCTTCTTTGAAACAGAATTTAGTACTGAAATAAATAAGCAGAACTGTAACTTAAGTTGCACTCTCAAGTCTATTATAATGGAATACTAGATCTGCCATCCTGTTCATGTGTTTTCCTTTGCATCTATTAAGCCCTACTTGTGGGTAGCAACTCTCTTTGCTATGGAAAGTATGGAACTCATTGCTTAACATTGCAGTGTTGAAGGTTTATATAATTTCTGTATCGGTTCAGCTGCTGTTAGGCTGCCAACAAATGGACTGACTTACACTATTTTTTGTGGGAATTTTTGTAATCCAGACAGTTGTGGAGTAGAAATAAATTGTGTACAATTCCTTACTAGAACTCTCTTACATTGAAAAAATGAATAAATATTCTGATCCCTGAAAACAGTTATTAAAAACAAGTTGGAAGAAGTGACTTCTAAAATGAAAAGTTGCAGCCACATTATCTGCTCCTGCCAACTGTGTTGGCCTTTCCTTTTCATCCAGAAGTTGATGTCTCTAACCTAAATATATTTCTCTAACATATATGCCCCACTCCTCTGATGTAAGCTGGTAATTCCATTTACTGGTATTGCATTATAAAAGCACAATTACATGAAATACAAAGAGAAGCATAAATCAAAAGAATGCACATGTGCATTACATTTGGGACAACATAATGATAAAAATTAAACTGTTTTTTTCCAGTTTGTCTATTCATTTAGCTAAACCCTTTAAAGAATGCTAACAGCTCTCCTTGCCCACTTCCCTTTTTGTCTTTTTGGTGGCTTACCACAGATGACTTTCATCTGGCCTACAATGAAACTATTTGATGACTGCTTGTCATATAATTACTCAAATACATTCTAGGATGTAAGCACATCTGTAACTTTCACAGTCTCTGAATTTAACGGGTTCCTGTTTCTTGTTAAGAAAGTGGGAGATGATGCAAGTGGTCCTCTTATGAATGGAGTCATTTCTTCATTGTGAAACAAGATCTTCAGGGCAATTCATGGCTGTAAACGTAGTAAATATAAGCATAGGAAAAGATACAGAATGTAGTCTAGGCATGGGATCAAATGCTCAAATCTTGATGATAGCAAACATATTTGCAAACAGATATTCTCTACTGTTACAATCATATCTAATAAATTCAGGGGGAAAAACCAATACAAGTATAAAGATCAGAGAGCTTGAGACCATTATCTATGACGGAATTTTAAATCCACATACTTCAAAGTTAAATTTAGGTGACAGAAACTTACACGTAATGAGATGCCCACTTTAAGTAAATACAATATAAATCTCTGTCCATTTCCTACTGAAGTTAGTAGATGATTTGCCATTGAGTTCAGAGGGACCAGATGCAAGGCTAGCAGACTTGTCTGTGTTCTCATTACACCAAATATTTCAGGGGTGTTTTAAACAATTTTAGTAAAATTCCTGTAAATGACTGCCTGGATATTCTTATTTCAGTTAAAACTAAATTTGTTTCATTTAGATTACGTCAAGAAAGTGAACTAAGCTGAACTAAAAGTTATCCCTTTAACCTAGGATTAAACACATCAAGCATTAAACTATTTGTTTATATGTTCATATAATTACATTGGTATAGCAATTCGAGAAAATATTCCCATGCAAACAAGACTTTAGAACCATATTTAGATTGCACGGAAAGATGTCAGTCTGAAACTAAAAGAGCAGTGTGTCCCCCAAAACCGTTATGAAGTTTGACCAAATCACTTCAACTTTGTCAATACAATGAGTGACTGAATAACCCCAAACAAGCAAAAAAACCCAAACGAAACAACAAAAAAACAAACAGTAAAACATAGTGTAAAGCTGTAATAACACAAGAAACTGTATTCTTGTCTGAAAATTAAAGCAACAATTATTAGCAAAAAATAGCACAGTGCATAATTATTTCTTACACAGAGGATTTGATGGATTGACTTTTTACAAAGTCAGACTGATAAGACAAGGGGGAATGGCTTTAAACTAAAAGAGGGGAGGTTTAGGTTATGTGTTATGAGGAAGTTTTTGATTCAGAACATGGTGAGGTGCTAGAATAATTTGCCCACAGAAGTAGTGGATGCCCACAGTTGGGTGGGATCCTGGACATCCTGTATCTAATGGCTGGCAACCCTGCTCATGGTATGGAGCTAGGAAAAAAATGATCTTTAAGGTTCCTTTCAACAGAAGCCATTCTATGATTCTGTAATTCTGATTCCTGCTGAAAAAATTGATAATGAAAGAATGAAAATGGAAGAAACTGGGTTGAAGCCTTTTCTACTTCCTGGAAAGGAAACCTTCTCATAGAAATAACAGAGTATAACAGCAATTATATTTCAAAAGAAATGTTGCTGGACTGTAAGCAAACCTGAATACTTGACTCTATATCTAGCACTGTTAAGCATCTGCCCCACTGCAGCAGTGTCTCTGAAAGAAGAGAACAGAAGCTGGGAATTTATTTACAAAGCTTATTTGAATTACAGAGTTAAATATTCAGAAAGGGCTAAAAAACTTCATCTTTGTGAAGAACTGCATAATTGTTTTGTGGCTTCTATTGCCATGATACTGCCGTAGACATACTTGATCAATACTGCAATTTTGGAAGCCAGGATCGATATTCTGAAAAGCTGTCACCTGGAGTAAGTGGAAAATTCAGATTTAAGAGCCTAAACGCTTTCAAAATCTTTTCCTCAGACTGTGCCCATTCAAATATTATTTGGATTCCTGCTATCCCCTCCTCCCTCTTTAACAGCACAATGGGAAGCCCACTAAAAGTAAATGCTCAATCTAAATTAAGAAAACATAAAATAGTAGCACTGGATTGAGGCATGCATAATTTCATTGTGATTTCTCTTCTAATGATGGCGTACTTATTGTTTAAATGCTCTCCAGTTCCAAACAGATTTGTAAGCAGGTTGTTTTGGTAATATGATAAATAAAACTCTCCACAGACTAGAACTACTTATTTTCAAGAACATGAATAAAAAGCTCTTGGGCAGATACTCAAATCCTTCCTCTGGAATCAGACAAACAAATCTATCTTCCCCTGACTTCTCCTTTCTATAAAGAAAATGCAAAAAACTCACAAACTTGCTGAATTACTGTAATTATTCAGGAATCAGACAGTTAAGCTATTTAGTGGTCTGGTGATCCATTTTGCCATCAGAATCACCAAATGCCTTCGTTTTCTCCTATCCCTGCTTGTCATATAAAAAGACCTTTTGTCTACCAACTACCATTAGATATACCGTGTGATGCTGATGTCTAGTTTACTGCATTCATAACCTCTCTTTCACAATAACCTTACAGTAATAACAGCTTCTATTTATACACGAGATAAGCTGCCCTATAATGACTCTAGTAAAATATGTATTTGTTATATACTGTTTGTCAATGGAAATAATTGCACATGGAGCATTCTTAAGGATTGCAATTACAGAAGACTTGGAATTTCCAGTTACTCTGGGAAGAGCATATATGTAAAATTAGTGCTGATAAAACTTTTGATGAATGTGTAATCAACTAATACATATTCAAACTTACAATGAATGTGACAAGTTACATGGTGATGGCCATTGTACACACTACTGTTATGCCCTTTTCCACTTTAATTCCCCCTAATTCTTTTTCCTTCTACTCTTTCCACTTGACCATTTCCAGCTGTCAAAGCCAGTGTGAGTTAAAGAACGTAACTTCCGTTCTTCACCCATATTCTTCTAAGAAGAAAATCAGTCATTATAAGCTGCCTAAGGCCATTCCTTTGTTTTCAAATTCTGCTTTTCACTTCCATTTTATTTTCTTCTTTATTTTTGGACAGGAGGGAATAGTCACATCACCTGACTGGTTGCACTGGCTCTTGTCCTGAAAGATAACTATGCCTTTCTCCCTGACTGGCCATCACTAGAGTTAAGAATCTGTTTCCAGGAATTGAAAGGGATACTAGCAATTGCTAGGATGAAAAGAAATAAAGTGCCTATGTTTCATAAGAGAAATGCATCTGGCACCTGAAAGTCAGATGTAACAATTTGAAAGCACACAAAGGAGAAGGAAAATATGCACACACCTAAAGTCTGTGTGAATCTGAGACAAAGAGCTGTGGCACAGTGCATAAACCATCTGCGTGACTCCTTTTTAGCCTCATGGTTTATAATTTTGTTAGTAAGACTAAGATTTAAAAAAAATATAGATAGCTTGAAATACAGAAATATCATCTAAAAGAATCTTTAAAACTTGAAGTGAATCAGTTTTATCAAGCAAATCCATGACCTGATGTGAAATTATCAAATTACCACTTATCAAATGTTTTCTGTCTTGTTTCCATTCTCCTGATACAGGTACTCCATCCATTATGCCACATTTCATGTAATAGACTTTGGCATTATTGGTGATTTTAACGTTGCCTGACCAACAATATTTCACATCCATTTGCAAAATCATCTTTTATATCTCAGCTCTGAGAATGGCAGTATGTGTTCACATAAAGCAACACTTACTAGATGCGAAGAAAATGCTAACTGACTAAATAATCTTTTTTTTTTTTTAATGAAATATTACAACATATGTATATTACAACAGCCACATACAAACACTTCTTAGCCTGTATGTGATTCAGTCTGCAAACTCACCTTCTCTCAGTAGCGGCTGTTATTAACAATATATTGTATTGTATGTATAATCATTATTCATTTCCATCTCTAGTTAATTGGTTACAACTAGCAATGGCTTTTTGTTTTTGTTGGTGGTTTCTTGTGCTGTTGTTCCTCCTCTCCTCTCCTCTCCTCTCCTCTCCTCTCCT
>NW_024885088.1:6227851-6374045 GCF_019232065.1 Centrocercus urophasianus | reverse complement strand
TTACCTCCCCTCCCCTCCCCTCCCTTCCCCTTCCCTTCCCTCCTCATCTGCTTTTCTTCCTAGGTACCTGAGTGAGACTTTTCCAATTTGAATCCAGGGCCGTGATTACATGGCAAACCTGACCTGATTTTCTCATTGAAGGCGTCTTGACTCTATTCCTCTGTTCTTTGCTTTGTTATTCTACTGGAGTGAAAAGCAAATTCGTTATAAACAAAGCTTTCTATGATGGAATATTTTATCTCTTTTCTGTGCCATACTGTAAGTATTATTGAACATACGTGTTAGATTACAGAGCCAATAATTTGAAAACACAAATAATTATTTTTTTAATCTTACTGAAAACTTTCTGACCTATGGAGAACTGCCACTGAGTTGTCACCAGTTTCTCTCAACTTTTCCTTCATTTTATAACTTTGCCTCATCATTTGGGGTACTTCAATGGGAATGATCCATTCAGAGTCAGACTTCAAGTCAGTATTGTTCTTTCTGTTCTTTGTTAGCCAAGAAGTTAGGTGACCTAATTAATATCTGTTACGTGAAATGTTTAAGCATGGCTCCACACAAAACTGTAGGAAATGCCACCAAAGCTTACACAAATCCTGCATACTTAAACTATCACAGAAAACTGTCTATTTACACCCACAGTGCTCCCTGTAGACCCACTGCCATAAATGTACCGAGATTAAGTTCCTTATATTATACACACAGCATCCAAAAGGCCGGGCAATTTGTTAGTCTGAAGAATGAATAATAGTGGCTTTGCAATTCCCTTCCTTATATTCTCTGGACAACTTTTGCCTTATTCTACTAGGACAGTCAAAGTCTTTATCTACATCCAGATTCTTTCTCTCCAATATATACACCGAAAACACTCAAACACTTCAAATAATAAATCCAGAAAACGAAATGGAAAGTAGTATCACTCAGTTGATTAGAAGACTTGCTGGGCCACTTCTGCTTTTCTGTATATTTCAAAATGTTTCTGGCAATGGTTCACAGAAATGAATGCATGTAGGAGACTAAAACTAGAAACTAAACTATGTGGACTGTGATCTCCAGGCAGCACAATACTACTGTTCAGTACATTGTTCCCTTGATTAGGCTGGAAAATCAGTCTTTGATGCTTTATGCTCCCTATAAGAAAACAAGGAAAGAGATTGTGACAAGTTCATGCTAGTTTCACCTGCAAGCTAATCTGATGACTCATTGTTAATTTCATACCTCTTCCTAAAGCATTCCATAAATCTAATGCCCGTGGTCCAATCTTTATTACATCAAGTTTTTAAACTTCTATCTTTCCTGCCTCTGAAAGACTGACGTCATTTTACATGAATTACATTCAAAGCACCATTACTAATTGTCCTTTCCTCATGTTGAGAGATTACTTCAGAAGAAAATTTTCTAAGGGAACACACATTGACACCATGTAGCACTACATCATTATTCAGGAACAACTCTTTTTTGCATATTGAATGAAGTTCAATTCATCTTTAGTCTTAATCAATCTTTCAAGGTTCATGTATACTCATAGTTGGGAAGACATCATTGACGATATAACCCTGATCTCAATTATGCAGTTATAATTGATTAAGAGATAAGTGATCTTTATTGCATATTTTGTTGCAAGTGCATTTTCTTTACCGAAGATTTAATCGATGATTTTACTAAATGCTTCCTCTCCTCAAAGACGTCTTGCACAACATGCATTACTACAGCCTACTGTTAAAGATTTCAAATACAATAGTCTAACTCTTCTAACTTTTTACAACTTTCATATTTCAAACTACTTAATAGGAAAAGTTAGAAAAGTTCAGAAGAGAGGACAAGAAAGAGGGAAACAAAGTGAAAGAATGGAGAGGAGACAGAAGGCTAGAGATTATGTCTGTTCAGGAAATCAAGACTCCTGAACACAACACAGAAGCAGGCAGGGGAAATCCCTTCAAAATGTTTTCACTGTGATGCATTATTTGAAGTAATCAACAAGGTATTGCAAAACACACTAAAGAATCTTTAGGCAGAATATACTGAAAGAAAGAAATTTCCTGATCACAGATAAGGTGCACAATGGTATGCTCAGGAGTAAATGATACTTCTTCCTTGCTCCTTCTTTCAGCACACAAGTGTTCCACTGTTTTGTTACTCTTCCCCTTTGTGTATTCAAAGAAAATGTGAATTTGTGCTAAATGGAATCAGTCCTTAGGAAGTACAAAGTGCTTCCTATAATAGCATAATCAGACTATTTAATACGCCTTATTTGAAGTTGGTAGTCTCATTATGTTTTATAATATCTAAGGAAAAACTGAAATGAGTTAAAGAGAACTCAGCGTAAGTAAGGACTTCTGGGATTAGACCTAATATAATAATAAATTATAGTATCTTGTAATACATACAACCTACTTTATTTTGAAGGGTGGTCTCAGGGTCAGTGCATTCATGTAATCTAGAAATCTACAAGATTGGGAATATTCTGTCAACATGTTACTTCATTCGGAAATGCCAGGTCACTCTAAGGAGTTTTCACGCACCAGATAAAATTTCTAGTTAGAGAGAACAACCCCCTACAGCAGACAATGGCTCAGTCATTAATACACTCATCTGCACTGTAGGGGATATGGCTTACAAATGCTTCATGTTATGCCTGGTATTCTTTTCTATTCATGTTTTACTGTTTGCATACTTAATTACATGTTCATTGGGCTGCAGAGATGGATTTTCACAGTCTGATGATTCAGACACTTATCTAGGAAGTAGGAGACCCAGGTGAAAATCCCCATGCTGTCTAACTCTTCAAAAAGATTTCAAGCCAGCTGAATACCTGACAGATTACACTGGTCAACTATCTCTTCTGGTGTATCCTAATTTCTTCCCTCCCCCCTTAGAAAACTCTCAGAAAATTTCCACTCACACAGACATTCAGACAAAAACTTGAAGATTATTCTGAACAAACCCTCTTCCACACCAGCATTGTGCAGCATCAGCACCTTATCATGTCACAGAATCATAGAATGGCCTGGGTTGAAAAAGATCTTAAAGATCATCTAGTTTCAGCACTCCCCTGCTGTGAACAGGATTGCCAACCACTAGAAAACCACCTTGGAAAAGCAAAGCCACACTCAGTCTTACTTCGACGGATCTAATACAACACAGAACTTAATGACTACATTAAGGACTGTCAAATCTTCAGTAGATCATACCTCTGGTCTACAAAATTTCCACAGCTCTACAAATCCAATCGGAATAAGAGGGACACAAGTTTTTCTTTCTCCTTCTGCATAGATGATACAATGCTCCCTTATTCCTTTTCAAGTATGAGGCCACAAATTCCATGCTGACTTTGCTTTTCTCCATCCTCAAAAATGAAAAAGAGAGAACATTTTTCATGGCTTTAAACACCATTCTGAGGCATCTTTAAGTTCATGACAATCAGAAACTGTTTCAGGGCTGCCTTCCAATGTGGGGGAAGAACTATAAATACTATTCTTTTTTTTTTTTTTTTTTTAAAAAAAAAAAAAAAAGTACGTTTAATTTTATTGAAGGCTTGTCTTAGATCATAGAAGTCATGCCAAAGTCTTTGGTTTCTATGATCTAGGACAAACCTTCGATAAACTGAGGTTGACATGGGATATAACACAACTGACCAGGAGAGGAAAGAACATATGAAGCAGCAAGTTAGCTGAGCCTTAAAACCTTAGGATTTTAAACTAGACTTGATGGGGGAAGAGGATATAGTGCTGAGAAACAGAGAAGAGTCAGGAAAGACTGTTGCTTTATGAATTAGTAGGGGAAAACCTCAGATTGGTCCCAGAGGTTTTTGAGATATCTCCTCCAGGAAAACAATGCCGCTGAAAGCCCAGCTGAAGTGTCTCTATACCAATGCATGCAGCATGGGATATAAGTAGTAGGAATAGGAGACCATGGTACACTCGGAAAACTATGATCTTAATTCTGTCACAGACACATGGTGGGATGACTCTCATAACTGAAATACCATGATTAAGAGCTATAAGCTTTTTAGAAGGGATAGGAAAGGTAGGAGAGGTAGGAGCAGTTGTTCATCAAAGGATCCCAGAGGAACTCACTGATGTGATTTCCAAGCTGCTCTCTGTCATATTTGAAAAACTGAGTCTGTCAGGCAAAGTTCCCAGTGACTGGAAAAACGGATTGCTGATTGGTGCAGTTGGCACAACAGAAGGGAGGGACACCATCCAGGGGGACCTGGACAGGCTTGAAAAGTGAGCACATAATGAGTTTTAACAAACCAAGCTCAAAATGTTGCACCAGGGTCGAGGCAATCCTAAATATGAGTACAGACTAGGAGAAGAGCTCATTGAGAATAGCCTCGTGGAGAAGGACTTAGGGGTCCTGATGGAAGAAAAGCTAGACATAAACCAGCAGTGTGCTCCTGATGACCAGAAGGCCAACACTATCCTGGGCTGCATACAAACAGGAGTGGCCAGCAGGGAGAGAGAAGTAATTGACCTCCTTTACAGTGCCCTTGTCAGGCCCCATCTGGAGTATCGTGTCCAAGCCTGAGGCCCCCAGTACTGGAAGGATGCAGGGAGGGCCACAAAGATATTCAAAGGGCTGGAGCACCTCTACTAATGAAGAAAGGTTGAGGGAGTTGGGTGTGTTCAGCCTGGAGAATGCTGGGGAGATTTTGCTGTAGCCTTCCAGTACTTGAAGGGAGCCTACAGTCAGGAGACGGACCAACTTTTAATAGGGTCTGACAGTGATAGGACAAGGGGGAATAGCTTTAAACTAAAGGAAGGGAGATTTAGGTTATATGTCAGGAAGAATTTTTTCACTCAGAGGTTGGTGACACGCTGGAACGTGTTGCCCAGAGAGCTTGAGGATGCCCCATCTCTGGAAGCATTCAAGGCCAGGTTGGATGGGATTGTGGGCAGCCTGATCTGGAGGCTGGCAACTCTGCCTGTGGCGTGGGGGTTGGAAATAGATGATTTTTAAGGTCCCCTCCAAAATAAGCCATTCTATGACCCTATGTTATGATAACTGGTTTATGTTTCCAAGCTAATCTTTTAAACAAAGGAAAGGAAACAACATACATGAATCTAGACACTAGTAATACAAGCAGACACTTGTGTTGCCTTCTGTGAAAGATAGCTTGGAATATGTATTTCTATAAAATGCTACAGTAGTTGTGTACAAGACCTTCCATAGATAAGGTACTTTGCAGGCATTTAAGTAAACAAGTACCTTCATTTTTATTAGCAGTCATCCTCACGTTTGGGCATAGATACAGAATTGATCTATCCTAGGAAGTGAAAACAACCACCCATTCTGTGCAGAGCAGAAAATTAGACATGCACATTTCTCTTGCAGCTTTGTTTGGCAGGAATATGCAATGGAAAGAGACATTTACATCACCAGAAGAGCCCTGCATAATTTAGCAACAAGAAAAATTTCCACTCATTTCTGAATGAAGTGCCAAAGCCAGGGAATGCTGGTTAGGGGAGTACAAGCAACTTCAATCAATATAAATCACCTGAGGCACATGAATTTTAATGGATGATAACTTACATAAAGAGCACTTTTTCTAAAACATCCAGCTCTCAATAACTTCTTTAAATCAGAGGGGATGTTTCAAGAACACAATTCACAGATTGATATACATATAGAGATCTTTTGTCATACTTACCAGTCAGATTTGCTTTGGTGGGAGAACAACTTCAGAAACTCCCTTCTTACCATTTTCAAGAAAAAAATGCAAGTATGCCACATTCAAAAAGGGTTCCCTTTCTAGAAGCATCCTTGATACTAAAAAAATAGAGTTCACCTTTAATATACAGCAAGAAAACTTAGGATTAAAACTTGAAACCAGATGAGATTCTTTTGGGAAAGGTAATTTTATATTTTTAACTTTTTTAATGAATTGATCATTCAATTCTAGTAGAATGTTTCAGTATTTATACAGGTAAAATTATGCACTTCCAAAGAATTGCAGTGAAAACAGAAACAGGAGTGACACATGAAAAATGTAGTATCTATTTAAACCTACCACCTTAAAGAGAACTAACTAAACTATTTTCCATTAAGTCAGGCAAATTGAGCAAGTAACAATTGAACTTAAATCATTTCCGTATGCCTAAGACACTGTTCTCTTATGTGGTTTTAAGAACTTCAGATGACAGAAAGTTAACCTTAACTGTTCCTTGTTTAGCTTGCACCATTTAAATAAATAACACATCTGTTTTCATAGATACAACATATTTATACGTTCCTCTCCACCCCCACATTGGGAGGAAGAAGGGCATTTGTCTGCTAATTTTGGTCTCTGTACATGGGAAATGTTATTCATCGCATTGAACATGGATACAATTAAGTAACCATATTGAGAGCTGCTGTTCTGTTTCTTAAAGCCCTAAGTTAACTTGAGATGACTTTGTCCTTATCAGAGTGGAATGGTTCCTTCAACCAAGCTGGCAAAGTTTGACTGAAATGTTGTGCCTGTAATGCACACAGTAATGACAGACAGATGCAGACAAATGAAAGAACTCAGAAGATGAAAAGAATGACAGGAACCTTAGAAAACAGTACTTTCCAGCTGGAGTGGATTGGGCATCTCTGTGCTAGCAAGAAAAAGTTGAGAAGGTATTATCATGATCATAAATGCATTTGAAAATGGTTATTAATGACAGCAATGTGAAGATGGTTATTAATGACAGCTTGATTGACACCAAGTTATGTGTTGGATTAGACATGCCTGAGGAACAGGATGCGATCCAGAGAGACCTAGACAATCTTCAGCAGTGGGCCCAGGTAAACCTCATGAGTTTCAACAAATTGAACAGCAAGGTCTTACACCTGGGCCATGGCAAACACTGCTGTCAGGACAAGCTGGGCAAAGTAGGCTAGGCCAGCTCTGAGCAACCTGGTCTGGCTGTAGATATCCCTGTTCACTGGAAGAGAGTTGGACTACATGACCTTTAAGGACCTTCCAACACAAATGATTTTATGATTCTATGATTAAGACAGTGAATATCCAGTTTTGCAAAGCTGATGTGGTAGAATATGTGGGAGTTTTATCCCATGGGGTTAATGACATTACTTTACAGAAAGGGAAACTTTGGTTGTCTAGCTCTTATGAAAGCATGAAGAAAGAGATTCACTAAAACAGGTTACCCAAATAAGGCTGTGGAACACGCACTGTTAGAATTTAAAAAAAAAAACAGGCTAAATAAGCACCTCTCAGAAGTAAGATGTTGCATGATTAATGTTTGTAGGCATTATACTCCCTCCTAAAGGCGTTTTTTGTTGTTGTTTTTTGTTCTGTTTGCTTTGTTCTTTACAGTTCAGGAATGTAAAAATACCGACTGTGAATAAAATAGCTTTTCCTCTTAGAGCAGGAAAGTAAAGCATATGTCTGTATGGCATCTGTTTTTCCCTCTCAAAGGTAAATCAATTTGTATGCAAGACAAAGTGAACATAAAATTGGTCTTTGAAGAAATTCAACAGTATCATTCCTAAGACGGTTGGCAGAACAAAACAGACTGATTAGACTTATTGTGAAGTTAAAACTCACTGAAATCGTGTATTCAGGCTTTACTCAAATTCTCTGTTAGCTTTGTGAGGTTTTCGTAACAAATAACAGCCTTTTTTTTTTTTTTTTTTTTTTTGCATTCAGGCCAAGTATTTTTCTCTAGAGACTTTCCTTAAAACTGTCAACTACTGAAACGTATTTTATTTCCGTGGACTTCCAGGATATCAAGACATTACCTTCAATTATGCAATTTTTCTAAAAAACCAAATTTCTTTACATGCAAGAGAAGTAGGGTGCAAACAGACCACTAAGTGAGCACAACTGCCTGTCCCTCTCTGTTCCTTTCCACCTTGTCACCACCTTCACTATAAAAGATTTCTTCCTTACATCCAGTCTAAATCTTCCCTCTTTTACTTTGAAGCCATTTCCCCTTCTTTTACAGCAACAGATCCTGCTTAAGAGTCTGTCCCTTTATTTTTAATAGCCTTCCTTTAGATGCTGAAAAGCCACAGTCAGATCTCCTCAAAGCCTTCTCCTCTCCAGGCTGAACAGCCCCAGCTGTCTTGGCCCGTCCTTGTAGGAGAGTTGTTCCATTCCACGGATCATTTTTGTGGCCCTCACTAGACACACTCCAACAGGTCCATGTCTCTCCTGTACTCAGGAGAAAGGGTACACAGTACTCCAGGTGAGGTCTCACCAGCACAGAGCAGATGGGCAGGATCACCTCCCTCAACCTGCTGGCCACACTTCTTTTGATGCAGTCCAGGATACAGTTGTCTTTCTGCGCTGCAAGGACACTTTGCTGACTCATGTCCAGCTTGATATCCACCAGTACCTCCAAGCCTTTTTTAACAGGCCATGTTGGGTTTTTTTTTGTGCTCTGTCCTTTCTTCCTCCAGCTTGTACTGATAGTGGGGGTTGCCACACCCCAGGAGCAAGACTTCACACTTAGCTCTAATGCTAACACACACACTAACCTCGTGAGGTTTTCCTGGGCCCATTCCTTGAGCTTGTCTAGGTCTCTCTGGACGACATGTCAACTACACTGCACAGTTTGGTGTCAGCAGTAAACTTGCTGAGGGTGCACTCAATCCCATTGCTGACATCACTGGATGAAAATATTAAAAAGCATCGATCTCCATCCAGACATTGAGACATTGACCACCATTCTCTGAATATGACCTAGCAATTCACTCTTTGCCCATTGAACAGTTCACCCATCAAATCCACTTCTTTCTAATTTAGAGAGAAGGATGTTATAAGTCCAGATATATGACACCAGTGGCTCATTCCTTGTCTACTGATGCAGTTATGCCATCACAGAAGGCCACTAGATTGGTCAGACAGGACTTGCCATTGATGAAGCCATGCTGGTTGTCCCCCATCAGTTCCCTCTCTTCTGTGTGCCTCAGCATAGTTTCCAGGAGGATCTGTTCCATAACTTTCCCTGGCACAGAGGTGAGGATTGCAGGTCAGTATTTCCCGAAGGTTGTCCTTCCTACCCTTCTTAAAAAATGGTACTTCACCTGACTGCCATGACTTTTCAAGTATCATTGAGAGTGGGTTGGCGATTACATCAGCCCATTCCCTCAGTACTCTAGGATTCATCTCATACTCTAGGAACCACAGACTTGTGGATGTCCAGATTCCTCAGGTGGCTGCAATCCTGGTCTTTACTTCCAGTCCCCACCTTCTGACTGATCTGCTCAAAGACCATGCAAATAGTAATTGCAGTTTCAAGGATTTCATTCTAAGCAAAGGCGAACAACAGCATTGTTGCCAAGGATGGTAGAAAACCTCGGGGAAATGGCCTTCCTATATAGAACTATCAGTGGACACAAAGCTTCTTGAAAAAATCAATTTAAGAAAGAAAAATAGGCAAAAACGATAAATCATGAAGTTGAAATAAGCTGGATTCTGAGTTACTGAATGAGAAAAATGATTCTTTAAGCATACGCTCACCTAGTATTGAAGAAAAATAAAAGAGAAGACCAACAGAACAATAAATGGTGCCATAGAGGAAAAAACACCAAGAGAAACGTAAAGAAAAATGTGGAGGGTACAGGCTCTGAAGCATTTTTATCAATGAACTTCATCTGTAGCATTCAGAACATATACACAACAATGTGACAGATGAGGAGGACTTGTTTGTGCATTCAGTGACTGTGATCTATCTTTTATTGTGTGAAGATCTCTTAATAGTTGTGTGCAACCCTAAAATCCCTCTGTTTTGTAATTCTTGCTTGCTGAAGTATCTAAAATAGTCCTGTAATGTTTTGTGGCCTGGAGTCATAGATATTTAGGCTCAACTTTAATTCTTTAATACAGACTTTGCCAAGAATATATGCCAGCACGTTACAAAACTGTTAAATAACTTTAGCGAAGTTACTTCTGCAAACACAGTGCTCGGCTTGAGGTAATCACAAGGTGCTTTGGCTGTCATGGCTACAGGCTATTAAGGACAGAACATGGGAGCAACTGTTCCCATTCTTGGAGAGGACCCAGAAGGTGGTATTAGGCAAAAGCTTTTTAATCGAGAAAACACATGACCTGGGTAACAGAGTGCTTCAATCCTGTTTCTGTATATGAGTCACTGTGGTGCTGTGGCCAAATACTGGTGTTAAATCCCCTACTTCTCCTTCAGTTTCAGTGGAATATTTCCCTTCCGCCTTTCTGTCCCAAAACCAGTGCAGTTTGCGCAGATTTGCTGGGTGATTTTAAACAGCTGTTGTACATCACTGTGGATTCACTGTATTTCTGTGGCAGGTGAAAATAACTGAAATAAAAATAGGTGAAATAAAAAATATACTTCAATCTAATTGTATGTACAAGTGATGTATTACAACTTTTTAAAAGCACTGACAATAGGTTTTTAAAGTGTTCTAATAATCTCAGAAGAGAGCAAAGATATTGTAACAGTAATTACTAATATTGCATGTTATACACTCTCTCAATATCCTCACCACAAGTTTGAAAAATGCATAGTAATACTGTGCTGTCATCCAGACACTTGTTTTTGTTCGCAGAGTCCTACACTCTATTGATGGAATTTCCAGTGTCAATGATTTGTGATCATTTTACAATTTCTACTTAAAGAAGAAAATCAAGCTTTACTTTTTTTTTATAAAATAATCCATTTCAGCCTAATTTTGCTAAGTTGTAAAAACCTGATAGAAATGAGAAATTGCTTCCTGGATTATAACTTTTCACAAGTAAGCAATTTATGTCAAACACACTGAAAACCTGCCAGATATTAGAAAAAAATCACCAACCTAAAAATTGCATTGCAGAATATTGCGGAATAGAGCAGAACATTATCTGAAACATACACAGAATGGATTAACTCAATTTAAGAGCAAACAGTCCTAAAATTGCTGGTATTTTACCTGTTCTTATATCCTATATTTTATGGATCAGCACACACAAAAAAATCCTTTTTCCAGGAGGACGCGTTTCTTGTTTTTGTTATTTTCTTTTCTGCACTCAATTGTTATCTTAAAATGAGAGAATGAAAGCCTCCAGAAGTAAACTGGTAAATTTTTAGTAGCACAGCTATAGTGGAAGAAAGGATTCCTTTTAACAGTGAAAAAAAAAATAGTGTATTAAAATCCAGAATGAATAAGACAGCTGAGATATAAGAAGTGTTAATATGCAGAGAATAAATTCTGGAGCCCAGAATCATCCCATAATAAGGCATGTGAATTACAAGCATGCTTCTCAGTAATTACCTATTGTCAAGACACACACTTCTAATATCTGAATATCCTCCTGGTAATGACTAGTCTTCTTGATGATACAAGCAAGTTCTAATTCAAGTGCCTCAAGGTAGGTGGAATTTTTCCTTCTATCTGGCCTTTTAACTCAATTTCATCATCACCAACTTCATAGATTTAAACAACATTTCAGCTATGCTAGGATGTGAAAAGATGCTAACTGGCATGCCCCTATACACACCACAGAACAATTCCTTGCCTTCCCCAGATACACTTCCAGTATATTCCCTGTGCCTGGACACACAGAAAACAAGGATGAGAAATAGCACTGACAAATATTTGCTGTATCCTAAGGAAGTTGCTGTTTTCCTGGGGATAAAATTGGAACTTCTGGCTTAAACAGATTTTCACAGATTGCTGTTTTTAGATGAAAACAGTGCATTATCAACTCAGGTCATCCAGCTGAGTCACTGTACATCATTAAACATTGCTTCTATAGAAATAATGCATCAGGAAAACAAGACACTGCAGTGCCACACAAGTTCTCCTGGCACTGGAACAGACTTTCAGTATTACCCACAAGTGATAAAATCATAGGTACTCTTACAGGTTATTTCAAATCACTGTTGATAAAATCTTGACATATCATGTCTTTCTCCACCAGGACTATGCCTTAAGAAAGACTGCAGAAGTTACACTCATGCATGGGAAAATCCCTACCTCATAAAATGACTATTCTTGTTCTTGTTCTTGGTAGTCTTTTTGCCCAATGTTTGACACAACTCTAGTTTCTGTTCTTTTTCCTTAAGGAGAAAGAAGTGCTACCTTTTTGTCTTTGTGAAACTGAACTTCAACAGAACCTAACCAAATCAAACCCAACAAAGATGTTTTTAGAGATCGTTTTTAAAGATACTTTTAAACTAAGAATGCAGCAGACCTTTCACATCTTAGTTAAAATAACATCTTATATGTCACAAACAGTGGCAGCACTGGGCCGTATTCAAGCAGGTGAAATAACTCCTTAAAAAGGCACATTTCAGAACATAAATACCCAATCTCTTTTAACACTAAATACCTACAGAATTGTTTTCCTCTGCAGCTACTAAAAATAGAATTTTCCTTAAATTACCTTTAAGGAAAAGTGGTAGGTATCAATCTCAGCATCTTGCCCTCAGTGCTTCTTTAAAGTAGGCAATTTACTGAATTATTTGTTAGAAATCCTTCTTTCTATTATTTGATCGTTTTATTTTCAGAGATGATAGTTTGCCATTTTTGTAGTTTTTCATTTAAACATCATTGATCTTATATACTAACATTAATTGGTCAAATCAAGTGGACTGCAAATGATTTCCCTGCATATGAGTACAACAAGATCCTCATGGCTTGGAAAGAGGCTAGGTGAAAGGTCTTCAAAGCACTGCTATCTTGAAACAATTAATGCAGTTGAGAATTTTATTGTGCATGCTTTAGGACAGTACAGAATATGGAACAATTCTGTAGTGTCCCACATCTTACTGATCTTTGAAAGCTCGAGGAATCCCTGAGAAAGCTGAGCAGATTTTGCAGTCTTACTTCTAAAGCATGCAAGGGCTTACAGAATACTGCATTAAGTCACCTCTCAGATTTCGGCAAGATTACTGGTTCATCTTTAGGAGTCATGTCCACAGACTTGAGGCACTTAAGCAATATAAATACAAGGCTTTGTTTTTGCCTTCACTCTGGCAGCCCACAGCCCACGTCCATCTTTTGAAGACCAGCTAAGGTTTAAAGAGTAACAGAATGCTGAACCCTACCTTAACCCTCTTTTTCAGCATCTTTTTAGGTTGACGTTTCATTGAAACACAAACTTACCAGATATTGTTTCTCTACTAGCCTGTAACTGTAGTTACACTCTATTTTCCACTATATTTCTTTGAATTTGCTTTGTACCAGACTGAAATGATCATTTCTGTGGGTGAACAAAGAATGTAAAGAGAAAAGAGATGCTTGCCAAGTGTGCTTATCCCCATGTCTTCCTTCCTGGCCATGCTGACTGAGGCAATTGAAATACATCTTATTCTAAGTATAAATGTTTTTCCTGAACAGCAAGTTTCAGGTAATAAATCATTATCTGAGTAGTGAAGAACATAAAACAATATGATGAGAGATCACTTCTTTTCCTTTGTATCTGCTAGTTGTCTCAAAGCAAGATCAATTACTGTACCTTGAAATAGCTATGATCTTAAGGTAAGGCTTGAATAGGGCACAATGGCATTAGTACATTCTTGGCAGTTCTCTGCTCAAGTAATCTCCCATCTCTCAGCTCTGCAAACAGTACCTCAAACTGTATTGCACTGTTATAGATCACTTATAGTATTTAAGTCTTCCACATAATACTAGTGAATAGGTACAAAAAATTGCCTTCAACTGACTAGATTACTAAGCAGCAGGTGTGCTGTTTATGTTTTGGTGTTCTGTGTCAAAAACTGTATAAACCTGTTGACTGACATCAATACTGACATTCAGGCACTGAAAAGAGTTTTTAGAAGAGACTTGCCATTCATCAACTTGTCAGTTACTAGTTTCTCAAGTCACTAGCTATTGAAGTTACCAGCTATTGAAGACACCGACGAATAAAAGCTATACTCCAGCATGTCAAAATCGCTACTGCCAGTAACATTCAGAGAGATTAGATGGCTCAGGTAATAGAGCCATAATCTACAGAAAGCAAAATAAAACACAGAGGCTACATCTATAAGCTTGACAGCTGACATAAGTGCAATCCACAGGTCCCTTGACAAAATGCAGAACACATTGCAGAACATTTCCACAGAGGTATGCCAATGAAGCAGGGGCAATGAAGTGTATTTAGCACTGATACTGATGCCACGCAAGTCAACCAGTGGATTTAGACTGCACTCAACCAATGATTTGATTACATCATTTAAGACACGGATGAGGACACGATGTACAGTTTATCCCTTCTCTGGAGACTTAAAGCGTGAATGAGATCACTGATTACATCCAGACTAGAGCCAATGAGGCAGAATTGCAGTAAAAACATAAGCAGACTGAAATCTCTAGGCAAAAAATGATTTCTGAAACTGGGGTGCATCACCTCAAATCATATTTGATAGGCAGCCCTATTAGCCAGGGAAATTATGCAGGCTGCTAGGTGACCACGTGTGTGTGCTTAAAGAACAGGGCTTTACAAAGACTGTTTTTGCTATGTTTTGATTTCCTGTGGTTTGAAATATTTGATTTTCAAAGACTATGAATTCTTTAAAAAAGAAAGCTTATATACAGGTATACTATTCATAGACTTTGTGCAGGAAGGAATTATCATTATTCCCATTTAAATGATGAGAAAAAGGAAGCATAGAAAAGTGAATTGTTTACTAACCACAGCAGACATTGGCAGGATCAGAATCAAGTCATCTATTTTACTGACCAGGCCTCATTGCCCCTAGATGGAGAAGCTGAAAAGGAACAGAAATAAAATGACAGCCTTACTGCAGTAGCAAATAAGAACAGTTACATAAAGGCTTAGGAAGAGCACAGATCTGCCGCAAAGAAAATTATTTTATCTCTGAGTTTCTTTCCATGTAAGGATATACAACCAAACAACCACCTATGTACAATAAAATCTTGACTTTGTTGCTGTAAAGCTAGACAGTGATTTCATATGACAAACTTCACAGAGCATGGTTTATGCAGCTGTATAAAAAACAGCTTATAGGCATGTATTTTTTCGGAACAAAGATCCTTCGGTAGCACCTCTTAGGGACTGATGAACAGGAGAATCCTACCTAGCAATTAGCTAATGTTAATGCCCGAATACTGCATGCCTTAAGCTGCATTGGGAGAGGTTCAGTTTGGATATTAGAAAAAAGTTCTTTTCAGAAAGAGTGGCAGTGTATTGGAACTGGCTGCCAAAGTGGTGGAGCCACCATTCCTGTAAGTTTTTAAGAAATGGGTGGATGTGACACTGAGGGACGTAGTTAAAGGGCATGGCAGTGATGGGTTGCTGGTTGGACTAGCTCATCTTAGTGGTCTTTTTAAAATGTAATAATTCTATTCTATTCAAGAGAGATACCTTCTATTCAGTGCAAAATATAAGATGCTCTTTATAACATCTACCACCTGGAACGGTATACCGGTAGGATTATGTTACTGACAGCAAAATGAGATTTTACCCCACTTGTATTACTAATCACATAAAGGTTATTTAACTGAGTTAGTGGAAAAATAAAAGCAATCTAAATTATATAGCACACTTCTTAAGTGTGTGCATTCTAACAGTATTTAAAGCAGCAAGACCTGTAGTTCAGTTGAATTTACCATTTTGTCCATCAAACAATATGTATTACACAAGATGTCCACATTTCTGCATAAAACAGCAAAGTAATTTGGACAATTGATTTAACCAAGCACAGATCAGAGAGAAATAAACGTCAAAATTAATAATATGTAAAATATGTTATAAAGAAGCACACAGTGTGATGTTTTATGTTGAAAGCCAACCGTATCCTGGGCAGCATCAAAAGAAGCATGGCCAGCAGGTCGAAGAAGATGATTCTGCTCATCTAACTCTGTGCTGGTGAGACCTCATCTAGAATATTGCATCCAGATGTGGAGTCCTGAGTACAGGAGAGACATGGACCTGTTGAAGTGTGTCTAGAGAGGGCCACAAAAATGATCCATGGAATGGAACAACTCTCCTACGAGGACAGGCCAAGACAGCTGGGGCTGTTCAGCCTGGAGAAGAGAAGGCTTTGAGGAGATCTGACTGTGGCCTTTCAGCATCTAAAGGAGAGCTACAGGAAAGAAGGGGACAGGGCCTGTAGTAATAGAACAAGGGGAAATAGTTTCAAGCTCAAAGAGGGTATATTTAGGTTAGGTATAAGGAAGAAGTCTTTTATAGTGACGGTGGAGAGGCACTGGAACAGGTCGCCCAGTGATGCGGTTGATGCTCTGTCCTTGGAGCATAAAGCCCTGGGCAACCTGATCTAGCTGTGGTGTCCCTGTTCATTGCAGGGGAGATGAACTAGATGGTCTTCAGAGGTCCCTTCCAACTCTAAAGATGCTATGATTCTATGAGTCTGTGAGAAACACTATATACTGGGATTTGCAACCAAAGGAAGCCAGTAAATTGTTTTTCAGTTGTACAAAGCTCCTTTTTGTTTCTAGCAATGAAACAGGAAACCAAAAAAAAAAAAAAAGAAAAAAAAAAAGAAAAAAAAAGATTTTTTTAGAATTCTAACATAAATATTAATCCAAAATGTGCTACTGAACCACATATGAGTTTTGCCTGTCCTCGACCTCAGACGCACAGAAAACAATGCAGGAAATTCCATATTCCACTGAGGGAGAATAAAACAGTACTGTCTTTTTCCTTTTTTCCCATCGCTTATTGTAGTGGCAGTGGCTTGAAATTCACACAGTTAAAGTCTTAAAATCAATGTCATGGTGTTAAATTACAATTGACGAAAAATCAAAAGGCGAAATACATTTTCTGTCAGCCTGATTTTATGTATATCATAATGTCTACATGCATTTACCCAAGACAACTGTGCAGAATTTCAGTTCTGCCTGCATATCAACCAGCATCTTCTCAGCGTTTCCACTCCTTAGAAAGCCTACAGCTTAATCAACTGAGCACCATGACTATACTGAAAAAAATAGGGTCGTGCACATAAACCCATTCAGGAACAATGATTTGCCAGCGATTCAACTTCAGGACAAGTGACTCTAACTGATTTTTTTTTAACGGTAACATTCTCTTTTTTCAATCTCAGCTTAATCCGCCAGAGCACATGGGAAAACACTTATTTTTCTGAGAAGATATCCTGTATTTCACCTTCTTCTAAGACACTTTACCTCTTCTATCACAAATTGAACTCTTTCGAAAAATCTAAATGGTATTATATATGCATAATCTACCATTATTAGTCTACTGTTAGTCTAGTTCTCTAACTATTTAAAAATTGAACACTGGAAGGCTTTTTTATATTCTGCAAAAATAGTTTGGAATAAATTTTTCCATAACCTGCAGCAAAGGAGGGTATTCTAATGAAAAGCATTATTTACTTGAGTAATTTCAGAAAATATACTTTTTAACATCTGCAGAATTATAGGTGTGGGGGTCCTTTTTGTGTTTTTGTTTTGTTTTGTTTTGTTCTGTTTTTTAAATAACTGATTGTGCATTATTATTACTGCTTACCTTACAGTCAAATACAAAGGAAGAAGAAAATTTATTTCTCACTCTCTTTTTATAAAAATAATTAAATTTTATTTATGCTCACTTAAGGGAAGACCATGCTTTTAAGAATGCTTAATAGATGTAGATATGTATGTGACATGAGAAAAAGTATAGAAAGAAAGTTTCACATCCCTTTCGTATTTCAGCAA
This sequence comes from Centrocercus urophasianus, assembly GCF_019232065.1. Lineage (NCBI taxonomy): Eukaryota > Metazoa > Chordata > Aves > Galliformes > Phasianidae > Centrocercus > Centrocercus urophasianus. The sequence goes on along the minus strand of NW_024885088.1, from coordinate 6,356,444 downwards.
GCAGTTTTTCTTAAAACTTGGTAATATTCTTACAAGTCAAACTATCAGAGACTATTATACCAAAAATCTCAATGATAAGAGTTGATTGAGCCCTTAAAAATGACTGGGTTCGACTGAAAATAGAAATAAAAGAAAAAAAGAAAAATCACAAAAGAGTTGTAACAGCTTCTGAAAAGTACATAATTTCTTTGAAGCAGTGAGTACTTTGTTAGACAACTTCATATGCAATCACACATCCTCACAAAGGGACTAGTGGAGTCAATGGTGTGCCTTCTGAGGAGGGATGCTACTCAAGCTGGATATATGTAAACTACCTGATCCTCTGGAGGTAGAAGAAAAGCCCTGGAATGTTAGCACAATTAGGAGATTTTATTTTTGATTACAATCTCAAAACTTATATGCCATTCAGTATTATTTTTTTATTGTATTTGAATAAGAAACTAAAAATATTAATCAACACTCTTACATTGAAAGCCATTACTGGATAAGAAACAATTCAAAATACATAGATGTTGTGCCAGAAACTGATACAGCATCTTGGCTGTAGTTGCATTTCACAGCGATAGAGTTTAAAATGAAACAACAGAAGGTAATGTAAGTTTCAGAAAAGTCTTAATCTGAAGGTAGTTCTAAATCCTGATCTCAGAGCTATGAATTATTTTCATCAAAATGTAAATGGCAATGAGCATTATTTCAATATCTAAAAAATACCCAATTTTTAGTAATCACTTTGAAATTCCATGTTTTCTATGACTAATCATACATTCACCTCTTACATATACTAAAAATCTCTATTTGTACATTCATTTGTACCTTTACACAACACGCTGCTTCACTGCCTCATTACATTACATTGATATTTATGTCCGCATACAGAAAAATGAATATAGATTAAAAAAATCTCCTGGCTAATAATTTTTCAAATTTGTACTTAGCCTATTATGTCTTTCATTATTCAGAGGCATTATAAAAACATGTGCATAAAAAAACAGGAGTGCTAGAGCTCACTAACCAATGTTTAAAAAAAAACAGAACTAAACCTCCAAATATTTCTGACTGCCTAATAACTTCATATCATTTTTTTCCCCTACCTGTCTTTTCTATTGCAAAATGTTCAAAATGAAGGAATGAACAAAAATCAAGCCTGCTGCTTTCAATATAAAAGCTGATTACTGGGAAGAACTCGAAAGAAAAGGAATTTATTCAGACTGAAAGCATTAAAAGCAATTCAAACTTTCTGGATTACATCATTGGAAGCAGTATGTAATTTGTTCCAATTGATGTCATTTGCTCACATAAAGCCATTATTTTACAAAGCACCTTAGCATATTTATACTTTCCTTCCTCCTAACACTCAGATCAGTCGCACATGACATGTCAAACACATGAGAAAAACAACACCAAAAAAAAAATCCAGTCTAACAAGTACATTTTTGCCAAAACCCAACTAATACTAATGCATAAAATGCTGCTTCACATATATTTTAAAGCATCCTTTTGAACCCAGAAATGTGAAAAGAATTGTCCACATTCTGTTCATACAGTGACCTTGGATAACTCAGATCTGTTCTTGTGGGATTTGCAACTCTTTTCCTGAATGGATTCAAGATGAGGTAATGCCATTCAAAAGGGGCCGAGCAGTGAAATGCTACATGTAGAACTCAACTATCCTGGCCTCGGTTCTAAACTTGTAATTATAGTTAACTGGGTCAGTGGGATTTCTTAGCCCCCACTAACTTGCTGCTTTGCTTCCAGGTTTTAGAGGTTCATATGGTCAATAAACAGATAGACAACATTTCAAAGTAACACTAGAAAAAAAGCAACGAACTGCAAAAAATACAGATACGTGCAAATGATACACGGGTCACAGCAATTACACTTTTGCTGCTCTCCTACACGGCGGCTGGTAAGCTGCAGCGTGACGCTCGCTGTGCCCCGCTCACTGCAGTAGGGCAGGGGCAGGCCCTCATTGTTCCACTGCTTCCCTAAGAGCCACCCAACTGCAAGTGCTGGTTTTAATTAACAAGTGATATTCCTTCTTAACAGTGCCTTAAACAACAGAATCTGTCTGAAACGTTGGATAATTATTTGTTTAAAATTACTCTGAGGTCAATTAAAAACAAGCTACTTCACTGCACACTGTTAGAACTGAATGAAGTTGGGGAAAAAAATATGTTCTGTTTCATTTGACCTGACAAAAAGGAAATCCAGCAGTTGAAAATCTCTAGAAACATAGTGGCAGGTCAATGGAACTATTAAAATATCACAGGGTCATTTCTTTGCACAAATTATGAAAAAAGTGAGCTATCTGTCTCACACTATTTAACCCACAAATATATCGGGCAAAGCCTATAAAACCTCAAAAAGAGAACTCTCAGTAAGCAGAACTTCAACACAGCACAAGCTTGTGCCATATGAAGCAAGATAACCATAAACAACTCGTACAGATATACAAATAGATACACAGGCAGATACACGTAAGTTCTCTACTCTGTTTTCTTTGCAGAATTTCATCAGCTAAGTATTTGAAGGTTATGTGATGCAGACTTGGAGCTTTAAAACAATCCCCAAGACTTTGATTTATATTTGGCAAAGTTGTGGTGTTTTGTTTTATTATTATTATTATTATTATTATTATTATTATTATTATTTTAAATGCATGTATCTTGTCTTAAAAAAGAATTTAAAAAATGTGAAATTGAAAAAAAAACAAAGACAAATTAAAAAAAAAAGTAATAGAAGTAATAACATCTCTCCCTTACCTTTCTCATCTCTGGTGGGCCATGGTTAATATTTGTCTATTTAAAACATCCTTTTTTAAAACATAACTTTGAAGCGGCGTGCCTGACAATACTACAAATTACAAATGTAGCATAAATAACTGTATATGCACACCACTAAAAGGCACATATCTGTAGTATCAATCCTGCACTTTCTTCAATACAAAAAATAAAAATAAAAATCATAGTAGCATAGTAGAAAACTGTAAAGCATGCAGAAGAATGACAGTATTGCATGTTCTCTCTAAAGTGCAGATGGTACTAAAGCAGATTTCAAGATAAAGATGAAAATTAAACCTCATTCACTCCTCCTTGTTTCTCTTCTGGGAATACACACACACACCCACACACAGCACCAAAGAAAAAGCAATATCAAACACATTCACAGTGTACAAGTTATTTGCAGCTTCTCACACTGGGCAATCTAAGAAAGAAGAGTGAGAGAGAAACACTAAGTAAGAAACGTGAGAGAGAAACAACTTAGAGGCTTCCTTTCTTTTCTGAACTGGGCAGAAGTTGACAGCCCCAGTTACAATTAATACTTCTCCAGTTTCTTCTGCTACAGTGAATTTGTTCAGCAGAACATCAGAATTACTCATTTTTCACATAATAAGACTAGTGAGATGTCAGAAATTTTACAGACAAACACCAGTGTAAAAATACACAAACTAAGTTTCGTTTTCAAACTTCTGTCAGAAATCAGAAGTGAGTAGTTAGAGCCCTTTCCACTCCAAGGTTATATATCAAAAGTCGGCCTACCTTGGACATTTCCCCTTTCCAATTAAACCTGAACTTACCTTGCATAGTCAAAAACAGCTAGTGAAACTAAGCTGCTAGAAATCTCAGTTCTTTTGTCCGCTATCTCATTTCTATGTGCTTATTTTTCCATTCTGCTGCCATCTGCTGGCAGCACCCTTTTTCTACACGGCAGCAGGCAGTTTGATAGTCTCTTGCTGTACTTAACACTAAAAATATTGACCTTATTTTCCATGTTTCTTGGCCAAACGATCAACTGTTGTTAAACTTCCAACTCAGACATTTTCAACATCAACAGGCTGTATTTAAGGATCGACAAGACTTTCTTGGCTATCAAAAAGTATGCTTCTAAAATGCTGCGCATGAAATATCTTATACTCGTAGTTAAAAAAATCCCTTTTTTTCACATCAAGACTGTACACATATTTTTAAACACTAGTAGAACTCTCTTTATCTCCTAGTTGCTTTGTCAAGTGCAATATACTATCTGGAAGTTTATATGCAACCACTTTCTCATGAGGTTTTGTGCACTGTCAGATAAAATTCACACTAGCAGTAAAATGTTATCCTGAGACCTACAAGCATAAATAAAATTCATCGTAATTCCAGAAAAATATGCTTAATAACTTGTGCAGCATGCAGTACTTTTAAGCTAACTAGTTTCTAATTAGAATTCCACTTTAAGAAAGTAATAATAAAGTGTGCTATAATCTACTAAATTATAAACATCATGTTTATGCTTCAGATAGTGCCTGAGCAATGAAAAAAAAGAAAAATGTTTTTATGTAGGCAAAACGCTTTGGAACACTACTTGCATAACACAGTACTTTCTAATCAGAAAAATTAAGCATTATTTCACTGAAGAGTTATGAGGATGAGCCCCTGGACTATAGTTGTATATAGCTCAATAGTGTAGGAGGCAGCATTGTTGGTTTTGTAGAAGTTACAGGGACAACCATACACAGACACACACACACACACACAAAAACCTTCATGCTTAATGAAGGCAGCTTCTGTCTCTTTGCCCGTGGAGAAACATTTTAAATCTCACTACAGAAAGCAAGGCACTCTTTTCAACAGCCAGTAGCTAGAAGTTCAGTATGTGCAGTGCTGTCCCAAGGATTATACTGACAGATCTGCAAGGAGCCTGTGTGTCTTTACTGAGCTGTTGTTCTTTGTTTCATTACCTTTCTGTGGCAAAAAGATGCAAACTTTGCAAAGTTCTTCTGAAACTACAAATGCACAGAACTGAACGGCCGCACTGTGCGCTTGAAAATTTGCTGTCACTTTCAAGGGACTTGACAAGCTCTTTCTTTATTCATCACACTGATTTGGCTAAGAGAAATTTAGTTCTCACATATTCTGTATGGACCACAATGAGGCATCATGTAGGTCTTTGGCTATGATTTTCCCCAGCTAAAGTCCACAAGAGCTTTTGTTACTGAATTTTTACCTTCTCATGCAGGAGAACTGAGGGATCCCCAGTAGAGTAGATCGTAACACAAACAGAGCACTGTTACAGCTTTATTCCAAACAGAACGCATCCTGTGATTTCTCCCAAAGCTGCATGACCCAAGCATGACTGCACTGAGGCATTTCTGCTGCCTCAGCACTGGACACAACTTTTCACTAAGAAGTCAGAAGGCTTCTCAGCAAAGGGCCTCCAAAAGGCAGAAGGCCTTGTGAGCGACTAGGCTGGTACAAATATTGCTGGTAAAGACCAGCTATATATCTCAAGTGTTTGGACTAATCTGAAACTACAAGCTGGAAAACTACTAGAGTCCTCTAAGTGCTATTTATTTATCAGCATCGATAAACATTTTAATATAATCCTACATTTTATGAAAACCTGTGTGCACAAAAATATCTATGCTCACGTATGCATGTTTATATATGTAGGGCATACTGAAATACCCTCACTTAAGGCAATAGCAAAATTAACCTCACAGGAGAAAGTAGGAATGACTGATGGCTAAGGATAGGGACTCTGTACCGGAAAGGCAAAAGAAAAATCTATAAAATAATAAAGTCAGAATTTTGGTAAAGTTTTGAGGTACTTCAACAACAAGAGCTATAATTTTCAAGAGAACTTCAACAGCAGCAAGATTTGAACAATCTGCTCTTTGAAAAGTTGATGTAGGATGTCCGATTTTCAATGGCTGGAGTAGAGCCAAGCAGAGGAAGTAAAGCTCAGATACAACAGTTAAAGAGTAGCTTACCTCTGAACACATATCAGATCCTTCATTACATCCACAGGTATGTTACTGGATTTTAGAGAGAAGAATTTGAAGAGAGAACACTGACCGTTCCATCTCATTAAACATTTGTGCACTTCTGCAAACTGTCATCCTGGTGCATTAGAACTACTGCAGTAAACACAGCCACTTTAATACCAAGGTGATCTAACTTCTATGATTACTATGGGAAATTAAACCAAGATTCCTTGACTTTAGTGATATAGATAGAATTTTTTTTATTCTCTTCCTGGAGAATGACGTCATTCCAGTAACATATTCTATTTGTATCTGCTAAAATTTAGCTTGAAGACATTTTGAACAACCTTTCCGTAACAACTATTCTTATTTTCAAAGAGAACATTTAAAAATACTGATATGTAGAAATAAGAAATATTCAAGAATAAACAAACACGGACATGAACACAGACATGCCTGCTTTGCCACGCATTTAGGTAGCCAGACTGGGAGGAGTTTTCTAGGTACCACCATATAATTGACACATACGTGTCCCACTTTACTTCAAAATTCCCTCATGCCCAGTACTGAGACAAGTAGCTTTTTAAACTGGAGCACGGTTTACACAGACCAGATGCGACCATAAAAATACAAGCCACTTGAACCTTAATAAAATACACAGTAATGAAAATGTCGTAAAACAGATACTAAAAACATAAAATCTTAACAAGCTTAATCACAATGAAACAGGGTCAAAGCCACTAAGTCCAGCCGTCATTTGCAGAAAGCCAACAAACACCAGATGTATTTGGGTTTTGGGGCAGAGGGAGGACAAAATTAACTATTTTGAGAATTGTAACAATCTAAAAATGATACACAGACAAAATATGTGGAGCTTTTAGTGTTTCAATAATCTGAGAAGTTCCAGTTTTGTAATAAAATTCATTCAGTCACAACTCATAATCTGTCCTATAAAAGAGACATCTGTTATGTGTTAATAGTACACAAACTGAGGGACAGTTGGGAATTCTCTCCCCTCAACACCTTATTTAATAACATTTTTGAAGAACTTTGCAAAACTCCTCTGAAACAAGCAAGTCCACGTGAATGCAGATCTAAAAATTCCTGAATGTTACTTTTAAGTCACAGATTCTTATGGTTTAGTATTGATACTCTCACATGCATATGAAGTTATTTTATGCCATAGAAAGTATGTTTGCATGAAAAATACCTGAAAATGAAGTAATACTTAGATTTAAAAACAAATGACAAATGTGACGAAGCGGGGAACAACTTTCCATATATCTTCTGAAATTGAGTTTGAAGAACTTGAATGATCTGCCACATCTGCCAAAAACCAACCTTTCCAAATCACTTTAGCCTTTAATTCCTTTTGGGTTGATGCTACACTCCTTAGTATGATTTGATAATGCTATGATGCTACGATTGCAAACACCATTTTCCATGGTTTCATAAAATAGCGTTTATGAACAGCTCTTCAGGACAACATAGTACTCAATGAGGAGTCTGCAAGAAGTAGAAACATCTTTTTATGGTTATAGATTACAAAGATTTAGAATTCTATTCTCTGGGTTGAATTCTGTGCTTGCACAGAAACTGGGGAATATCTTCACATAAGTGAAGGATCAAAACCTCTAACAACATGTGGCACAAGGATTTTAAGAGGCTAAAAATGTTATAAAGCAAGCTTTAAAAAGCAGCTGCTAATTTCTTTGTCTTCTGCTTTTTAAGCCCATGCAAGCATATTCCTCCAGCTGAGGTGGAGAGGGCACAATGTGATAGATACCTTAATTTTTTTTCCTTCATAAAATACAAGTGAAGATTTGTGACTTAATAACTGCAGATTGAGGAAAAACACCAAGTAAAGCAGATATGAAAATTACAAAGAACTGGCAAGAATTTAGTATTGTAGAATTGAAGTATGAGACTGCCAAAGGAACTGAACAGTTATCTAGCAGCCAGGTTGCTTATACAGTTTTCTAAAAGCAAATAGCACTGCATCCCAAATCATCAGAATACATGATGGAGGAGATTTAGGGGACTCCAGAGGGGCAGGGAGAGATAAAATTAAGGATGAACACAGGAATCACTGTTGAGAATTCCCTAGGGAGATTGTGGAATCTCACTCTGAGGTTTTTATGAACAGGTTAGACAGACATCTTTTGGGAATGAAGTAAATACTTTTTATCTGCTCTCTGGGCAAAGGAGCGGTTAACATAACATCTGAGTGTCTCTTTCAACCCTATTTTCTGTGGCTTCTATGAAGAAAGCTTTGCAACTGGAGGAAGAAGAAATGCTTTTTAACAATATTAAAGCTTTGTCATAATGTGAAGAAATGGGCTTTTAAAAGAAAAGCAGGGCAGTGAAAGCTCTAAAGGTTCAAGCTGGACATTCAACATTGTTTACGTGATATTACTGTTTTCTAGCTCAATGGATGTTGTTTCTTGGCTTACTTGTTAAATCTCCAAACATAACAACTGACAGGTTTAAAATTCTAAGCTAAGAATTCTCTAGATGTTACAGTATTTTTAGTTTTTTTTCCTCTTCCTTTATCTGCAAAGGAAATTCTTTAATTCTCCTTAACGATACATGTGCAGAGACAAGCAGCTATTTAAAAATAATCTATCAGCCCTGCACTGACCTGTCACCCATCGGCCATCACCCTGTAAATCTCCTAAAACAATTTTGTTACTGTCAGGTAATACTCTTTCTAAACAGTGACCTTTAATCGCTGCTCTAAGTGGTTACATCTTGAATTGGGCGGATAGACACCGTCACCCGATATTTAAGATATCCATCTTAATTTTCTTTATGTGCACACATGTATATGTACAGAAAAAATCCTCTCTAGGGAAAAAGAATAATTATAGGAAATATGACTAACATCATAGCAAAGAACAGAGGAGATTAACCCAGGTGAGGCACTTTCTCACTGAAATCAATGGAGCTGTAGTAATTTTTACCAGGGCTGACTCCACTCTTGATTTGACACATCCTCCTTGAAATTTTTATTTTAACACTTATTTCCTTCTTTCCACTGAGACAAAAAAAATAAAAGCAACTTAAACACAGGTCTAGTGGTGGACTGCAGCAGGTCAAATTCATTCTGCATGAAGCAGAAGAGAAAAGTGGGCTCAGAGGTTTGTGGCAGGGCCACTGTCAGGACCAAGTGACTTCTTCAGAGGCCCTGGAGTAGCCAAAAGCTGAACCACCTGTGAAATGCTGAATGTGAAAACTAAAAAAAGGAGAAAACTTCCCTCAGCGTCAAATCCTTGGAGAAAGGTAACAGCTTAAATAAATGGCCTGCATGATTAGACAAATGTATTCAAAGGGGTCACCTTGCCCTATAGGAACCCGCTTCTGCTCAGCTGCAGCCTGCGATTTCTGCAAGGTATGGCACTGAAACAGAGCAACAGATGTGAGCCGCTGATCTCTGCTACTCCATGGGGTACAATCAGGCTGGTGCAGCCTAGTAGCAGTCAGAACCCAGCTCAGACCTGGTGTCAAGCTGATGCTCAGCACTCCTAAATAGAAACTCGTCCCCACACCTCAGCACTGCAACCTGCAAGGGCAATGTTGCCTTCCCCCTACCAACGCCAGCTCCAACTCTGGTGACACCATGTTTGGCAGCACAACCAGAGTATAATCTGTTACTATTAGTAGTCTTTTCTCATTGAGATTTGAAATCTGATTTAGACCTGTAGAAAGGAGAACACTGGAAACAAAACAGAACTTCTGGGCTGAGATAGAAACTATTTACTGAGACAGAAGAGGAAAAGTGAAACAAAACTACAGCTCTAACAATATACACAGCTGCAGTGCAATCACTCACCCCCTGCCTATTGACCTCCTGCAGCCAACCCCTGCCACCTCCCTGCAGTGTCAGTGCCATCCATGTGGTGTCACACGGCTTGGAAACCTCCAGCCTCACTCAGGCCCTGTCCCAGCTAAACTTCTCCCCTGCCCCACATCATTATGGTGCCTGCTCTTCCCACTGCTCAGCAACAACCCAACACTGGCATGAAATTAATCCTGGTTCAGCTGAAACCAGGATATATAAATAATGCTTTTCATTTCTTTACATCTTCACGTAGGCATTTCTCTGCACTTCCAGATAGTGTCTGCAAAACGTATATCCATTTTCTGTTTGTAGGTATCTTTTCTATAAGGCAACTACTGTTATAGGGTACCACATTAGATGAATCAAATGATGTACAGCTTTTGAATCTTTTTTCAAATTTTCTGTGGAAAAAAATGGTCACTTTTAATATTTTCACTACAGTTCCTATTTTCTTTTGATGCCATTTATTTCTGTGTTTCAGAATAATCTAAGGGCTTCTCTTCAAGTTCTGCTAAATCCACCTCCCCTTCCATCCAAGCTTTTCACTTGGGAACTACCACCTCCAGATCGCACTTCTTGCATACACTTTTCAGTTTGTTTCCTAGGCTGTACTAACTAACTGGTTTAAGGAAATGATTTGTCATCTCCAATTTCAAAGCCAGAGCCCGTTAGGCAGGAATGCGTCCTACTTCTCATGTTACAGCTACACTGAAGATGTCAAATGCAAAAGGTTTATGAATCTATGAAACTTTAAGACCTAAGTTTCTATCTGGCTGTATAAGAAGACAATAATCTGTAACTTTTCATTTAACAGTTTCATTTTGACTTTACAAAGCCAAATGTCTTCATATTTGTTTCAACTATAGACTACTTTGACACACTTTAAAACATTTCCATATTTTAAAGCAGTTTTTCAATTCCTGAAGATAGTTTTTTATTCCCAGTTGTAACTGAGCCATTCAGGTGCTGAAGCACCTCTTAAAATGCGGACACACACACGTAACTCTGTAACAGAATATGCCCTAATTGGCGATTGTAACTTACAACACAGCTGCTATAATTAAAATAATTATCAGTTTTATGGAAATAAAGCCATCTAAACTCACACTGACTCCTTTTCGTACTAAAAAACCTTTCCTTGCATATGAACATACATAAAGAAATGAACATATATATGTACCTAATGAACATATTCAGATATGTAAATAAATTAAATGTAGAAAACTTCATGTAGCATCATCAAAATAATTTCTTTCTTTGAGTAAAGGCCTCCAGACTGAAGAGAAAAAGAAAATATTTCCTACAGAGAAAACAACTGTCCATATCCCTTTCCTAGATAGATTAATTACACTTGAATTATGCAGAGATGTATCTTACCTTTAAAAGGATACTATTAGATTTATCATTCTAGATATGAAACAAGCAGATTTTAGTTTAATTTCTCCTTAAGTAAACCATTAATTTCATACAGATACTAAAATATGTGCAGTCAAATTGTATTTTGTAATTATTCTGTATGAGTCACAGGGAAAAATGATTAAATCCTTCAGGAAGTTTTTAAAGAATACTCATTCTTTCTTGACAATTAACATACTTATGAGCAGTTACCTATTCAGCTTAGCTTTACATTAATGTTCCTTTCATACAGTGTCATGAGTTCCTAAGGTAAAGATCCAGATATTTTGCAAGGAGATTGGAATGCTTAAGATATTCCTCACAGTTTCCTCCATGCGAACAGTCCATCCAACGTATGTAACTTTCATTTCTTGACAGTGAAAAAGTAATTTGATACATAGGAAAAACACAGTTTGCAACAGCTGGAATCACAGTTTTAGTAAGAGCACAATGGAATCACAGTGAGTGTCTATGTAAAATCATGCTTGGTCAACCAGCACAGTAACTGTTTTAAGAACAATTATTAGATTCAATTTTTTTTTTGTCTCTCAATTAATGTAAAAATGGTAGCTTGCAGACAGTAAGAACTACACATCATGTAAGAACATTCAGTGCAAAATAGGCTCTTTCTTTATACACCTCTGAATCTTAGAAATTCCTTCTGCTAAATGGGTTATACTTTAAACAAGAAAAAAAAAAAAAGTAAAGTGATCCTTTAGCTGAAGTGCACTTACTGTGACAAATACCATAATGTCAGCGGGATAGGCTGGCTTAACGAGAACGAAAGAGACTGAGACATAGGAAGGATGCTCCTGTTTTTTGGCCCCTTTCTATAGCAGTAGCTAGGTATCTCACAATCTTTATCTTCATGTTATAATTGCAAAGTTAGAGACAATTATAATTTCAATCTCACAAATGAAAGAGAGACTTAGCGGTTGTATTTTAAAAGTGAGGGATACAGGAACCACAAGGAAAGGTGCTTTGCTGGACCTTGTCCTCACCAATGAGGAGGAGTTTGTAAGTAATGTGAAGCTCAAGGGCAGCCTAGGCTGTAGTGACCACGAAATGATGGAGTTCAGGATCCTTAGGGCATCAAAGAGGGTGCACAGCATGCTTGCTGCTCTAGACTTCAGGAGAGTAGACTTTGAACTCTTTGGAGAACTACTTTGCAGGGTGACATGGGGGAAAGCCCTGGAGGGAAGAGGAACACAAGAAAGCTGGTCAGCATTCAAGGACCATTTCCTCCAAGCCCAGAAGCAGTGCATCCCAAGAAAAAAGAAGGCAAGCAAGAATGCCAGGAAGCCTCCATTGATCAACAAGGAGTTCCTGGACTCACTTTAGCTGCAGAAAGCAAAGGTAAAAACTGCGAGAGGAAGATCTGCCCACTGTAAGTGAAGATCAGGTTCAAGACCATCTAAAGAACCTGAAGGTGCACAAGTCTGTGAAACCTGATGAGTTCCATCTACACATTCTCAGGGAACTGGTGGATAAAGTTGCCAAGCCGCTATGCATCATATTTGCAAAGTCATGGCAGTCTAGTGAAGTTCCCACTGATTGGAAAAGGAGAAACATAATCCTAACATAATCCTCTTTTCAAGAAAGGAAAAAAAAAGAAAACATAAGCAACAACAGGCTATTGTCATTTCTGTGCCTGGCAAGATCATGGAACAGATACTCCTCAAGGTCTTAATAAAGCACATGGAAAATAAAGATGAGGTGATTGGTGGTAACCATCATGGTTTAACCAAGGGCAGGTCATGCCTCACAAACCTGGTGGCCCTTTATGATGGAGTTGCAGCACAGTGGATAAAGGAAGAGTGAATGACATCATCTATCTGGACTTATGCAAAGCGTTTGACACTGTCCTGCATGATATCCTGGTCACCAAATAGGAGAAAAAAGAATTTGATAGGTGGACCACTCACTGGATAAGGAATGGGCTGGATGATTGCATTCAGAGAGTTGCAGTCAACAGCTTGATGTCCAAGTGGAGATCAGTGATGAGTGGCATTCCTCAGGAATCAGTGTTATTTAACATCAGGGCTGTGAGCCTCACCTCTGTGCCTGGGAAGATCATGGAGCAGATCCTCCTAGAAGCTATGCTAAGGCACTTAAGGCACATACAAGATAAAGAGGTGATTCAAGACAGCCAGCATGGCTTCACCAAGGGTAGATTGTGCCTGACCAATCTGGTGGCCTTCTATGATGGAGTGACAGCATTGGTGAACAGGGGAAGGGCGATGGATGTCATCTACCTGGACTTCTGCACAGCCTTTGACACAGTCCCTCACCACATCTTTCATGAAGAGGATGGACTTGAAGGATGGACTGTTCAATGGATTAGGAGTTGGTTGCTGGATGCAGCCAAAGGGTTGTGATCAATGGTTCTGTGTCAGGGTGGAGGCCATTCACAAGCAGTGTCCCTCAGGAGTCAGTCTTAGGACCGGTGCTCTTTAATATCTTCATCAGTGACATAGATGATGACATCTGTGTAGGCGACACTGACAATGGGATGCACCCTCAGCAAGTTTGATCAAGCTGAGAGGTGTAATTGACATGCTGGGCCCTGGACAGGCTTGAGAGGTGGGCCCATGCCAACCTCATGAAGTTCAGCAAGGCCAAGTGTAAGGTGATGAATCTAGGTCAGGGCAATCTCAAGCACAGGTACAGGTTGAAAATTGGCTTGAGAGAAGCCTTGAGGGGAAGGATTTGGGAGTGTGAAAGACTCAAAGTGAGCTGGCAAATGTGTGCTTGCAGACCAGAAAGCAAACCATATCCTGAGTTGTATCAAAAGACATGTGACCAGCAGGTCGAGCAGAGGTGATTCTGTCCCTCTACTCTGCTCTTGTGAGGCTCCAACTGAAGTACTGCATCCACTTCTGGGACCCCCAATGCAAGAAGGACATAGAGTTGTTGGAGTGAGTCCAGAAGAGGGCCATGAAGGTGATCAGAAGGCTGGAGCACCTCCCCTGCGGGAACAGGCTGAGAAAGTTAGAGCTCTTCAGCCAACAGAAGACCCTGGAGTGACCTTGAAGAGGCCCTACAGTACCTGAAAGGGGCCTACAGGAAAGATGGGCAGGGACTTTTTAGAAGGGCGTGTAACAACAAGATGAGGAGAAATGGCTTTAAATTGGAAGAGGGCAGAATTAGACTGGGTATTAGGATGAAATTCTTTACTTTGAGGGTAGTGAAACACTATCAAGTTGCTCAGTGTGGTTGTGGATGCTCTCTCCATGGAAGCATTCAAGGCCAGGCTGAACAGGCTTTGAACAGTCTGGTCTAGAGGGAGGTGTCCCTGATAAGCAGGAGGGTTGTAACTAGATGATCTTAAAGGTTCTTTTTCATCCAAACCATTCTATGATTCTACCTGGGTAACTAAAGATGCAGATAGGCACCCACTGCTATTTCAGCTCTCACCCTCATTAGCAGACTTAGTTGCAAACTTTTGCTTTGGGCAACAGTGTTTGATAGATATGCTGTCTATTAAATCACCAGGAATACCAGTATGTCTGTCTTTCTGAGTTTTGTGCTTAGTGTTAACATGTAAGTTTAGTTAAATTGAAGAACAGAAGGGTATTATTTCAAGTTGGGGGAAAAAATAAAACGGACGAAGTGAATATATGCAAACAATTTGCAACAAAATGCATAACAGGCATTGGAGTTATGCCAAGACAGGATATTAAATTCCTAATTTAGTTATGTAGTAGTTGCGTGGTATTAGATGTATTAAACATGCCTTACTTCTGTCACATTAGTTTCCCCTAAATCAAACTCTAGCTCTGAAATTCCAGTATGGAATGTTCAACTAAATATCTACATCTATTTTACTTGCAGCTTTAATGTTTTGTTATTTAATCATAGCATCTTCTGCCTTTCTCTGAAGTAAAATATAAATCATGAGCTGTACCAGTTTATACACAACAAATAGTATGTAGCTAAGAAATCCACTGTTTGCAACTCAGCCACTATTTAGCATTAAATAGATTAGAAATATTTGCATAAAATCTCCCAGTTGTAATACTGCATTTAGGGGTGGACAATATGGGTAGGAATACACAGGTTGCTAACTTAAATGATCCTAGAAACAAGAATACTTCAAACTCCCCAAATAAGAATGAAACATTAGAAGGCTGACACTTATTCTTCAATTTCAATATGCATATCAGCTCAAAAATAAAAAATGGATATAAAAGATTTTCCATCTTCATTTCCTTCATAAATTCTATAAAATATAATTGTACAATGTAACGAAACTATTATCGCTTGGACTAAATGACTATCGTGTCTAGCTGAGTGACAGGAGTATTAGTGAACTATAATTCTGCCCTATCAGGATACGTGACATGAAATACATTGGCTTGAGTCTGAAGTTCTCCTTGGTGCCATGTACTTGCCTGAGCTACCATCATTTTCTCTTTGGCAATATGACCTCACAATTATGTCACTAGCTGATGCCACTGTACCTGAACATCTTATCTCAGTGGGGGCAAGCATGAAGAACCGCACCATTCCTCCAATGACAGATCAGTCACTGAAATTCTCAAGAGAATGAAATGCTGGTTTTTAGTACCAAATAAAAGCCAGTCCTGAATTTAAAGCTGTATGTAACTATTTAACAATAGTAATAACGAATAAAGATTTAAATTGACTATAACTACAGTTCACTCAATTTTAATGGCTGTTTAAAAGAAGGTAGTGGTCTTACTTTCTTTGAACTTCATAATCCCAATCTAACCAATCAAGACTGCTGGTAAGAAAAAGAAAGCAATACTATTACAGAGAAAATACAAGCTTCTAATGTCATACTAAAATAATGAACATGTTTGGATAAGCAAACACAATACTACAGAGAGGTATTGAGATCTTTGTTTTTCTTTCCTACATCCCTGAAGCCTCTCTAGTTGTTTAGGCCAGATGTTCAGCTTTTCAAAACTATTGTATTATCAAAAGTTAATATCCACAGCTATTTTACATAAGCCCTGGTAAATGGGATACTCCTCTAAGATGAGACATAAAGCTAATGCTGTCCCAGATAAATTTTCATTGCTTCTTCTCACCTTAAGAACAAAGCACACTGTTGCTGAACTCTGTATATAAATACTTATATGAGTATACTGAACCAACAGCCCCTAATTTATCCAGCTCTTCCTTCTACAATTTAGAAGCTAATTCAGCCTACAAACAGATTAATAGCTTCCCCATTCCAAACCATTAATGCTAATTCTTGGACTGGGCTTTAGGACATGCTATGCCCAGGTATGTCCAACCCACAGCTAATGGGCCACAAGCAGCCTGGCCCAGCTCATGACGGGGACTGCCCCCTGCCTCACACCATCATGGTAGCAGCTCTTCCCAGCTCAGCGCAGCCCCCCAGCGCCAACTAAACATGGGCATGCTGTGAACCCTATCTGGGCTGTAACCAGGGCACAAGGTGCAGTGCAGTGACAGCTCAAGTTATGGCAAATAAGATTATGCACTTCGATACACTGGCTGAACACAGTCCTGTGAACAGCAAAATGTGACACCATGCTTTCCATTTTGGCAAAGGAATTTGGAATAGGTTTCAAGATTGCTGAAAAAGTCATCCATTTTTTAATATGTGATACTCCATTTTCAGTCAACATAAATACATAACTTGTGAATTTTCAAACAGGATTTATAGACTTGCAATTAAAAATTTGATCATGTCTCTTCACTAGACTTTTGCAAGACCTCTCTTACTGGAGAAGAATATCTATCACTTCACAATCATGCCTTTTGGTGGTATGTACATTTGTGTCATTGCTTTTTGGCAGTATGTACATTTGTGAACAACTGTTCTCAAGGACAAAGTATACTGAAAGATCATAAATCTCTATTGAACACCTTTAGACCTCACTAAGAATCAAAACCACTGCCATCAAACCAGACTGATGCATTAGTATCATAGAAACAAAATTGAATATTCTACTAGTTTTATGTTTTTGTTGCTCTTTTTTTAATATTTTAATAAAAAAAAACATTAAAAGTAAAAATAAGCTTTGTCACTTTATACACATTAACTATATTATTAATTTAATGAGGCTGTTCAGAAAGTAATGCCTCCTACATTATTATATTGGCCCAGGACGTCAGAGGCGAATGTTGGTGATATGGCAGTAGAAGTTGAACATTCCCACCAGTATTCTGTTACATTTTGTTGCCATGTGACACATGACAGCAGAGGGGCAGTCTGACAAGACGGCGCCTGACTTGGAAGTGCATATGAAGCAAAGGTGTGGAATTGAATTCCTCCATGCAGAAAAAATGGCAGCTGCTGACATTCATTGACACTTACTGAATGTCTGTAGAGACCAAACATTGAACATGAGCACAGTGAAGTGGTGGGTGGTTCTTTTCAGCAGTGACAACAGCAACAGTGGGTCACCTCTGTTGGCAGAGATATCATGTTCATCACTGGCAAAAATGCAGAGCTAATGATGGTGACTATGTGGAAAAATAGTGTTTCGTAGCTGAGAATTTGCTCAATCAAAGAGTATTATTGTACTCTTTGTTTCTGTTGTTGTTCCCATGGAAATAAATAGGAGGCATTAATTTTGGTGTGACCTATGTATATTCCACCCATGACAATTCCTCTTCAGCCAGTGTGGCCAAGGAAAGCCAAAAGGTTGGACAACCATGTGCTATGTGATCAGATTAATTGCCAAGATGCTTACTACACATCTCTCAAGCTACATCTCCGAAACTCAGTGCTGTGCATTTCTCCAAAAACATCACAGCACTGGCAAGATACCTAGTCCTGTCACTTACTGGACCACTGATACTACCTAGGAAAAATATCGTATATCACAGAGAAAACCCTTAAGATACTACCCAAATGAAAGAATACCAAATGTGATGAGCAGATCTAGAGCTTACTCTATTTTTACTACAAAAGAGGGCTTATCAAAACAGTTACCGCACATGAACTCTCTCTAAAATGACACATGCATACTTATACATACACACACATATACAAACTGCGTTTTCTTCGGGAAACAGCACTCTTGGACTTGCCTTAAATGTCTAGATAAACACCAAGACCACCACTACTACACAACATCAAGCTGCTCACATGCCACCTACACTTGAGCTCAGGACAAGAAAAAAGCAGCTTCATGTGACATAACTGACAGATTTACATACCTGTATTTTGTTTCTAGAAAGTATAAAATCCAGCTATGCTTATTATCTGCTTGACGTGCCCCTCCTTCCATCACCAGCAAATTAGCAGAGCTTTTCTGAATAGGCAATAGGGCTGACAAACACAGTCTGCACAAAAATGGTACCAACCTGTCTTAGTGGAGCCACTCGTTTTTAAGATTGAGTGATGTTGTAGCAAACCAACAAAAAACATTTTATGTGTGGTATGCCTGGAGTTGTCTCAAGCACTTTCAAAGTAAGACTGCCATGACAACAGATGAACTGCTAAAGCTGGAGAAAGGAACCCTGTAGAGACTGGACAGCGTTGCTCTAGCCTAGACTCCCCTGTGCAAGAGGATAATGTGCTTGTTGACTGCAGACTTTTGACTACAGACCAGGTAGTAACATCAGCAGGTAGAAAAGGATGCCAAGAGAAATTCAGGAAGGACTTAAGGACTTCAGAACTTCAAAACTTCTGGACAAGTACACTCACAGAATGAAGACTTCCCACTGGATGGACCAATGCTGGAACCAGAACTGGTGATCTTTTTCTCTGTCCATTTCTCTCTCTTCCTTTTTCCCCTAAAGGTTGTTAAGTAATGCAAGGCTTACTTGGATTTCTTAAAAAGTCACATAGTTACCTGCACAGCTTAGATAGATATAATTGTAAGAGTGCCAATACTTTTAAGATAATTGCATTACAGAGATTCTCATTAAAATTGATAATTGTATTTGGACCTTGAATGTCATTTAGACTATTCAACTGATGAAAGTCTGCAAAGTGCAGAGGAAGTGAAAGAGAGTATAAAAGTTGCACTCTGAGCATAGCCTGCAGCATAAAAAGACATGGAAAGGTATCCAAGAATTGCAGGCAGCTGACATGCATCCAGGCCTCAGACCTGAGAGAAATACTGGCCTCTCCCTAGAGCTTATTGCTTTAGTTTTTGTGTAAACACTACTTGGCTCAGTATACAGTTTGTAAGATGTCCTGATGCTTCTGAGAGCATATTTTTAAAGACACACAGAACGGCCAAGACTGGAAGGGACTTCAAGGATCATGAATCTCCTGCCCCCCTGCCACATGCAGGGCCACCAACCTCCCCATTTAATACTAGACCAGGCTGCCCACAGCCCCATCCAATCTGGCCTTGAACACCTCCAGGGATGGGGCATCCACAACCTGTCTGGGCAGCCTGTTCCAGCACCTCACCACTCTCACAGTAAAGAACTTCCCCCTGACATCCAACCTAAATCTTCCCTCCCTCAACTTAAAACCATTTCCCCTTGTCCTGCTGTTATCTACCCTTTCAAAGAGTTGACTCCCCTCCTGTTTGTAGGCTCCCTTTAGATACTGGAAGGCTGCAGTGAGGTCACCCCACAGCCTTCTTTTCTCCAGGTTAAACAAGCCCAGCTCCCTCAGCCTGTCTTTGTAGTGGAGGTGCTGCAGCCCTCTGACCATCTTTGTGTCTGTCCTCTGGACCCTCTCCAACAGCTCCCTGTCTTTCTTGTATTGTGGGCTCCAGACCTGGATGCAGTTCTCCAGATGGGGCATCAAAAGAGCAGAGAGGGACAATCACCTCCCTGTCCCTGCTGGCCACCCCTCTTCTGACGGAGCCCAGGATACCATTTGCTTTCTAATGAGCTGCAAGGACACACTGCTGGCTCATGTTAAGCTTTTCATCTATCAAGACCACCAGGTCCTTCCGGCTACACCTCCTAGAAGGAATATATGAGCTAGTCTTTGGATGCTGCTCTGGGGAATGGTAAGGGCTCAACTGCTCTGCCTGATGCTGCAACAGAAGAAAGGACTTGCACTGGGACAGGCCTGAGGCACAGATGCCATCTGCCTCATTTCAGTTGCTAACTTCTAGCACACAAGACTTGCTAGTTTAGTAGAGAAAGATAGGAGCCTAGGTTTAAGAACAGTTGCCCTTAATTTTATCAAAATGGGTTACAGATAATAGCAAGGAAAAATAATAATGTAAAATGAATGGCAATTGCTGTGAAGGATTGACCTGGACACCTGGCTACTAAACTTACACCAAGTCCATATTAGGCTGTGTGTGACACTGGAAGCAAGACTGATGCAGATAAGTCAAGCATATCCTGTGCTCAGAGGCCTTGTTTGGCAGTGTTTCAAGTGTTTGCAAGGGTTTGTGGTTAATTTCTAGAAGAGTTAGAAAGAAGAATGTGAACCTGACAGAGTGATGAGAGAAGCATGACTTAGGTGCCAAAACATAGGTACCTAATGCTATTCTTAAAAAACCAAGGTGTCCTGCCAGATCTCCTTTAAGTGTATTTCATGTCTGCCAGCCCTTTCCGGGTGTCTCATACCCAAGGCCATAAGAAAAACATCATCAGGTGCTTATATGTAGACACCTGAATTCCACTCACTATTTCAGAAACATTTCTGAGAGAACGGATTATTATTATTATCATTACTATGCTTTGACTAAGAAAAATGTTCATTTACAATAATTTCAGCTAAATGTGAAAACAAGTCTAATTCTACCAGCTCTACTAGCTCTTACATAAAGACTGGGAAAAGAATTAACAAAATAGAGATATGGCTTTCTAACTCTGTAACTCAAAAGCCAGATGAGAAGTTTCACAATTGAGAACAAGTTCCAAGATCTTCTCATCTCACATTCTGTCTCTCTGGTAGCTGAAATGAGCACAAAACCAAATGCACAAACTTGTGAGACCAATGCTCAGATATACCAGCTTCTGATAGACAGCAAATAAGTGAGAGCAGATAGGAACAGTTACCAGAGAGGCATACAGCATGGCATACGCAGCAGGCTCCATCCTAAGCATCCTTTTCATTGCAGCGTGTGTCAGATTTGGAATTGCTCTGTAGTTATTTAGGAATACTGTGCATTAATGTGGTCACTGCAATATTTTTTCCTACAGTTAATTCACAGAATAATAGAATCACAAGGTTGGAAGATCATCTAGTCCAACCACCCTCCCATTACCATTGCTACCACAAGCACTGAACCTTATCTCGTAGCTCCTCATCCAGACACCTCTTGAACACTGCCAGGGACAGCAACTCCACCACCTCCCTGGGCAGCCATTCCAGTGCCTGACTACTCTGAGACAACAAGTTTTTCCTCATGTCTAACCTAAACCTCCTCTGGAACAACTTGTGACCATTTCCTCGGGTCCTGTTTGTTGCCTGCGAGAAGAGGCCAAACCCCTCCTAATCACAATCTCCCTTCAGGAAGTTGTAGAGTGTAGTGACGTCTCCTCTGAGCCTCCTATTCTCCAGACTGAACAGTTCCAGTTTCCTCAGCCACTCTCCATAAGACTTGTGCTCCAGACCCCTCACCAGATTCATTGCCTTTCTCTGAACATGTTCCAGGGCCTCAATGGTTTTCTTGTAACGAGAGGCCCAATACTGAACATAGTACTTGAGGTGCAGCCTCACAAGTGCTGAGTACAGGGGGATGATTACCTCCCTGCTCTTCACAGTCTGACTAAAGAAGCAGGCGAGAAGGAAAAGTATAGCAAAATATACACCATTTCTTTCTTGAAGAGTTAAAAGCCAATGCCAAAAGAGGTAGCTTTGGTTTCTTTTTCAACTGACCATTACAACTATTGCTGACCTGCTTAGGCAAAGTATGCAAATACTGAAGAATGTAAGAACAAATACTATCAACAAAAGACTCATGCTCCAAAATTGTATTTTATTTGCTAACAGGAAGAAATAATTAGTAAGATAATATTATTTACAGAATAGCTTGAGTTAGGAGGAACCTTAAAGATCATCTAGCTCCATCTCCCCAGCCACGGGCAGTGTTGTTAACCACTAATGAGTTCAGGCTGCCCAGGGCGTCATCCAAGCTGGCCATGAATGCTTCCAGGGATGGAGCATCACAGCTTCCCTGGGTAACCTGCTCGAGGCCTCATTGAACCTCATCGTGTTCATGTGGGCCCACTTTTCAAGCTTGTATTGTGTCTTGGTAAAACGGTGTGTATAATTCACTCATGTTTTAGTTGTTGTTGAGCAGCGACTGCACAGAGCCAAGGGCATTTCAACTTTTCATACTGTCTAGCCAGCAAGGGGCTGGGGGACGAAAAAAGCTGGGAGGGGACAGAACCAGGACAGTTGACCTGAACAGATCAAAGGCATATTCCATAACATATGACATCATGGAAAAAAAAACTTTAAAAACTGTGAGGAGTTAGTGAGGGGCCAGCTGCTGCTCAGAGCTGCTGCATCCATTGGCAGGTGGCGAGCAACTGCATTTTGCATCACTTGTTTTGAAGACATGTGTTACATTCTTCTTATTATTATTACTCTCCTTTTCTTTTCCTTTTCTGTCTTACTAAATAGCTTTTATCTCAACCCACAAGTTCTACTTTGTTGGCTTTTTTTCCTGATTCTCTCAGTGGTACTGTGAAGTGAATGAACAACTGTGTGGTGCTTAGATGCCTGCCGAGATAAACCACAATATACCCACAAATCTGTTTTCTAATTCACTCCTTCCACTGCTGCTGTCTTACTACAAGATAATTTGTATTTGAAGGGGGAGGTCTTAATACAATACACCATGAAGCAGAGATTCCCAAGAGGTTATGTAACTAACGTCTCGCTAATGTAAGGAGAAACAAAAGCTTTGATCTGATTAAGAAACCTGAAATTCCTCTTTGAAGTATAAAATGCTCAGAACATGTCCACTGAGAGTAAGACACATGAAAATGGCTCTCAGCAAGCTTTCTCTGCAATTACACCTATATAACACACGACTGCACTGCTAGGCACCATTATCATTCCCTAAATCCACTTGAAAACATGGGTGGGTAGAAGTTGGAGAGAGGCTGCAGCACTGGACAGCAGCATGTATTGTGGTTGCAGCAATGTGGACCAAGCGTTCAGAGGAATTCTACTAGGAAAAATAGACCTCTGCTGTGGATTAGCACTGTGGTCCTCCCCTATCACTTTTTCATAACCCACCTTTCTGTCACTAGATGGGAGTGTCTTATCAAAGAGAGAAACTTAAAAGAAAACAAATAGAAAAATAGTGCATGTTGGTGCATGCAGCACTGTCCTCCAACACTCTAGGTTAAAGGCAGAAGTATCATCAAGTCTAAAGTATCATTAAACCAGCTTTGTTATTTGAAAATGACAACACTCTCATTTATTTGTTCACTGTGAAATTTATCCTAATGGACTAGAAAGAGTCATTCAATTCAGAGGGCCTATGTGTAGTTTCTTATTTCAGGGAGGAGATTACAACGAAAATGAAGTACAGGAAGAAGCCAGTCAACTCTACCTTCATCAAAATGGTAAACAGAATTTCTCTCAGTTCTCAAAACTCATTATATGAAGCCCCTAAAAACTCCACCATAATTCTCTAAGTTGTT
Organism: Centrocercus urophasianus; assembly: GCF_019232065.1. NCBI lineage: Eukaryota > Metazoa > Chordata > Aves > Galliformes > Phasianidae > Centrocercus > Centrocercus urophasianus. The sequence continues at coordinate 6,332,925 of NW_024885088.1, read as the reverse complement.
TGAAATGTAATTCAAGGAGCCCATTTACTAAAGCCCCAGATAAGGAACTTACCTGCCTGCAGACATTTAATGAAGGGCTATGATATATACTGAACAAATCACACCGGAAAAACCTTGAAGCAAATTTTCAAAAGATGCTTATGGGAGTCATTCAGTCAGTGCAGCATGATGTTAAAAAAGCAGGTAAAACTGAGTATAAAGCATTATGAACAGATTCTATGACATTATATTATGGCAAGGAGAAGCGCTTTCAGAAAGGTGGCCACCCCATATCTGGTGGACATTACACAAAGCACTTATAACACACCCTAATACTAGTGGCAAAAAAATACTCTTATCTGAAGCTTCCGAAGCACCAGCGACAGTGTTTCCTAAACTGAATGCATACATCATACTTTCAAACCAAAAATAACCATATTTGTTTTTAAAAATTCTGGTCATCTGGAAGATTGCATTAAAGGCTGAAGTGCTCTTTAGGATGATGCCTATTACCCTATTTATGCTTACACTGGGGCAAGGAAGTTTTAACAGTTATAACAGAAAATGGGTAATTCACTTGCTGGAATCACCAACACAACTTTTGCTTTGTGCCATCAGTTGTTTTAATACAGAGATATATCTTTTTCTTGTTTTTAAATTTTAGTACAAATGTATGCATCACATTTTACGTGACTTAAATCAGAGTCTTCAATTTCATTCATGTTAAGTTTTTAAATTTATGCTACAGCATAATTTAGCAAGCATTCCACCATTATAATAAAAAACAACCAACAAAAAAACCCTAAAAACATTTTATGATATTGAATTTCTTGAGTTTTAACTTATTTTAAGTTAAGATCAACTACTACTTTTCCAGGAATTTGTCTGGTAAGAGACCTACTTTCTGATATGTTTTGCAACAGCACTGCTGTTAAGTTAGCACGTTGCACTTTTTTAATGATCAAGTATGTATAGCAATTTCAACAATACATATTTTGAGAGAGTGGTTACACATCTCTATTATTTAATTAAGACTACTCTTCTATTAGATTCACTTACATCTCGAGACAGCAGTTTTGTATTTAATTGCTGAATTCTTTTATATGTGTTTACCTAGCCCCTGAGAATACAGTTGGTGATACCTTTTCCATAGGTGGGATAGAAAAATCTCAAAGTGGGAAGCACGTATCACCTGAGTAAACAGTCAGAAGCTTCTCTCATGTTCTCCTCCAACAAAAGTTGCAGTTTCTGAACGTTGCTAATTCCCTTCACTAACCCAAGAAAGTGACCCTCCCATCTCATTACAAACTCTCAACCATCAATGGCCATCACTACATAATATGGGCTTTAGGCTCCTGGACTGAACAAATGGCTTGGAGTTCATTAAACAGGGGGAAAAATGGGGAGCTACTTTTGACAAGAGAATGAGTTAAAGGTCTCACAAACAGGGAAAGAATGTAAACAAGGTGACAGAAACAAGATAAGGAGACAATTATGAATGTACAGAAAAAAAATAAATAAAAGCTCCTCAGAAAAGGGAACACTGTAAATGAGTGAGGACCTGGTGGTGGAGGAAGGAACATGGGAATACACCAGCAGAAGACCCTGAAAAAGGAATAGGAGAGCAACTTTGCAACACTCATACTTGCGTGTATTTTTTATTCCCTCTATTATGATTTAATATTTTATCACTGGCCATAACAAAATTCTCCAATGTTTTTAAGACTACCACCATTAGGTACAGCAGAGATTCCCTCAAACAAGCAATAGAATCATTATCACTGCTGTTATCCTAGTACTTACAATCAGATATAATCAACAGCCTGAAAAAAGTCCATCAAGAATATCTTCCACTCTCTTTTGAAGAAGAAAAAACAAAACAAAACAGCATCAAAACCAAAAAACTACAACCAACCACAGCTATCCTAGACAAGCAGTATCCAGCAACAACAGCAGCAGACAGGTGATGTCTGGGTTGCTGAGTAAATGACCAGAGGTTGAGAGAAAGCAGATAATCTTCAATTTATCAGTTTACTGGTCCTTATGTGTCAACACTCCTGATACATTCATTAGGTCAACAAGCAGTCCTGCAATCTATTAGCTACATCTCTTCAAGTTTATAGTGCTGAAATGTGTAATTAATTGTAAGCTGCTGTTACATTATTTATGCTGCAGTCAAAAAAGCTAATCCATTTCCATGTTGTAGCTAGTTAGCTAGCCTGGGAGTCTTCCTATAAGTTGATTGTTTAATGCTAAAAATGTGAGTTACTGACATTTAGAGTCATCACAAAAAACTCTTATAACTCAGAAAAGTTTTATGTTTCTGTGAGTATTTTAAAAGCAGCTGGCCTTAATGCAAGTGATTGCATGAATCCAAAAGGAAGCATAGCACACTAAGAGAAGGCTAACTGGAAATTTCAACCATCTTCTAATCCTCTCACAATTCTTTATATTACCATAACTCTCCAGGAAATCCACCATCAAAATCAGGCAATTGCAAACAGATGTGTGTTGTATTTTAAACCCTTGTTGATGTCTTGGTTACTAAGTTAAAATCCCAAACAGTGTGAAAAACATGAACAAAAGGAGGTAACTATGCTCCCTGATTTACTCAAGTAAAAGGAATCACACACTATTGACTTTATTACCCATAACACCACTAATAGACCAAGATGGCACTTGTTCTACTTTTGGAAACAATTCTTCTTTTCTTCTTCTGGATAAGAGTAACAGTTTATTTAGGCATTAGAATCAGTACATGATCATGTGTAATCACATGATGAAACTCCACATACTGACTAACAATTAATACTATTAATGCAAGACCATGTTATGAATGTAACTAGAAAATAAGTTAAAGATTGCAGTTACATTTTGAATACAATTGTCCACACTTCAAGGTTTAATACGTACCACTAAGCTACAATCAGTATGAATTATATCATGAAAGAAACTATGCACTTGCAGTGTGTGAAATATGTCTAAACATTTGCTTTTATCTACTAAGCCCACACAAGCAAATTCAGGAGTTCAAGTAAATCTGTATTTGCTATTGCTACTATTCCTTCAGCTGGAAAAAAATGAGTAGGCATAAACCAGGAGAACAGCAAAAATATGAGAATAAAGAGGAGAACATAGGACAGAATAAATATGACAGGAATAGTGTTTTCAGATTATAGAATATAAATAGAAATACTTTAATAAAATGATAATCTCTATGAAAACAATGAAGGGAAGGCATAACTGAGATCTTGAACTTAAAAACATTCAAAGAGGCATTCACCTCAGTTACCTGCATCAGTCAAAAAAACTGAACACCTGTTCTAAGAATTTCATTCTACCTCTTTGCCTGTCATTCCAGCAGCAAACCGATTCTCCCTACTGGGAGCACTGATTTTAGGGTAGCATGATTCACTGCTTCCTCCGACTTCAAAGGGAGAGGCACAACGCTTTCAGATGGCTAAAACCATACACAACAAAAGTCTGGGGTTTTCTGTTCCTATTTTGTCTGTTTTCCCTGGAAGACTGCAGGGTCACAGTGAAGAGCTACATTCGTTCTGAGCTGGTTAGATTCTGAAATCTGGCTTTTCCAACCACAGACCCCGGCTTTCTTGAAAAATCTTAAAAAATATATTTTTAAATATTGCGCTTAATGGAGCACTGAGAGTATGAAGATCACTTCCAGTAACAAGGGTGGGTAACCTTTTATCAAATGATTTATATGTATTTAACATTAATTTTAAAAAAATCTTCAACTAATATAAAAATGAAGAACAAAATAGGAGGGTTTGAAAAAGGCTCCACATGTATCCTAGGAGATCACCATATTTGTTTGGTTTGCTGTTCAAGCACATAATTTTAGAAATGGATACTCATGGAAAAATCAACTAGAGGAGGATCAGAAGTAAAAATGTAGCTTATGAAAAAGATGTTTTATTTCTTCTTTACAAAGCAAATGAACCGAATGACCTAATAAAGACAAAACTCACATATTACAAAAAAGTTTATATTAACTTGTGTGAGAAATATTTGTTAAATGAGGCCTTAAAAAAAAAAGAAAGATCTCATACTTCATTGCCATCCCATCAAAAGCTAATGCATAATTAGGGAAAAGGCAGAACAAGCCAGGAATTCTACAGTCAAGTCAAAAAGAATGCAATGATCTTTTTCTATAATACAGGCACAAGTCTGAATGTTAGAAGCTTCCTTCAGCTGTTTCATATTTATATTTACTCAAATTTGTACATGACTCCTTTTTCTCTAGGAATGCACCTTCCTCTCCTTTCAGTTTCCTATATTGGTTTTACTAAATTACTTTTCTTAAATTAAAAAAAAAAAAAAAGGCTAGATTCTCTTATCTTTCTAAATAACTAAATACATTTTAGAAGACAAATTATAATGTCTTAAAAGGAATGGTTTCAGACAGGACCAGGTAAACCTAAACTATAGGAAAGGTCATTCAATCCAACACTGCTGATAACCTCTAGGTAAAATTGCAGAGGTCTTTTCAGCAAGAAGCCTGCTGGATCAAGCAAATAATGAAAAACACTTTCATGGGAAAAAAACGCTATGACATGTTACATATACTCTAAAAAAATGGGTACAGGACTAAAACATACATTTTCTCTCATCAGTACAAAGGATGTGCCACATACCTGTCATCAAGGTGAGATCTGGGTGAGATCTGGATGCTGCACGTTTATGTTCTAGATGGTAATCCGATTCAGGCACTTAACCAGTCCGAAAGCAAAGCATTAAAAAAAAAAAAAAAAGCAGAAAAAAATCTCATCAGCATCCACATTTGCAATGTTTGGACACACAAATACCTTTAATGCCATCCTATCAATCACACTGCTCTTCTGTGCAATTTATCTTCTGGTTTGTTCTGTGATAGGAAGGGCAAAAAAGTATGGCGACCTCATTTAGGCTTAGCCAGTTGAACACCGAGATCTGAAGGGAAGAATTAAGTCTGCATATTTCTGAAGCACACTGTCAGAACATTATGCCAAATCATCTTGGCACTGTATATTGCCACATATTTTTGTATACTACTTAATAAAAATTTATAGCCAATATGCCCATCTGTCACATAAATGAAAATAATTCCATACAAAAAAACAGGGAAAATACGCTTACAAATCTACAACAGTTATTTTTCTATAACTATTAACAAAATTTTATGAACGTGTGTATACGTTATGTACAGAATTAAGTGTAAATATTCAATGAAGAGTTAGTTGTACAAAACCGTACCTGAAGCCTATTTGGAGATTAGCACATTACACAAAGCTTGAAGTATTTTTAAATAATGATATGTTGAAAGTAGTTACTTAAAAACAATTCTGAAGCTGAAAGTTCAAAACTTAGAACAGTCCGGGAAATATTGTAATTCAAACTAAATCTAAGAGATTAAAAGTGTACTGTGAAAAAAAGCTACCTGTGGCAATAAATCTTGGACCAAAGTTAGAGTTGTTCACAGTCAATGGACTCAAACAAAAGACAACATTTAGGGACTGGTCAATCTGCTGGTGACAGTGACAGAACCAATTTGCTACAGAGATTGCTTCCTTCCTCTGCTACCGAACATTCTGGCAACTGTTTAACTTGGACCTCATAATCATCACATTCAGAAAGTTAAACAATACCACCATTTAAAAATAACAGAGGAGCATTTAAATTCAGCACAGAGTGTGAATATACAAGAAGTCTACATTCACTCAAAGTTTTGATATTTCACTGAATTCAACCTCTAACCCAAAATGTTTTGGTTAGGAATGACAAGCTTGAGCTGTCAAAAAGCACTCAGTTGAAACACCATGCAAAGCACTGTGAGAAAGCTAAGCCCAAATACAGGTGGCTCTTTTCTCCAGGTGAGAATGAACTTGTACACAATTTATAGGTGAAAAATACAGACTGAAGGAATACTTTCATATTTGTTAAAGGCATGTATCTTGTAAAATTAAATCGTATCTAAATCAAATCCTTGAATATTGACTTTAAATAATAAGACCTTAACAGTTTATACTAAAATGATGTTACATCTGAATGAAACCCTACATAAACACTTACACTATTATCAGTCATAAAAAATACATGGACCATAACAACCTTGTACAAACTCCTGAAATATTTGCAAGCTAATGAATTACTTTCAGTATTAAACATTAAGATGAAGCAGACTTTAAATGATCTCTTTGGATACTATACCATACAGAACATGACACATGCAATAATTTTTTTCTGTACTAATATCTTTAAGAATCTCTCACCACCACCTGTAGTCTTTCTGTAGTATAAAGTTAATTAGGAAGTGCTAGCCTATATCTTACTTCTTTTTCATGAAAGAAAATAAATGTTATCTCCAGACAAGCTAACATAAATCAAAAACCTAAAGTTACTAGCTATTATAGCTGCCAAACAAAATTACTTCGTAAGGGCAAAAAAAATCCGATATCCATTTGGTACTCCTTGACAAACTGAAACATCTACGTGTCGTGAATAAATCATGGGGCTGCTGATGGCACAATGAACCTCAAGTCTCCAGAATATCTGAAGAGATCCCTTATGAATTTCTGGTGCTTCACAAACTTTATAAAAACTTTCGTGCAGTTGGTAGCTGAATCCTCACTGTCATCGGATAGCTCCCCTATACGAATCATCCCTGTTGGCAACTTCATGAAGAATATTTGAAGAGGCTCTGAGCTGCTTGAGTGTGGGTCTTATCTGTTCATCCCCCGTATTTCCTACAGGTTACCAGCTCTACACAGGAAATCTTAATTTTTAAAAAAGAACCCCAAAAATATTTTCTCAATGCAGTAGACTCTTCCTTATTTCAACTGGAGAAAACCTAGTCAGTACAGAAGTCTGACAAAAGATGTCCATGACTAGCTAAAATCCTTTTGATAGAATATTCAAAAATGTCCTGAGAGTAAGAGAGAACTGCCTGCAGCCTTCAATATATTTAATAAGCAAAAGTCTGGACTTTACTCAAGAAAGAAACTATACAAAGAGCTCTATAGAAAAGGAGAGGAAATGCTCTTCATGCATTTTGAATTTCACCTTCTACAATTAGACACACTGCACTGAAAAAAATCTTTACTGGTTCAACTTGCTACTATGGAAACTGTACTGGATACCTATTCCCCCTTGGCAATGGAGATACTCTGATTAAAACAGTTGAAGGAAAAGTGAAGTTCTATTTGCTTTCACCTGATCTAAAGAAAACTCTTATTTCAACATCCAAAGCAGTCCCAAACCATTCTTCCACAAAAATGAATTGGAAGGACATCACAATTTCTTACCATCATATTACCAGTGCAAAAAGGACAGAATAAGTCACTTCAACTGAACTGTGAAATAGGGAAGGAGGTGAAGAGAAAAGGTGAGTCTATATCACAAAATAGCACCTAAGCTGAATACGAACTTCATAAGTAAACGGGCCATGTACATCACGCTAATTATTGAGTTTAAGGGGTTGGTAATAGCTTATTATTTTTAAATTTACCTGTATATAAAAAATGCATGTTCAACAACAAAAGTCAAATATATTGTAAAAGTACTGTGACATAATCGCAGCTAGTCCTAGCTTTACCACACATTACCACTAAAAAGCCCACATTAAAAAAAAAACATACTGAATTATAATCGTACTTGCCTAAAAGCAGACATCAAATACTCAGTGTTGCTGCTCTTCTAGGAATATATCTTGCCTACTTCTCTGTAGGAGTGATTACCTGCACAGCTATTTATCTACACTCAGTGCACTGAAGACTACTGCACATGACACAGCATATAACAAAATATTGTTCTTGGTACGCACACACAAAAAAGGCTCTCGGTAATCCATCCCTGAGTAGACACGGCAGACTTCAACAAGATACACGTTCACAGAGCCTTTTTTTTATTAAAACGAAAAGCCAAACATCCAGACTCAAGTGATTTTGTTCATCGTATCTGAAAGAATTAAATACACATACAATGTTCCCACTTGCAATGGCTACAGAATATTTTACTTTAAAAATTAAGACTCCTAGTTGTATGTGGGTACAAAAAGTAAAGTTTCTTTGCTTCTAATATAATAGATAAATCGTCCAGACTCCAGTTCCCTATAGAGAAATATGACCTCTGTAATTGCTGTCCAGATCAATAAGAACAATGTGAGAACTTAAGTGCTGGACGTATAATTCAAATCAGGCTGGAAGAATGCTAACATGATTTTCAACTTTCTCAACCTGTTTAATGTTTATTCAAATGCTAGAGTTTGGGAAAATACAATTATTTTGAAAAAATAAAAGTTATTCTATGAGCCTTTTTGACCACAACTGCTTTCAAATATATTCACACTGTTTTTTTTGTTTTGGTTTGGTTTTTTTTGCAACCATTTATAACAAGCTCTAGAAGAATTGTGGATTTGAAAAATTAAACTGAAGTCAAATGGCATCACTTTCCCTTTTAAAATATCAACAAGAAAAAAAAAAAAAAAGCAGAAACAGAAATACTAACTTTTATTTCCTCACAATTTCAGGTTATATTTTTTGTGCAATTAGTTAACTGCCATTAACATTAATTGAATATAGCTGAAATACCCCAGTTCTGATACACAATCTGGAAAGTTCAGTTGCTGGGCTACATCCGCTTAGAAAATGCTGCTAAGAGAAAGCACGTTTGTTTAGGTTAGAATGTGTTCCCAGCAGACTCTGGTAAAAATGCTTCATTGGCAGTGAAATTATAGGTACCTGAAAGGATGCATTTTGACCCAAGGGTAGGGTTTATTTACCATTTCTCTTTAACACCTCCTTAAATCTACGTGGTGCAGTTCTAAGATCAAAATGAGCTGGGATAGTAACAAAATAAAATTGATACATAGCTCATTAACTAAAGCAGAAAACACCTGGGGTGAGGGGAGGGGGAAAGGAAGCAAAAGAGAGACAGTGTCAGAACAACCAGAACAATAGGTAAACTTTAATGCTAAGGAAAGGGGACAAATACAAAAAAAGTTAATCTTTTTTTTCCTTCCTACCCATAAGTAAGAAAACACATACCATAAATGCAGTCCAACCCTGTTCAAGCACGGACACCTAGCACAGCTTACCCAGGACCGAGTCAGGTTTTGACCATCTCAACAGATAGAGATTCCACAACCATTCTTCGCAGCCTCTTTCAGCTTCACAGAATCACATGGGTTGGAAAGAACCTCAAGAGATCATTGAGTTCAACAACTCTGCTAAAGCAGGTACCCTACAAGAGGTCACACATGTAGGAATCCAGACTGAATCCGATATTCAGTATTTCTATAGGAGACTCCACAATTCCTCTGGACAACCTGTTCCAGTGCTACATCATCTTACTGTGAAGTTCTTCCACATGTTACTGCAGAACTTTCTACGTTTTAGTTTAGGCCATTGCTCATTGCCCTATCGTCATGCATCTCCAAGAAGAGCCTTCCTTCTGCAACTGACTTTGCAGTTCACGATAATAATACAATATATGGTAAAGAAATACATGTAATACTTCTGCAAGCAAAGGTAATTTTACAGAAGACAAATTCCATCAATGGAACTATTCAAAACAAGCAAACAAAACAACAATAGAACACAATACAATTCCAGCTTGAAGAATAAGACAAAGCTGTGCAAAGTTTGAAGGTTAAATTGCTTCTAAATGATCTTAAGAGTAGCTACACAAACTACTTCTGACAAAAATGATGAAAATAAATATTACCCTCACACCTACAAGTTTTTTGCAGGGTTTTCCTTATTGAGGAATTAAGGCTACAAATAGATACAGAGTAAATGAAAGATTAAAATAGAGACACACCAAATATTATAACTACAGTGCGTCACATGTGAGGTCCACCAGGAAAAGCATTCTGCCAAATTGGTACAATAAAATCTGTACCCCTTCAGTGAAGCTTGGAGTCAGCCAAGCTCAATCAATTAATTTACAAACTTAATAATAAGTCAAGCAATGTGACATGGATTTGTTCTCACCCTCCCTCCAAGTTAGTTGAAGTTGTGTTACATATTCTTGATACAGTTGTTGTGATAAGAGATCTGAAAGGAGCATAAATTTCTCATCCAGGTGACTGCAATACACCATGAATGGCCGCTTTTTAAGACTGCATGTGTCAGTTTTTGTTACACACAGGGAAGACAAACAGGAAGTAAGTACATAAGTAAATTCAGATTAATGGGAACAGCAGAATGAAGGACTGAGATTCTACCAATACTGTAAAATCATTGCTTTTCACAGTGCCATCTGGCAAACATCACTTAATGCAACATTAAGAGGAAGTATAAACATGAGACAAAGACATATGTACTTCCAGACTCTGTGGTTACTGAATTAATTTCTAATGAAGGCTTGGAAAATGCCAGGTAAGATTCTGACAGACACTCTGGCAAGATCATAACAACATGCCCAACAATCATTGAGATATAAGTAATTCTGCTGTGCCAGACTTTGATTAGAGACAAACTTCGAAGCAAGGAATCTTTGTTGTATATGCAAGGCTGTAGCAAATTACATACATGCATCCTAAGTACCAGAAGTGTTCTTTCACACATGGAAAAATATTGTCTGTTGAGGACAAAAGAAAGTACGAATCCAAAATCTGGGTGCCAGACATGCTGTAAAACTGCATAAAAATACGGAGAGAGGAAAAAAAGGGAAAAAGCAACAAAACAGCACGCACACACACACAAAACAAAGAACTCAAAGCCACACAGTGACCAGCTGCAATAAGCCAACGAATACCTCAATAAGAAGCAGAGTTTTTCCCAGCAGTAACTGGAAATACATTGTCAATTCCAGGGCATACAGCAGACAGAAACGAATGAAACCCCAAAAACGTAGCGGGCCTATTATAGAAGTGACAGGAAAATCAACTTCACAGAAATCAGCACATGGAACTGCATTGTTTCCCAGTATGCAGAAATCAAACTAACGAGTGGTTTTTGATGCTGTTATATTATTCCAACCCTCTCCTGCATTCCTCCTCAAATCCCAACAGTCAATAGAATTCTTTCTAATATCAAGAACAGAACATTTTATATGGGGATGTGTCCATCCGACACGCTAGCATAATTAAATAACTGTCCCAAAAGTTAATACGTAACTGTAAGATTTTAACCAAACACCCTATTAGTGTGATGTTAGAGTCAATGTAATTAGGTTTCCTCAGTGTTCTTTGCTACGAGTCTGTATATTCAGATTTTGAGACAAGTCTTTACACCAATGCATTTAATTGAAAAATGCAGAACTATTCCTTTAACTACCACAGTACCTGCAAAAAATATTTTTTCATCATAAATTAATAACCATATTTCACCCATTTGCTTTTATTTCATATTAACTGCAAACAGAAAGAATCAGATACATCAGCATTTGCTTGTTTCCTTGATTTTTCACTTGACTTTTTAATTCTAGAAAGCCACTAAGAAAGCCTACATGATAGATAGTATAAGTAAATTGAAATTATAAAATTAAATACAGTAACGATTTCTCATGACAATTTGAATTGATTCTTATGATTACTCTAGATTTATCTTCTATCAGAAAACACCTGTTTTGTTCACAGGGGAACCTCAGGTTCACAGATATAAATGGAAGGATCACACTGCAGAAGGGAAGACAGACATGGCCAGAACACTTTCACTAAACAGGTGGTAATGGCCTTGAAGCAAACACTAAGTCTTGTAGTCTGTATTAAGAAGAAAAGCCAACGGCAGCAAAATGGAAGATCAAGGTAGAGTTCATCTAACCTCCAATAAAGTATAAAGATGTATATTTACTACTTATTCTTCATGTTTAGGAACAGTTTTTAACTCACTAGAGTATGTCTGGAACATGTAATGACTTTGGGATCAAAATAATAATACTCCTGGCTTTTCCATGTGGTAGTAAAACACAGCATCAATATTCTTTTCAGTTCCTATTTGCACATTATGACTTATTAAGTGTTGTTTCAGTATCATTCTTCTAAAAGTCCCAAAGGGGGGAAGTGTTAACATCATTCTAAAATGAGTGAGTGACAGCTATGCAAAGGCTATCAGTTCAATAGTGCTTCACCTGCCTACCCCTGAATAGGTACAAATTTGACCCACCACACTAAACTGAAAGAACAAATAAGCCCCCTGAAAATACTTTAAACATATTGACTATTTTTATTGGAATTCAGAGTAAGGATCACTATTCCACAGATACTTAGATTGTGTTTTTAAGTGAAGCTTGCAAACTATTACAAAATAAATACACCATACATTCACACACCACTACACATACATAAAACCACAATATCCAATAGATTTTTTACTTCATTATTACCCCGGAAAATGGAACAGTTCAAACGGAGTTGATCAACTCATGGTTTCATCACCTCAAACGTGTGACAAAAGTAGAAATACTGAACTCCCCACTATCATTTTCCTCTCATTTTGCTGCTTTATGGCAATATCTACCTGCTGCAAAAAGTTAGATTTTGTTCCCTCAAGCTGTGCTGAGGGATTAAGTTAAGTGATAGGATGCTAACCTTAAAAGAACCATCTAACAAAATGAACTTCAGCCGTTTTTTCAATAGGTGCAAGACTGTATGTTTTACATCTATACAGTTAGGATAGAAAGAATTCAGCATCATTATTAAAGTTCTGCTAAAGGAGTTCCTCAGGCTCAAACTGACTGACAGGCCCAGTCCATGGAGCTCTGACAGCCCATGTAGTGCAACTAAAAGACTCTGCTTCTATAGCCTCTGTGCTCGGGACAGATAGCAGGCTGCCCAGCACTCCCATAGCACAGGTGGCCCCAGGTTGAGAGCATAATTACAAACACAGAACTTCCCTGCTCTGAAGCAAGAATAAGAACAGACCTACCAATTATGGAAAGGGGACAAAACTGAAGTCGGAAGCAAACTTCATGTAATTTAGTAATATAATAATCCCAAAGAATCTTACTAATTCTCAGATGTGTTTAAGGCAGTGAAAGTAATAATTGTTACACACATAGCTCAAACCTGCTTTAAAAAATATAATTCATTAAAAAAAAAAAAAAGCCGGAGACCTTTGTTGGAGTGTCCATGTACATAGGGTGTATTCATCAGTATAATTTCACATCAACAAACAAAGCTATTTCAACTTATATATTGGAAAGTCTTGCTCAGTAAATTAGAGTTTCTGTGTTGTTCTTTCTTGTTTCTGTGATACTACTCTAATCTCAATAAGTATTGATGGGACAATTCACTGCCTGAAGAGAGACAGCAATTTAATAACCTTTTCTACTTCTCTGTGGCTGGTTTTGTCAGGGACACATATTCTCAGTGAGAAAGAAGCTCAAGAAGATCTGAAAGTCATTACAGTTTCTCTAATTTTCCTATCTGCCTCCATTTATCACCATTATTGCTTCAGTGATGGTAAATTCAGGATGTAATATGCAATTTACCAACCCTTTCAGTGAGTTTTGTTAAGTCCACTTCATAAAAAGATGAAGGAAAGATGAATGAATTCTGCTATTACAACTTCTTTGGTTTTCATATAGAGTCATACACTTGTGGAGATAACAGTCCTATGCTTTGTAGGACTTACACCTTATAGCAGGCTTCATGGACTGTCCTAGCAATTTCTTTACTGCAGGAGCAAGTGACTATGTGCATTTATTTTGGCTGACATTTCTGCAATTTTCAAATGCATCCTGTCTTTACATGCAAACTTCTTAATTGAAGACTCCATTATAGAAAGCGAGTCTCTCTCCATATTCCTGGAAGAAGAAAATGACTTCGCCTCAAGAAATGCAAAGGGAAAGGTGGCAAACTGGGTATAGCCCTGACACAGAGGTATCACAATTCTTTATCATTATAGAGAAAAAATAGGCTGTTAACAGAACTCTATTGACACAAAAGATTATTGAGAGGTACAGAGGATAACTCCAAGAGAAAACAACACACTGGGTAGAGCTGCTGGGAAAGGAAGAAAGTCACCAGCAAAGGGAATGAGCAAACAGCAGTAGCTCGTTCCCTGTAGTAGCGGGGTGAAGAGCAAGGAAAGGCACAAATGAGCATGCAAAGTGCAGGGACAGAGACATCTCATAACATACATGGGGAAAAGCACTGCAAAAGGACATGGAAAAGTTCTTCAGGAAACTACTTCAGACATTCTGTGACAGATTTTGATGTAGGATTTATATAGACCTCGATGCCGCCTGCTGTCTGTCACCTGTCATGCAAAATTTAGAGATGATTTTCAGGAGAATGGAGGCAGTTCTCACCTGATTTTTTCTCTTCTGAAGCAACAATAAATGACCAGCTTTCCACTTCTCTCAGTCTGTGAAATGGTGCATCACTTAAATAAGAGCATTTTGAACTGATCGATTTTTGACATCATTAAAATAACATACAGAGAAATGATGAAAGACAGCACTTAAATCATCATTATTGCAACTAAATAAAATGTGAAGCAAATAAACCATTTGGCTCCAATTACAAAGAAAAGCAATTTAGCCATTGGAATTCCACACTGATCTTCTCCCTTCTTGAAAAGGAGGAGCATGAAAACCTGCTACTGACATATAAAACACAGAAGGGCATCTGTTAAAATACTGCTCTATGACCTTTAAGAGCAGGGGTGCAGAAAACACCCTTACTTTCAACTGTAGAATGGAATAAATGATTAATTTCATCAGTTCCTCAAGTTCTTTTAGGACTTCCAGTTCAAAGTCATCAGTAAATGTTAACAATGTTAACTTAGCAACAACCTTTTATGAAATACAATGAGGAAGATTGACTTGACAATGTAACAATAGCATGACTTCTTTGGGCTAGTACTGGTAGTTTTAAAGTGGCCACACAAACACTCTTCTGCTCCTTGTTTTTGTTTAGGACAAGACACCTGTCAGATACAGTCACATCACCAACCACAGGACAGGATCAAAGGATGTAGGAGACAGTAAATCTGATAACATGTGTGAATTAGCTTGAATGTAATGAAGAGAAGTATTTTTGGTGGGGATATTAAGCTTACATGAAAAATATTAATATAAATAATAAGACTACTAATAAGTTGGTACTTTGGCCAATTTCATGGAAACAAAATGATGTATTTTAAATTAAAATGTGTTACAAAATATGCAATAATTTCCAGCAGATTCCAGCACTATTGGTGCATTACAAAACTCTAGGATTTTTTAGAATTATACGTGTTTTAAACTTGAGCGCAGTCCAAAGCCTACTGAGAAAAACACACAATCTGAATATGACAGCCTTCAGAAATATATATAATATATATAATAATATACAGTGAGTTTCTGATTTGCATGAATACTGCACACCAAGAGTCAGTACATATTACTTCCTAGTGAAATAAAATACACACGCTAAGTCAATTCATAATAACTATCTAGTAATCTTTTTTCCTGAAGAAATGTTACAGACCAAGCAGTGAAGCACAGACTGAAAAGCTCCAAGACATTCATAATACATAGACAGAGAAGAGGAATTCAGTTTTTTCACACTCACTTAGCTCACAAAGGTCAATTAGATACTCACCAGCAGGGAAAGTATCCCATAAACAGAACACTGATTTGATATGAGATTATGGCTTGTTTTGTATAGAAATGGAAGGCAAAATACCCAAAGGCTGCATTGTTGATTTAGGTCTGCCAGTCCCAGAATGACTAAAGATTTTTTCTGCTAATAAGGAAGAGTGACAGCTTTTTTCTTTCATATCGGCTTCCTGAGTTCTGAGTTCTGCTATCAGTTTCTAATGTGCTTTTATACTGTTTGTGATGATTAGTCACCTTGGATACACAATTATTCTTTTCTATTCTGTGATTCTATGCCAAATTACAATTAAAAAATACAGCAACTTTACACACAAGTAAAGGCTTCATAATGATCCCAAATTTCAGAAAGAAACCTTTGACCAAAATGCATAACAACCGAAATATTAGTTACATTATTACTTCATTTCATCCGTGTTTTCATAATCAAAATATTGATTTTGCAGATACCTTCAGAAAACTAATAAGTGGCCACGAACATCAAAGCAAATTCTCACTTTTTATTTAAGAAAATGTTGGCTGATCACTCATGCTATATTCACCAAGTCGTAATTAGAATTTTCTGTGGTAAGAGTCACACGGAATCCTCTGCTAAGTTTTCTCTGTAGGGGAATATATATAATAATTTATTATGTATAATCTCTGTATATGGTGAAACATGTCTGTTTATAACAAGCAATATAAAAAGGATTAAGTAGGATTTGTGATAAGGATTTGTGCATGATTTGTTCCAGTTTAGCACTTTTTAGACACTATGACATCATAGTTAATTCCAAACCTCTTGATATAGTTAACCTGATTTATAACAGTATCATATTCCCACTGGGTTACATGAGAAACAGAATACCAAATATCACAGCTGACACCCCTCCCAAAGGCACCATCAAATATTTCATTGAAGATCTTAAGCTCTAATAACCCCAAAGCCCAGCCATTAACAAACCTTCACACACGAATGTATCCGCTTACCGTTTCAACACAACACTTCTAATACCGAAGCTGCAGCTCTCCCAGACAAGATTGCTTATTTCACTTTGCCACTGTCTACGTGCGAATGAGGCAACAGAACTGAATCTAAGGAAAACGAGCTATTATTGCATTCACACACACACACATTGCATTCATTATCTTACTAATGAAATTAATAACTCTGCAAAATAAGTAACACTCAAGACTGCAGTGAGGGATCTGACTTCATTGTGCCACTGGCAGCCAACTTGTACACAGCACGGCTGAAGTAGGAACCTAGACTTAAACTCCTCCAGAGTGATCAGTTCTGTAACTGGAACAGAATATTCCCTCTATTATCAGTTCCCTTTATTCTTTATTTTCAAGTATTTCTGCACAGAAGATTCCACCTCTGTCTGCAGCCTCCAGGTAAGCAAATAAAATGTCCTTCCCTCAGTTGCTCCCTCAGAAAAGGTGTTATCACAGTTAACCTGCTGTCAAAGTTTCAGTGAACTACTGTACTACTGTTTCGGTAAGTATGCTGCAGAAAGGTGACTTTATCGGGTAGATTTAAACAAAATCTAAAATAAGACATTATAGAAAAAAAATTGTTTTGAATTAGCAGTAGGTTAACTCCAGCATAGAAATGTGCCACACATCATCCTTACGCTTAAGTATAACATACAAAATATACTTACTAAGTGGGCAGCATAAACTCTGTATGTTCTAATGCAGTTTCAAAGCTACTACAGTGCCTTCGCACCCAGCAGATGACACCTAAAGGGCTGAGTATTCAGATATCTGCCACCAGGGACTGGAATTGCAATCAGTCTCTCTGTCCAATCTAAGGAAAGCCCAACGACACCATGCAATACTTGTTTCTTGGACTGCAGCAAACATTTTGTCCAAAATTTAATGATTTCAAGTGCAAATTTTACCTTTTCAAAAACATGTCATACTCAACAGTACAAACGATATATATTTGGCTGCTGCTGGACAAGTTTCACTAAAGAATACACCTCTAACTGAAAGCAGGGATTTTGTACTGGTAACAGTAAAGAAATACCATCTTCCCGCTGAAAAGTGTAGGACATAGCTGAGGCCATATATCACTGCTCTTTCTGAACACTGACCTCAAGAGCACACTTTGCTTTCTCTCAGCTTGCCATCAACATCCATCAGCAGCAGATCCAAAGCACACAGTCCTTCCCACAGACAGTGATAAAATATTTTCCACAGGACCTGCTGCAGCAATTTCGAACTGTCCCTGCTTCCTGTATTATTCTCTACATTTGCTCTGGTGTGTTTATTTTTCTCTTCTCCCCAGACTCAATACACCACAAGAACACCATAATTACGTGACCTCTCAGTCCACAAAATGTGAAGCAACACATTAGCAGGACAGTGTGAAACCTCTTTGGGGAGACTGCCCTGGCTCTAGGAAGGTGACTGCTTAGGCCCATTTAGGATGTATCTTTCAACCTGCACCATTTACCTCGTCCTTCAGACAATCTATACTCCTTGTAAGGCTGGCTCATTCAAATACAATTATTTCATCCACAAAGAGGTTGTGATGCACTCCATTCCCACTGTCATCCTTTTAACATTTGGGATTAAAATATGGAAACTGGGGATGAGAGAAATAAATAGCCAGGATAAGAACTGAATTGATTCTGAAGCTACAAACAGGCTCACAGAACAGACAGTCAGTGAGGTGTCATTAAAACCAATTTTATTGGTTGCTGTTGATAGATTAGTCTTCTGATATAAAGATTTATAAAATCCCTATACATGCTGATATATATTAAAAAAATACAAGTATACTTTATTTTCATGAACATAGCATTTTTTATTTGCTATTATTCAAGAACATCTTTATAAAATCTGCACGTCAGGTGGTATGAATTTAAGAATTTCCAGTGAAGTTTTCTGTTCCCTTAGTAAGACAGACTGTGGGACCTGGCCATAAATGCATGATCTGAAATGGAAATTGGCACAAGTATATTTTAGCTAGGAGAGTTTTTATTTTTGAAATATACACTTTGAACATTTAATTCTGCAATTTACTGGCTTACGGATCCGTAAAGGAGAACCACATGAAAAAGTTCCATTAGAAACTGAGCAAAGGAGACTCCATTTCTATCAGCGTTCACTTAGGTAGACTTAGAAGTTTGCATTAGTCTGCACTTGGAAGCGCACTGGAAGGCTGCAGCATGAATACTGCCTTTTTCAGACATGTAAGAATCTCCAGGAGAGGCAGTACAACAGCAAAAGATTTTGTTTTAGTGTCTAATAAAGGCTGAGCTCACACATAGTGAGGATAACAACGCTAGTTCTCTGCTGTAATTCAGAGAATTCCTTTTTCCAGAATTATAATAAAAGCTTTCCCAACTTAAGCGAATGATCATCTAAGAATTTCAATCCATCAGCAGTGGGCCATGCTTTTCTTCATCACAACATACCTCAAGTCCTTTTGATAATTCCTATGTTCCCCATAGTCAGAAATTATTTTTGGCTTGCATACTTCCTGGGCAAGCAGCAGTCTATCTTGTACCCACAATACATGGCACTTTGCATCGCTGACACATCAATGCTTATCAGGCAGACCTTGGGTCAAACAGTAATATCAAAACAGCCACTTCTGTCAAATTTGTCTAAAACCTGATAATCAGTTTCAAAGTTCCTAATAGGAGCATGAAAGACAGACAGGAGGGTAATTCACATGTCAGGATATCAGGTCAAAATAGAAGTTTGGGGCAGAAGATATTTTTCTCTGAAATTGTGCAAGTCAGAACTCTAAAATAATGCTGCACTGTGTAGTCTAAAAGCTTAAGTTTCAAAATGAGAAAGAACTATAGCAGCACTTCTGAGGTGCATGGAAGATGGGATGCTTTAAAACTCTGATTGTTAGCTATTTATAGAGTCAGTCAATAATCATTGACCAAACTGGCTTTAAAGACAACAGAGCAGCTGAAATGAGTATTATCTCAAATTTTCTGCAAGCCATCAAAATTAATTTATATGAATGAATTTTAGAACTAATTTGCTAAAAAAAAAACAAACCACACACCCACAAAAATAGTAATGATTAAAAAAAAAACCAAAAAAAAAACCAAGAAAAACTAAACAATAATTAAAAAAAAAGTTTTCTGAGTTGCTAGTGCTGTTTTCTTTGTTTCCCATTGTGTTCCTTGGTTGAGTTACAATGCCAGATAGGGTCTGATACTGTAAATGCTTCCAGATGTAAAGATCAGATTTAATACTCCATGTGGATGTAAATCTTATTCCCACTAGTTACTGTTTGTATAACCCTTCTGAGTTCAGACCTGAAAAAAAAAAAAGTAAAAGGTCTATATCCTTTATAATGTTATTAACTTCATTATCCTCTGTCAGGGATAAAGAAATGCAGGCCTAGGCAATCAATCAAGGTCTAAAAATCATCAATTTAATTAAGATTAAATTTTCACTGACTATCATGGAACTGGGACTTCACCCAGTTTACTGGCTACCTGAATAAGGACTGACAGAGAACAGGAACATGCAGTAGAGAGCTACCAACTCCTAAATCTTTCCATGGATCCACAGAAACAGCTCATGCTTATAAGTCTATTTTATACCAGTACACATGACCATCCAACAGTAAATATCCGGAAGACATTCTAAAGGGGCAGAAGAAAGCTTTTACCCAATTATCCATGCAACCAAAAACAGCAGAGCAACGTATGTCATCTTTTCACTATCCAAGAAGTAATATTAGCTTCATATTGGATCCAATGAAGCTTTCAATACCACTTAAGCAATCTTTGAGCATTGGTATCATTATTTCTTCTTTTCCCTATCAATTCTGAATCCTCCTTGAAACTCAGACCAGAGGCTCAGTGAGGTTATGGACGTGGTAGTGCTAGAAGGTACTTTCAGAAAACTGCTGTGATCAGGTTTATGGTGCTGACAGCTCTTCTGTGTCCTTCTGCACTCTGAAATGAGAAATCAAATGATGCCTTGGAATGTCAGAAGATCTCTAAGACTTTGACTCTGCTACAAACTAGTAATTTCTACTACTATCCAAAAATCAAAGAAGTCTCTCAAATAATTTAACTTCACTTGACAAGCACAAGTAAATATACACATCGAAAACTGCCAACGTGTTTCAGGATGCCTAAGGATCTCAAGCAATTCTTCTGTGTGTTCCATTCGCTATTTCACTGCAACAGAACAATTTTTTGAGATACTTCATTTTGTCTCTTCTGAGAAAAAGAAGTCAACTCTTTCTCTTCCAAAAACAATTTCAAAATTACTTTGCTAGCATAAAATTAAGAAATACTTAAAAAAGTAAAACCAATAGCACGTTCTAGACAGTTTATAAAATAAAGTAGAAAAGCACCTCTCGGGTGCTGGAAGGATTCGTGCTTTGGCCTTTGTGCTTAACAGTGGCCCCATCATGTGTTAATGATTACATACATTTAGTAACAAAAAATAGTTTCCTCTAGAATTATGCACAAAGAACATCTGTCCACAGTGAATCTGAAGCTTGACTAGTCTGCTTTGGTTACAGTTACTCCTCATGTGCTATCAATACCAGAACATTTGAAAGCTTGATAGTAATGGTTACATGACCAGTAGAAAAGGGAAATAATAATAAAAAAAAATTGTGCGGTTTTAATTTGTCCACTCTCTTACAAGAAATTATTGCTGGGGCTGGAAGAGGGAGAAGGATTTGTGGGACACTTCTCAAGTATGGACATATATCGCTAAATGTGCGAGGCCATTTGTACATATTTTAAAAGTTAACCACATAAAAGACCCTTGAAGATTTCTCCCATATGATGGGGCTCCGGGTAACCTGGTCTAGTATTAAATGTGGAAGCTGGTGGCCCTCCTGTGGCAGGGGGTCCTATAGTCATGATCCTTGAGGTCCCTTCCAACCCAAGCCATTCAGTGATATTGCTTTGAAACCCTGTCTTTCTCCCCCTCTTTTTTTCTAGATGCAGAGAAAAATTACTCTATTCCTGCTTGGAATCGAAAGGAGAACAGGAAATAACGTCTGAGCTCCATAGAGATTCATTTTTATTTGCTTACAGGACGTGGCAGATTCAAAAACTGGCTTCATTTTTCAGTATCCTTAAAGGACCTGGCTTTCTTTTTTTTTTTTTTCCTCCTCTTTTTGGCGGGGAGCACAGCTGGAACTCCAAGTTCAGCCAAAATAGACAATAAAACAGTAAGAAGGCATAACGCCAAAAATGCAAAGACATCAGCATCCAGAGCATAATTCCACCCTTCGCCCTCCCCCAATGATTTACACAGGAAGACATAAAAAACAGAAAACCCTCTCTGTCCTAGAATGAACTCATCATATTTTAAAACAGCCTATGAACATCTCAGACCCACTGGAGGCGAGCTAAAGAACGATACTGCTCATTTGAGCTGACATTTTTTTTAATCCATATGTTTTATTGTTACGCTCTTTTGAATATCATACTTTGTTCTGCTTCTTGGGAGAAAACATTTGTATGAAGTAACAACATGTGGAATCTCTCACACCACACAATATGCAATTTGGTTTAAGACTAACTTTTTTCCTCCTCCTTCACAATACAGTTTTAAACATTCTCACTGGCAGTAAGCCTGAGCCGACCTCTAAGCCAAAAGAATCCTGCTTATTAAAACTCTCATTTTGTTCCTGCAAAAATGATTATTTATTTTATTTAGAGGGGCTTACCCAGCAAACAATGCCATGAAAACAATGAGTAACTGCCAACAAAGATGTAAAGCTTCTCTGTGAGGATGCGTGCAAATGTTTCCTCACATTTACAAGAGGAAGTCAGGCGGGATGGGTCTGGGGAAAAGTCTGGAAGCTTTATAGCAAAGTGAAGGGAAAGACAAAAATAGATTTTGAAGAGGATATTGTCCTCTGTGCTGCATTAGTCCTTCTTTGGAATTAAAAGCTAGCTGTGTCAGCATTTCCTTTCCATTGTGTTAAAGTCAACCTATATAATCTGCAGAAAGTATCCAGAAACTGCACAACGCCTTCGTCTTATTAACAAGAGTCAAAGAACAACCTTTGCCAAAGCATGTCTCCAAACTGGGCAGAAAATAAAAATGGCAAAACATGGGCTATCTCCTTCACTCAAGAAAGGCACAGTGCACCTGAAAAAAACATGAACTGTTTTGCTTTCCTATGAAAGAACGTAAAGAAGTGTTGAATGTAAAGAAAGGTAGGCTTTGGGAGGGTTGAATTTCAAAGTATTTGTAAGGCCAAGCACTAGAAGCCATGCAGCTTTGGAAAAGTGCAGAAAAGAGCATAAAGTCACTGAGGGTTTAAACATGATCTTCAGAGGAACGGCTGCATGAACTGACTCAAAGAGATGTGGCAAAACGGCACTCTAGTTGGAGCCAGTGAAAACTAGATCATCCAGTAGTGGGGCAGAAACAACAAGTAAAGGAGTTTCTGAGACAATTTTCATGACACTGACATTTGGGGTTTCCAGTTTCTGAAAGGAAAACAGTAGCAGGTACAGTAAATTTAAATACAGAACAGATGGCATCTGTGTAGGTGTGGGCTGGTCCTGCGAATAAAACAAGGGAAAACAAAACAAAAAGCCAGCCAATCAAAAATACAGGAAGAAAAAAAGAAAGGGAGGAAAGTAGGCCCGGAAAGTAGGCCCAGAAAGTACACAAGAATGGGCCACTAATAAATTTGATTATTTAGCAAATCCCTGCAACTTTAAAGGGGTGAATAACAGATTGTCTGCAAGGGCTGCTCCAAAAGTAATACCTCTTATTTTATTATGCGGCCCATGACATCAGAGGCGGATGTTGGTGATATGGCAACAGAGGTTGAATCTTCCTGCCAATATTCTGTTACATTTCATTGTCGTGCAACAAACGGCAACAGAGGGGCAGTCAACAAAACGGCTTCTGACATGGAAGTGCACATGAGGCAACGGTCTGTCATCAAGTCTTCCATAGGGGGGAAAAAAAAAAATGGGACCTACTAACATTCATCAACGCTTGTTGGATGTTTATTGAAACAAAACAGTAGATACAAGCACACTGAGCAGTGTGATTCAGCAGTGGCAATGGGGATTCACCTCTGCTGGCGCAGATGCTTATGAGCACAGCGTGCAGGATCATTCATCACTGGCCAAAATGCACAACTGATGGTGGTGGCTACATTGAAAAACAGTGTTCTGAATAGGTTAGAATTTGCTATCAAATGTTATTATTGTGCTCTTTGTACCTGTTGTAGTCTCCACAGAAATAAGCAGGAGACATTACTTTTAGAGCAGCCTACATATATTGATGCTCAGTGAGTGAGTATTCACAAGAGATTCACAGTGAAACACAAGCGTGATGTCACACAAAAAAATACATTTAGTTGCAAGAGCAAAGGGCACATAGCTTTTTTTTTTTTTTTTTTTTTTTTTTTTTAACTAATATGCACTAACTATAAATAAAAATCACAGTGGAAGCTGACAATATATCTGGTAAAAAGACATCCACCAGGTTTCCAGAGCAAAAATTAGAATTTTAGTTTTGTGTGGGCCTGACACAAAGCTCTGCTTCATCTGAATCATTGTGGTATCTCATGAAAATTCAATTTAAAGTCCCTTAAATATACACTCCACGAAAGATTCCTGCTTCCTGACTGAACTGCAACTCCCCCAAATGAACTCTGGCTTAGCCCTAGAGGCACAATATGAAAATGCACCAAGCAGCACAACTATCGACTATCCTGAGGCCAGTGGAAACCTTAGTTGTCGTTACATGCGCAGCAACGCATTTCTAAACAAATGTACAGAAGCTCTGCCTGCTCTCCAAACTGGCTGTGTGCAAGCAAAGCTTTGTGCTAACAAAGACATGCTACTGTTTTGAGGCAATCCTGAAATACTCTGCATTTGGTTGTCTTCAGCCATAAGCCTAATGTCATTTACAAAAGACTGCATATATGAACACAGTATTTTTAAGCACTTTTTGTTGAATTGTCAACTCACGTCCCATATTTATCCAGTGGAAAAATACATACTTCCCCAGTTCTAACCTAGAAATTACACACAAAGAATAAAAATAGAAAGAGTGGATTTTGGTTGGTTTTTTTTTGTTTGTTTGTTTGTTTGTTTTCTTCGTTGGGTGTCATTTTGGGGACTTTCCTATTTGTTTTGCTGACTTCTAATGTACATGAAAACTAGTTAGGAGGAGAGAGTATAAGAAAGCCCCACTTCTGCAAGAATAAAGAGAAAAGACTCATCTAAGTTCTGGGAGTAGAACAATGGGACAGTTAAAGCTGGAGCTGATAAGTTTTCACTCTAATATAGACCCAGCTTTAGCAGAAACTATATACTTATTTATCCATACCACATTCTTCATTGAAGACATGAGAGAAAAAAGCCCTCCCCTGCATACTGCGTGCCACCCCTATGAACACGCTGCTCAAATGACAACAGAATGGTTAAGAGCCCTCTAAGTTCTACAACCAAGAAAGCAAGCTGCGGATGGAGGAATGGGAACCAAGCCAACTGTCTAGACAGCAGGCAAATACAAACAAACAAACAAACACACTAAATTTAATCAGCTGCCCTCTATTTTCTTAAGAGAATGGCTAGATTGTAGCTAGGGTGACACAAAATTGTGATTGAAATTTCTTGTTTGTTATTTAAATGGAGAAGAAATTCATCCCAGTTCTGTACCTGTCATACTCATTTTTGCATACTGAAATCAAGAGCCATCTTCAAAATAAACACTGGCTAGGGATAGCCAGCCTCCAAATTCAGCAGTGATTCTACACTCCTCCTACATCTGTATGTACTCTTCTGCTGATCCTCCATTCATCACTTGAACCAGAAAAGGTCCCCAGTTTTTAGGATACCCACAGTTTTCTGTTCTCCACAGAAGGCCCTTTAGGATTCAGACTGGCACGTTCTTTCTTGAGAAATGGGCAAATTTGGAGAAAGACAAATAATGAGATTTATAAAATGTATGATTATAAGTTGCACAGACTGCAGCACATAACAGCTGGCAGGACATTGAAGGACAATTACAGTGTTGAAATAGCAGATCTCTAACAAGAACTATCTCCAAATTTTCACCCCAAGATCTTGAAGAAAACATGTGAAATTGTAAAAATTTATTGAGGAAAAAAAAACCAAACTTCTGATGGTGCCAAAGTCAACACCTCCCAATACTCAAGTTTTTCATGTGAGAATTATCTAGGGTTAAATTGTCGACCTTGTAAAAAATAGCACCTTTTATAATTATTTTTTTTTATTTAAAGCATAACTTTATTGGCTTCTCAGGTAGCATTATAAGAGTCTGTCGTAATCCTGTTTTAAAAGCAGAGAATGATAGCAACAATGAATCCTTACTCAATGTCAAATATAAAAAGTTTATGATATTAGAGTTCTTTAATCTAGAAAAACATCTCTAAAATATATAATTAACAGCAGTTTAAAAAGTGTACTTGTGTGTGTTAAGCAATGTTTTCTGAGACAAGCATGTGATAACTCACTCGAATATTTATTCAAAAAGCAATTGCTAAGTAAATATTACAGATAAACACTGAAAACATGTTAAAGGTCATAATCAGAAACGCTGATATTAAAATCTCATTTCCCACACTCAGAGATCATGTGTCATGAAATTCACATTGCAATTTAAATAATCTCTATTTCACATAGTATCAGCAGAAACAAGATGGACCGAGAGCTATTCATAGGCTTTTCATCAGATGTCTGCAAAAAACAAACCTAAGTAAATGGCATCCGATTCACAGATAATCTCTGAACAAAGGGATTATATTTAAGTGAATTGCTATGAATTACTATCAATCACAGCAGGTTCATTTAATCACAGAATTAAACACTGAAGAAGAAAAAAACCTACTTTCTGCTTACCAATGGAAAGCATAGATATACTTTATTAAACTAATAAATTCCCCTTCAAAATATTCCCCTTCAAAATATCTGTCAACACAATTATGATATGTCAGTAATGACAGAGTTTAAAGGTAGGTGTATATATGTATCTCCATATACACATATAAACCCCAGTTCTTTAGTTTTTTTTAATAGTTCCAAATACTAAGTGGGGAAGGGGGTGGGTGGGGGGGGGGAAAGAAGAAGTGAATCTATATGGAACCAGCAGACCACTGTTAAATTAATCCAGAAAAAAAAGATCACAGATGATGTGGTATCAACACGGCAGCCTTCCATTATCTCTTGCATCAGGGTTGCATGGCATTCCATGATGCACTTGCATGATGCAAGTCAGTAGGGATGAAATCTGCATTATATATAAGACAAGTTACAATCCAGAATTTTTTTTTTTTAATGGAATCACACTTTAGCACTAAAAAGATCCAGTTGCTCAGTGTTTGGTATGGTTTCTGTGACTGCTTCATCTCTCAATCTGGAATAGCTGCCATGGTGGATAAAACAAACTTCAGAACAGACTATGAATTCCACATTCAAAGCATATGGCATCTAAAATACTCCTTTATCTAGAGCAGATTTCATCCTTCATTTACTAACTTGGATGTATTATTATGCAAGAGTAGGCAAGAAGGCACACATCGTGAGCTAAACATAAAACTACAGGAATTTAAGATGAAGAAGCAAAGCAAAAGTTTTATGCTTATGAGAGTGAACAGCTATGCTAGCAACTTTGTAAAAAGCCACAAAAACAAGCAGGAAAAAAACATGTAAAGATAAGAATATGAAGAAATATGAATGACCTAGAAGAGCAAAGTGATATGTATTTAATACATATAAAAGGGGTAAAAGTTAAATGAATAGACATGTACTGGCAAAAGGCCAGCTCCTAACAGAACACAAACCTCATAGGACTTGAGTTCTGTTTTTGATTTGAAACTCATGAACTTTAAGTGGATTCAAAATTAAGCAAGACACGTTCATCCATTCTTCCTTATAACAGGAAGAGAAGAAAGTTATAGTTTGTGTAGTTTGGAAAAGGCAGCAGTGGCACAAATCATTCTTTTTCTTCCCAACCTAAAGACGGGTAAAGCAGAGCAGTTAGACGACACAAAGGAGCAGCTCACCACTGGCAACTCTCCTCCCCGAAGACTGCAAAGAGTGCTAGCCTACTGATTCTGATTCTCCAGAAAAGCTCTCTTTGGTCTGCTTTTTTTCTTGCTGTTGTCGGTCGGGGGGGGGGTTAGGGTTAGAGAAGCTGCCCTTTCTCCTTCCCATCATTTTAATCAGTCAGAGAAGAGAGGTGAAAAAACTCCTGTAGAGCTGTAATGAAGGCAAGACCAGTTCAATAAGTGCTGTGCACACATTGTAGCAATAACGTTACTGTAACCACTGTGGTCAAAGAAGACATCATGGACAAATTAGTAGAGATTATTTCAGGCACATGCTCACTTCTACTGGAGGCCTGAAAAAAAGTTGGTGCATCTGAAATCTCAGTACATTTTTCCATGTCACCAGCTGGCCTACTACAAAACATTATTACCCTCTCAACATATTTTCAAATTAACAAGTTTTTGAAATTAAGTGTATGACTTTATTTTATATTTTGAAGCCCAGATCAGGCTTCAGAACCGAGTGGTAGGCACACAGCTAGTTCTGCCACTGGTCCTCACTACGCTCAGTTGCACAGTCTTCCACAAAGATGCTCTGTGCTTAATGTGAAGAGATAGATATCCACATTCTCTTTGGACAGAATTCTTGTAACCACACTTACAATTACCTGAGAAATGGAGGCATGAAGAATGGATGCACCACAGCTAGCACACAACCCAGCCTGACATCCCATACAATCCACATTGGGATGCCTCCTGGACTCCACATGTCTGGAATAGCCATGCAAATAATGCAATAGTGCACTGTGGTCACTGCCTGCAACAAAAAGTACCAGCACTATTAACGACAAAGAGCAGCGTGAAACTCAACCTTCAGCTTTTTCCTCTTTCCACTGAGTTCAATCAGAGCAAATTCTTTGGCAACAAAGTGAACTAAAAGAACCAAGAACTCAAACATATCTGGTAATCTTCTGAGAGGGGAAGAGTACTGGCAGGCTGTATCACTAAATACACTGTGTGTTATCTAGCAGATCCAAGATTAACATACAGAGATTGGATTCTGTACAGGAAATCTATTATACCAATTGCTCTCCAGCTATGTGCATTGATGATTTCAGAAAGCCAAATGCCGAACTCCGGATGCATGAGGAATGAATGTGTTTCCACTGAGACAGACTTAGTCAAAATACTTCCATACTGAGGAAGTTGTTCCTCAGCAGTAAAACAGCTCTTCAGTGTATTCTTCCTTTTTTTTTTTTTCCCCCCCTCCTTTTTCTTTTTGTGAAAAGTATCTGCATTTGAATGCGTTACTGACATGTGATCCACCTAGAAAACCAAGACCATAGAGCAAATAAACTTATTTTTATAATCATAGCATGAAATACTCCGTTTCTCATTTTAAAATCCTCTTTGTTGGGAACAGTTCTGGCTGTGACCTCTTTCTAAGCCAGTTCCATGCAGGAAATCCCTTTAGAATTCTGTAATTTTAGTAGATTTTAGCATGTGGACGTAGACTTTATGGACATAAACCACTCTCTTTTTCTTCAATATTGGTTTTCTATTAAGTAGAATTTCAGAGAAATACTGATCATGCAAGACCAAAATCTATCCTGATCTTGTTGAGTGCATAGGGCATTTAATACTTCTGCACTTACACCATCAACCATTGAACTCCCCTGGAGTTCCCTTTGAGGGAGGCCAAAAAATGTTTTCTTAGCATGGGACCATCCTGTATTTGCCTCATAACGAGCTTTGTCTCACTGCATGGTCCTGGGAGCCAATAAAAACCTGCAGAAAAAGAGCTTTCACTGACACATTAGCTCAATGTTTTTCAACACTAGAATTATTGCCAGGAGGTCGCAGAACATTTGAATACTAAAGGTTTCTCAAGATAGACACTGACTGACATTCTACAGAGCCTTACTCTCCTCTGGGTGACACTTAAATGACAGTTTAGATGATTCCTCAGCTGTGCTTTCCATAATTCTACAATAACTTGCTTCAACTGACTAATGGAAATTAGACAGGGATTTCACATCCTTGCATTTAAAAGGGTATCATTAAACTTTAATTCCTCTCCAATGAAAAATAGACTGCGTTTAAAATAAAGAATACACATTAATACTGATTAATCTCTCCACTTTTAAACTCAAGAAATTCTTAAATTAAGATCTTTTAAGCTACAAAGATTTTCTATCTAGTTTCTAAAATCCTAGCCTTCCCTATTTCAGCCAGAAAAAAAGTGCTCCTAGGCAGAAACCACAGTACGAATCTACAACCAGAGCAAAGTATTTATGGAAAAAGTTGTAAATCCCTGAAGAGGACTATCTGATAACTGAAGTGCTGCCACAAACTGCTCTGTAGCAAAATGTATAAAAAGACCTTAGAACCAAGCAAGCTGCTTCTGACTTCCAAAAAAATAAACGTCTAGAAAGACTGCATCTAAAAAGTAAATTTTCCTTAGACACTTCAAATGAAGCAAGAGTCAATGATAAAGAAGAAGCGGGCCACGCCAAATTCCCCAACAGACTTTCAAAATTAATTGCTCTTCTACATTATTAATGAAATAAAAGGCTTTTACACGCTAGACATTCTGGAGTTCATTTTGGAACTATTCCAATTTTCTTCCTTGTTGAAGACTTCCAGAACTCTGATCCAAAAGATTCTTAAAATTAAGATAAGAACAGTATTTGTCACAAACGCTTTGTATCTGCTGTACATGACTTCTGTTTTAAAGAAAAATAAATATATGGAGCATAGTATCTTCCCCCCTCCTCAAATCAGCAAGTCTTCCCATTGTATCAAATTCAAAACATCTGACATTCCACAGCATTCCTGCTGTGAAATTTTCATTGCAGTATGAATTCTACTTGTTAGCTACAACAGTGTGTACTTCTAAGACATTTTTTCCCACATAGCCAACAGTTTCGTGCTATTTTCTATAGCTGCAATGCATCAGATTCTTTTTTTTTAATATATTTTTCAAGATGATGGTCTTGTACTGTGAAAGGGCACTGATTCATCTCAAAAAGACTCCTATAGTGCAGATCCTATAGTGCAGAATTAAAGGAGCACCATCTACTCTGGTTTAATGTACATTACATGTAATTCAAAACTGGTACACTCAACTATGCTGACTCCATTGCCATAAAACTACTGAGTTGAGTAATTTCACATTACATAAAGCAGATCTGCATGCTCACAAACTTGCTGCTGGGTACTAAGGCAGATTCACAAGTAAATCACTTAGCTCTAGGATATACGTACATCACTCACAAAGTAATCCCTCCTACTGATTTTCTCGGAAACCACTACAAATGCCAACAGCACAACACCACTATTTGATAGAGCCAATTCTCAGCTACAAAACACCAGTATTCCGTGTAGTCACCACTATTAGCTATGCATTTTTGCCAGTGATGAACAAGAGCCTGCTTGCCACGCTCATAAACTTCCGCAGTGGTGGAGGTGACCCACTGTCACCACTGCTGAAAAGCACCAACCACCACATTTCATTTCATACTCACTTCCATGTCAGATGCCATTTTGTTAGACTGCCCTTCTGCTGCCATCCATCACATGGCAACAAAATTTAATAGAATACTGGTAGGAAGGTTCAATCTCTACTGCAATACCACCAACATCTGCCTCTGATGTTGTGAGCCAACACAATAAAATAGGCAGAATCACTTTCAGAGTTGCCCTCATATTTTAACATTTCTGAAAGGCGACACAGGATAACATGCAGAAATACAGAGGCTGTAATTGCAATATATTCTTAAGAAGCCAACACGGCCTAAGCTACTCTAAAGCATTTCAACACTTCAACACTTCTGTTGCTGCAAAGCGGGAGAGAAGCCTGTGAACAGAGAGTATGTACCTACTTCATCTCTCCTTATATGCCTCTTCCCAGTATCACTGGTAGGGTACAGATAACTTAGTTTCTCTCTAGTTTATCTACGCAGAGAACAGCCTTCACTCTCGGCACACCATGTGAATCCAATGTTTTTATAACCTCCACCAGCTGTAACACTTCTTGAAAGTAAAAAATGTTACATAAATAAGACAACTGAGTGCTGGATTACAGCAGAACCTTGCCGGTATATACATTGTTAAGCAATCATTCATCACTAAGCATCTCACTCCTACTAAAAGGATTTTTTGGTTTACTTTAAGGATACACACAGAAAACCAGAGGAATCAAAACACTGAAATTATCAACACTGACCTCCACTGAGCAGGACAGGGCAATGACTTGTTAACAGTTGGACTCCAGAGCCATGATACACAATAAAAGAGCCTATTTTGAACTCATCAGAGTGATAATTCTGAAAAGTTTCAAGGGCTGAGTTAACAAAAATCCTTTAATGTAAGAAAATCTTTTCCTAGTGTAGCGTGTGATAAACAAGCAGCATTTTTTGCACAATACTACATAGAGGGGCTCTGATAATAACAGTGTGCCACCACTCCACTTACAGGTGTGAAGTAACCAACACATGTAGCTGAAGGATTGTGTTTTTCACGAACTAGTTCAGCAAGTAATAGATTTTTATCCATATTTAAAATCAATTTTGATTTGCACAAGCAGAGCAAAGATAAATTAGTGCATGCTTGGTCTCTGGAGAAGGACATAATTCAAACTTCAGACTGCCCGTTAAAATATCACTCACTATCACAGTATTGCATATGAAAGACAATACATTACTCCTGATAATGATAAGACTCGGCTGAACAAATCAGCTATAGATATCATTTCTTAAGAAGTCGTGCTACAAACTTTTAAGCTAGCCAAGACTATTTTGACACAGTAGGCTGGAGCAGCTACTCCTATAGCTTTGTCAGCTGAACTGAAGAGTGGTAGCCCTTGGCAAAGTTAAAAGCAAAACAAAACAGAATAAAAGGCAACTGCAAACAAGTTTAGTTGGCAGCCACGTAACAGTTGTAGCCAGGAGCATGACCAACCCTATCTTACATCATTACAATAAATCGTATTGGGAGATCCTTTTCCCCATTACCAGAAATGTTCAGTGGGATCTCTTCAGATTTTACAGGGCAGGCAGTGAGCAAGGCTTCACCCCTTCTGTCCACTGCAGAAGTTACTACTTGGCTCCATTCTGTAGGGAGACAGCTACACATCTGAACAGGAAAAAAGTCAGCACTTGCCTGCCTCATTCTTCCACAGCTACTAGAAAATATTTGATTCCATTCATAGCTACCAGTTGCTTCTTATGTAGATACGGGCATCTCCTTTAGAAACTAGAAAAAACATATGACTAATAAAAAGAGACTGACAAGCCAGAAGTTGGATATTTAATGCGCATTCCACTCTTACTATATTCAGAGCCTGTATTTTTATCATACACACGATGATGGAAAGCTGCCAGCAACTACACGTAGCACTGAGAGCAAATAGATTGCTGTTTTATTGTGGTCATGGAGATACAATAACTAGGTGAAGATTTTTTATTTAAAAGCCAAACAATATCCACTCCTGTTTCCGAGGTTTGTTTTTTTTTTTTTTTTTTTCTTCAGGTTAAAATACCAGCAAGTACTAAGAAATTACTAAAAAATAAAAGGAGAAACAGACACAAGACCATGCTCAGCTGTTTGCATTTTGAAATTCAATGTAAAAATTAGACCTTTCAGCATTCCCTCTTCTCTTAATCACTTTCCTCCAAAAAACCTACAGTAAAATCTGTAAGGTTTATTTTACTGGAAGTAAGACACTAATAATTGTCTCAAATAGAAATCAGACATCTCTAATCTTGCTCTGCTGATCAGATCTTTACCCCAATAATAGAAATTACAATACTAGTAGTCATCAATGTACACTCTTTTACTGTTGGGCGTCTGTGAATCTTCAAGAAACAGTTGTTTTAGGCAAGACAAAGTAGTATTTGGTAGAACAACAGAGGTGCTACCATCTGGATTCAACTCACCTTTTTGAATGAAAGTAATGACCTAGCCCAGCACTTCTCATACTGAACCACAACCCTCAATGAAGAGGATAGAAAGGGTGGGTAGGAGTTGTGGATAGGTAGGGGAAGACTTAATTAAAAACTAAGCTATTAAGTAGTAACAAAAGCAAACAATAAAACCAAATTACCTTGATTTACAGCTGGAAGGAGCTCACTTCCTCCAGGGGCATCAGAAGCTGTACATATTTATATCAGCCAGTGAACTACCAGCTCCTTCAAACTGCTAACAGCAGCTTAGTTCCTGAAGGGCCATACAAGGAGCGCTTACACCTGCAGCTGATAATGATTGCTGACTACCACACTTTCCCCCCAGCACCTTGAGGAACTTTGACACTACAATTAAAAGTAGCACAGTAATAAGTTTTTCTTTGTGAGTGCACAAAAACAGATGAACTCAAGCTGTATGTATTTGTTCACCCAGTGAAATGCTCATCTACCCTATTCACTGCTTCATTAGTAAAGAGAATCTACATCATCTTGTGATAAGAGCTGATTAATGCAATTAAACACGTCTGAAACCAGAACCATGCTATTTTTCAAAGATTATGAAAAGTTTTCTTCTTTTCTGAAAGTGTAGTCAGGCACAGGAATGGGCTGCTCAGGGAGGTGGTGGAGTCACCAACCCTGAAGGTGCTCAAGGAACATTTGGATTTTGTGTTGAAGGACATGGTTTAGTGAGAACTATTGGTGATAGGGGGATGGTTGGATTGGATGATCTTGTAGGGCTTTTCCAACCTTAGTGTTTCTGCAATTCTGTGATAAACCTGAAAGTAAGCTACCTGTGAAAGATAGTAAAACAAACCTTCATTATATATATATATTCATTATACTTAGTTTTAGAATAGTTTCCCAACTTGTTTTGAAAGCAATTTTCACCCAATCCCATCCTTTTCACATATTCTTTTATCTGAAAAAGACACTTTTTCCAGCAGGCCTTCTAATCATGTATTGGGCAAACATATCAAACAGTATTTGAAAGAAGGGAATGCCAATGTACACTTTCAGCATGAAACTCCTGGAAGTGTGGTCAAAAGAATACCAGCAGGGTGGCTTTAGTTTTAAAAACCACTAGTTATTTTCAGGTGTTTCAAATTTACAACTTCAACTGTTGCTTTTGGAAAACCTATAGCTTTCAAGACATATACAATGCTGCAGCTTCCCATTTCTACATTTTTGCAGTTATATTCAGCTCAGGTGCTCATCTGTGCCAGGAACTAAAAAAATAAATAAATTGTATTTTAAAATTAAGAATAAATTAGAAAATTTAGTTTATCTTATGTCAGAATTAAAATACGCTTTTTATTATCAGTCCTTTTATATTATTAACACACTTATTTGTTATCACACTTTACAGTAAATAACTGCAGAAACACTGCAGAATGGGCTGATTTAGCAGAGGCTTCACCCCCCATTCCCCTCAAGCAGCCTTGTCCTCCAAGCTGCTGTAGGACAGGGAGATGCTCTGTGCCCATATCATGTTTATCAGGGCAGCCTGAAGTACTAACCTTTGCATTCACTGACAGTTACATTTTCAACAGTCATCTTGGTATGAAGTCCTATACGGAGGCAAAGTTTCATTAAACTACCTTGCTGTAGAGACAGCAAACGTGCCTTGTGTCCACTGTTTCATGAAATGATAGCTAACGTATCTTGTTGAAGCAGCTACAGATTACAAGGGCAAGCCAACAGGCAGTATGGGTGGTTAACGTTTATTTGTGATCAAGACACACAAGACATGCAAATAAAAATTCTTGTTAACTACAGTAGCAGTGGTTTATTGAAAACTCAGAATTGAGGAAAATTTAGGTTCATCACCATTCAACACCACCTAAGCTGATCAAATATTGAAAAGTTCAGAAAGTTTAATAAACTGATAACTCATTGTTACATGACATTAATTTCTTCGTTATATATGACCTAACTAAAGACTGACCAAAGAGAGAGAGATAGGAACTGCCCATTTTCAGGCCAGCTTGGCAGCAGGTATTAACAGTAGCTTGGGAAAAGACATCATGCTGAGCCCCACAGAACTGAATATTTTTCATTACTTAGCCTATTCTTTAAGAAGGAAAAACAGATCAAAACTGGTCTTCAAAATGCAAAGTTCTACAACAACCAAAAAAGAGAATAAACCAATAAGAATAAATAAACAAATAAAATTACTCTTACACTGCCAGCAGCTAGCTGGGAGTTACAAATGCATTCAGACTTAATTCAAAGAGCCGACTGAAGAGGGATAAATTAAGAAAAATAGAGAAGCACCATCAACAATTAATTTCGTATTATTCCTTATCCCTCTACACCCCACCTGGCCAATTTAAAGCTCAGAAGGAAATCCCTAATTCTGCTCTGAGACAACTTCCACTTATGAAGAGCAGGCAACCAAGCCACCCAGCAGAGGAAAATGACTGCCGTCAGCCTGCCTTATTGCCCCCTCCATCCTTAGCGAAGGCACCCACACACACCTGCCTCCCCACCCCGCCAGTACACAGCTCCTTCGCACAGCCCTGCTCACCAGGCAGTCTCCCCCTCTTCCACCACAGACCTTCCTCAAACCTTCTGTATTCCCGTCACCCGGTGACCCTCACACCCGGGTGGAGGGGATACCTTCCTCAGCCACCCGCTGCCTGCAGCTCCCAGCCCCTTCTCCTGAGGAGCCTCCCTCCAGACACAGCCGAGCTGCCGTGGGCTCCCCCCAGTCCCGCTCCGGAGAAGAAAACCTATCCTTTATTCTGTGTGGCGGGAAGGATTCTATGATACGATTACTTGATGGACTTGGCGAAGGTTCTTCGGAATTCTAACGCTGATTCCCTTCAACGCAATGCCCCCTTCACAGCCCCTCCGGCAGCCCAGAAGCACCCGTTCGCGGCTCCGAGAGCACCGCCGAGGGCGGGAAGCAGCCTTGACCCCTCAGCCCGGAGCTCAGCGCCGCCATCTCACCTGTCCCCCCCGCCGCTGCTCACCCAGGAGAGGCGCGGGGCAGCTCCCTACCTCGCCTCACTCACCTCGGGCACGACTCAGGCGGCACGGAGCGGCGCCGCACGCACCTGCTGCCGGCGGCTGTTGGGCAGCGGCTGCAGGGAGGGGGGAGCGACCGGGGAGCAGGTCTGGGAAGTCGAAATTAAATCCGAGGGCCGGTAATGCGGCAGCTTAGCCTCAAGCCTGAGAAGCAGGAAACTTGGAGAGCTCGCAGGACGGCGCTCCACTCAGTGAGCCGCGCCCGCAGCGAGCGCCTGAGGGGTGCTGAGACGGCGGGAAGGCAGGCCGGGGCAGCGGTAGTTCCGCGGGACGCTGTGACAGAACTCGGCAGGGCATCGCAGAGCGACGCTCAGCCTGAGCTTTCTTGTGATTTCAGGGATATTTGGGGAAATGCTCGGGCAGCACATCTCTTAAAATGAACTTTGGAAACACTGAAGAGACAGATGAAAGGCATTTGAATATATTTCCTACTAACTCATCTGAAAAACACTATTCCAACATCTCTGCAGCACCTTCAATTCAACCCAGTTTACAAGGCACAGCCGTGTCTCTGGTCTGCAGAGCGTCTCCATGCAAGGACCTACGGCAGGCTGTGGGCATTCATAAGATCCAAGTTCATAGGGGACTGTGTCCCCAACAAGCCACGGGCACTTCAGGATAAAGAGCAGCATCCCAAAAGCCTAGTGAGCAGCAACTTGCCCATAGCAGGGGGTTGTACCTGATGGGCTTTAAGGTCCCTACCGACCCAAGCCTTTCTATCACTCTGTGATTCTCTTAGGAAGAGGGGCAAGCCGTAGCAGAAAAGGTGATTTTTGATCCAACGTGTCTAATTCAGCTCTGAGAAAGATTACAGTTGAATGGACTTAGGGCAAGCCAGGGTGGTCAGTCTGCTGATATTGAAAGGGGCATCACCTGGCTTTCTTTATGTTGTTCAGCCTTTATGCAAGAAGTAAAATGGATCATTTGCCCCAGCCTAACTTGGAAAAAAAAGAATTAAACACAAGAAAATATTCAATACCTCAATTCTGAGTGTATCATATTAAAGAATTCATCAAATTACTTCATTCAAATCTTCATTAAGATGTCAAGCATTGGTATTTCCCGTGTATTTTGTACACCTTTTGCAACCAGCCCAAAGAGATGGCATGGTCCTTCCACATGCAACCCAATGCACACCCGTTGATAACTAAAGTTTGAAAAAATAAGGTCAGGAGCTCTGTATTTGAATTGAATTCCATATAGCAGTAGCTTTTGCAGAAAACAAACAAATAAATATATGTATAAATAAAATGTGGCATAGATGCAGTTTATCTTATCAAAGAAGAACCTTTAAAACATTAGGTATGTCAAATAAGTGTGCTTTCCATAGTGCCTTTTTTAGCTTACATATCAAATATTTTCTATATCAAATGATGCAGAAATGCCTAGTATTTTAAAAGTCACACTTTGTCATAAGTCATAATTTGTCTAAGTGTGTTCATTTATTCAAGCCAAGCATCTCAGCTATTTTCCCTGTTGAAAGCACTGTATCTTTTCATGATTGCAAAGAAGTGATAATAAGTATTTGTTTGAAAAAAATTATATACTATACAACACAAGTCTACTAGCAGCCTTCAAACAGTACCATAGAATTTGCTTTAGCAAGAATTGTATAGAGTCTTTAATCTTCGTTATTGTATGTAGTGATTCCACTAAGCATGCATTTAGAATTTCATAGTAATATATTAAGCTATGAGCATACATAACCCTTCTTGCTACTTTTTTTATACCTGCTCTATATGTTTATGCACATGTTAGAACAAAAAAATATATATTGGTACAGTCAAATTTCAGTTCTATTTATCACTTGCTCGAAACTTTCTTTAACTTCCCGATTTTTTTTGTTTCTATCCCACATAAATAGTTTTTCATATATATATATATCTATATATATATGTATTTTATGTGTTTGTCGTTTGTTTGTTTGTTTTGACTTTTTTGTTTGTTTGTTTGTTAGCTTCATAACCAATGCTGGAAAATTCATATATATCTTCCCACCAAGGACATATATGAAGACTCAGCTGAATTAATTTACTAGCAGTGATTCTCTTTAGTATTAGGCTCTTTTCATTTATGCAGGTCCTTAAGAAATCAGCCATCCTTAGATTAAGATGTTAAACTCAAGTCTACGTTCTGTTAAATCTACTTCAAAGAGTTATAAAAGGCTTTCTACACTGTCAACCACTCCTGCTGATCGGAAGTCAAGGCAAGCTATGTAGGAGGTACACTGCACAGACACAGCAGAGTTCTCTCAAAAGCCTCCTTTAGTAATTTGCATCCATTTTTCTTCACTTTCTGTATTCCACTTCCAAGTCAAGCCCCTTCAAAGAACTCTGCGGTGTACAGAAGTTAAATTAGTGATTGAATAAAAACGGCAACTTCTATCTAACTGTGGAAAGAACCATTTCCCTGGCATATCTGTCTAGGCAACCTCAGGAAGCAAAAGGCAACAGTAGCATTTTTTTGTAAAAGATGTTTGAAATAGATAGTGACACTGCCATCTCCAAATCTTCCATTCTGAAATCATGTTAAAAAAATCTATCATCTATCTATCTATCTATCTATCTATCTATCTATCTATCTATCTATCTATCTATGTAAGAACAGCATTTTGTCCTTTCATTCATTTTTAATGAAGTTTGAAGTTATATAGATATACTGGAAAAAAGCACAAAAACCTTTGAGAGCTCATAAAATTTTGACTATGCTGCTGGTTAAACTAGCTGCCTTCAGGAAAGCTAGTATTTTGTTATTTCCCAAGATTGGATACCAGATCATGGCTCCTGTACCAAGCTAGATAATCACAAGCTATTGGCACTGGCTTCATTATAATTATGAAATGGGAGTTGAGAGCAGAATTTCTTGGGAGGATCAGCTGGAAATGATGAACAGAGGGTAATTTTAAAATGAGCAACATAAGAATTTTGCATCATGTCA
This sequence comes from Centrocercus urophasianus, assembly GCF_019232065.1. Classification (NCBI taxonomy): domain Eukaryota; kingdom Metazoa; phylum Chordata; class Aves; order Galliformes; family Phasianidae; genus Centrocercus; species Centrocercus urophasianus. The sequence goes on along the minus strand of NW_024885088.1, from coordinate 6,293,487 downwards.
TGGCAAAATCCCATTACTGTAGTTAAGGAGATTTTGAAAATGAAAAGCAATAATTTGGGCAAGAAGAATTAAATATATGAGGGTATTAGATGATAATCATTTTCATTAGCTCTCTCCTTCAAACTTAAAAATTCACAAAACCTAACAAGAGATCTAAGTCAAAATAGATGTCAGGGAGACCTAATACAGGATTAGCATCGGGTCAGATAAATCAAAACAGACGTCAGCAACACACATTTGAATTAGGATCTAGATAAAAAAACCAATGCATTGCAATTCTGGATTACTTGACACTTATTTCTGAACAAGTCTCTGACTGAAGTCTCTGAACTAAGTCCTCGTCACAATTCAGGCTGACCTAGCATAGGACAAATAATCAGGTTCCGACTGAACAGGAACTGATTATATGAGTAAATACTAGAAGTTAAACAGAAATTAAACTGGAAAGGTACATATATCACAGCCTTAGATGCCTTAAAACTTGCAAAAGAGAAGTCCGACACTGATGCCTAAATATATGCATCCATATTTTCTTTCAAAATAAGTGGCAAATCATTTTTTGAAGGCAACCAGAGAAATAGATTTTCATCTTTTTACACATGTTCTTCACATGTCCCTCACATGTTCTTTTAACATAAAACAAAAGAGCACTTCTGACCACCAACTAGAACACAGACCTTATCCTCAGTGCCTACAACACTAAGTTACCAGGTCATTCTCACTTTGTTTTTCCCTTTCTAGTCCAGTAAGACTCCAATTCCCCATGTACCTGTCAGTGTTTCCAAGAATGCTGAGAGAGAAATGCTGCTTATTTGATGCAGCAATTGAGGAGAAGTACTGTAATTGTTTTCAGTACGACCTGGCTAGGCATAATTGTCTAGAAAACTCTTTCGGTTGCTTACTTTTTTCCTTCCTGACTTGCTGGCTATTTCAGAAAGAAGAGTCCTGATGCATGCATGTTTTCAAAGAAATCTGTTCTTAAACCCTAAAATGCTGAAGCAGAAGATAAAAATCTGTTTATATGTTTCTAAAATTTCATAAGAGTTTCTGCATATGCTATATGGGCAATCTGAGCCAAGAAAGTGAATTTATACACCTCTGAAAATCCATGGGTGAAAGAGTTTCAGCAGGCTATGGAAATCCACCTGCATGGCTATAGACCTGACTGCATGGTTGATGTCATAATCTGCAGTCTGATTATCTAGCCTTCTTCAACACTGTTTTCATTCAGCCTCAAAGGGCTGCATCTCACTGAAAAACATTAGTACAAATAATGGCAAAATCTCCATCAGATCTTGATAAGTTTATAATAAAGCCCATGTTCAGCTTTTTTAATCCTCCCTCAGTTGGCTACGTAGATAAGCCACACAGCAAAATATCCCTTGGAGCTTACAGGATCAAGATTCATGGAGAGAAAATCAGAACGGAAAAGCTTTTGTTTAAACCATACCTACAATTACAGTGAAATAAGTAGAAATGTTAAAAAGTGACTGAAACCCAGTTTCCCACAAAAATCAGAAGCATCAATTTTCTGTGGCTTCTACAGTCATTAAGTGCTGTGCATCTGGCGTGATTAACAGCAGTCAGCACACCGATTATAACTTGATCCACTTCAGCATACACCGTGTCACAAAAGGGACTAGAATATTGTGCTCCATAAGAAGGTCGCTGAGAGTGCTGAGATTAAGAGTATTCAAAGCATAAGGTCTTCTAACTGCTGCACTGGTAAAGATCTGTACAATTTTCGTCAGCGCTGACGTGGAACCACAGAGGCCCAGAAGATTAAAACAGAGCTTGAGTATGATTAAAAATACAAGCTCAGACATTGCTGTTTTATTTGTAATGCAAGAGGACAGTAATATAATGACCACTGGTTAATAATCATACAAAAAATGTATGTATTTATTCACATACACGTAAGTATTTATTCACATGCTGTATTTCGTATCTTAAGAGTCCAACACAGTTACAGCTTTCAGTTCTTTAGGTTACCATAAATGAGTAGGAAAATAAAACCACCACTTATAGAACAGAATGTCCAAAACCCAAGCTTTTCTAAAAAAGCCCAAAACATTTCTTAATCATTCTCAATTGTCAAAAATATACGTTTATTTAGAGCAGGAGTTACTTTTTTTCTTCTTCACTGTGTGAATTAACCATAATCAGAGTTATATCAGACCTGAATTGAGCATTGTACAGTTGGTTAAATTGACACAGGAAAAGGTTATCTCACTTATGAGAAAAGTAATTTTTTTTATTTAATAGACCAAATCTGTGTTATCAACATTCTGGTTTCTCAGAGCATTAAACAGAAACAAGCATAAGGATTTGTATTAGATTTAGCATTCTTCCATTTGAATGTGTTAGAGCAGTACTGCCAACATATATGCAAGCAGCTTTAAAGACTGTTTTTAACCTGGCAATATTAGCTTAATAGCTGAACAACAAGGGGGAAAAAAGGAAAGAATTTATTGTACTATAATTATATGGTAAAATCGGCAATATCTACCAAATGTTAACATGTTTTGGCCTGCTCTTGAAACTGAATCAGCTGGAAACATTCTATGTACCTTCGGGAGAGATCTATAATAAGAATGATGGAAACTACAAATTTAACAGGTTTTATTTAGTGATCTCATATTTCACTACATTAGAAAGCACGAATGCTTTAAAAAGATGACTTTACCAGGTAAGCACGTTGTCAAAACTTGTTTCAGTAATACAGTTTTTTTAATAATACACCAGTCTATAATAACCCAGAATAGTAACTCAAACTGACATTATCTATAAGGCATACGCTCCAGTATTATTCAATTAAATACCAATCTAACAATTTTTATGCAAATTTCTTTTCTGCATCTTGCACATTCTTTTCTCTCTGGGGATCATTCTCAATTTCCTTTTCGGAAGCTTTTCTAGCGCTACGCTGCATTTTGGTAATATCACCACTGAAGCTGAAAACAATATTTCAACTATTAAGCCTACCAGAAAATTATAGTTAGATTTATATCTGTTTTACTCATACAGCTTTACTTTCCAATGATTTTTCAAAGTACTTTTCCATAAAGTCTAGAAAGTTAAGGTAGGATACCAACATTGTTTTTAGTCTACTCTTTTAGACTTGTTTGTGAGTATATTAGCCATTGTACAAGCATGCTCATTAGGAAAATGGCTGTTAGCATAACCTATATTGCCAGACTTCCCAATTTTAAGCTCTAGTTGCTTATCACTTTGCCAAATGTTAAATGTTTGGACTGAAATTTTCCATTCAATGCCTGTGCCTCAAGCTGAGATGTGTTGGAAATTTTCAGCTACAAAAATACAGCTATTTCCAAGAAAGACGGTAGGGGGGAAATCAATGTTTCACTCATGAAAAAAGGAAAACAAACTCAGCCATTTTCACTGAAAAGCTCACTTGTTGCCATGCACTGCCCTGAAATTGGTAGGAAGCAATCCTTTTGTTAGGGAGTTTGCTGTTTCCCCATGAAAATCAACCTATATATATATATTAAGGGCTACTTATCAGCCCTTGAAAAGTTATGGCCCATATACTTTACTACAGCATGAGATTGGAAGGAATTGCTCAATGGTTTGAATGGAGTCCCATGCAATCGTGACAAATGTGCAGGTCCAAGAGCTCCACAGAATCTTGGCAAGAACTCTTGTAAGCCCTTGGCCACAAAACACTTTATGAAACTGTTATAACATACCGAGAACATGAACAATGAAATTAAATACATTATGTCAGTATGCAAACAAAAAAAAAGAGTAGTAAAAATACTGGTGGGGAGAAATCGCTAATATAGAAGGAAACTTCCAGGTGACCCAAGGACCAGACTGCTCGGCAGACTTCAGTTTACGGGGGAGTGCAATGGCACTCTGCAATTTGATGTAGGGGGAAGAAGATTTCTCTTGACTCCAGATATGGACTTGTGTTTCACCAGGAACTATTACTAGCAATTATACCCACTCTACATGAGAAAGAATTAGATATTCAATTCTGGCCAGGGCATGACCAGGCCATATTTGTGAACAGAAAATGTCTCTCCAGTATTTTCAGTGACCCACTGCTGCTGACTAAGGAAAGTGATTAATTCAGTAACCAAGGGGAACAAGGCATAGGCCTGCAGCAGCAGCAATATATGTGAACAAAGGGAATCAAGGTAGAAGAGAAATGGGTTGGTCTGAGTATGGGTCTTGTGGGGACAAGAGAAAACTGCAGCGCTCAACAACCCACATATGGCACACACATGGCATTTTTAACTTTGATATCCAAATGATCTCAGAGGCAAGGCTGTCCTGCCATCAGCCTTTCAGAGATAGAAGCCAACACTTTTCTGCAACCACAAAATAGCTGTTTGCAAAGACTGACTTCGTTGATACTCAGTTTTGAAAGTCATGACAAAAAGCAGGCAGTGCCCCAGAATCATGATGGGCACTGAAGTCCTTATGAGGATATGCCATCAAGAAAGATAAAAATTTCAACTTACCTGAACCTGTTCTATGCCACTGATTCCTATTTTGGTATTGTTAGCCAATTTTGCCCACGTTCCATGAAGCTTTCTCATGGTGTACTGTAGTTACGTTTTTTAGCACTTTGAGGTTTCTTCAGAGAGGCAATATACAGACACAGTCACTCCAAGTGAGGCCAGAACATTGTTCTCTGCTATTTTATGAAGGGACTTTATGTTAATGAAAACCTGTTGTTACAAGGGCATAAAATAGTTAGCTGCCATCAGCCCAACATTTGACACTGACTGTACTAGCCACAGACCCAGTGAAGACTGAGAACCAACTTCAAAGTAGCAATCACAGCTCATTTCTGTACCAGTTCAGGCTATTACAATAAATGCAGTGGTTGAAGAGGTTTGGGGTGAGTTCATGTGAAATTATTTTTGCATGTAGAAATTCTAGAACCACTACTGGTCAGGCAGAAAAGTTACTAATCATTTGTTTTCTCCTCATCTGCATTCTATAGCTGCCACATGCCATGGTTACAGAGTGAACCACATCAACTGCATGTTCTATGTTCTTGCTCCAGATTCTGTGTGCTTTATCATCACTCACAAGTATTAAGAAACTGAAGATCTCTAGTACGATAAGGTAACAAAATTGCAAGTGGAAAAGACCTAATTAGTATGCCTTGAGTTCAGGGGTAAAGCAACAGCATTAACTGTAGAGAAGTGCTACAGATGTGACAGAAATCGGACAAAGAACAAGATTTGCATCTCCTATAGAGGTCGTGTGTGGTAAAAGAAGTGTTTTCCACAGCCAGACACCTAATCGTGTGGTGCGTTTCTGACTGGATTCAAGGACAAGATGCGCAAAAATGCAGAGCTGCCACAGCTAGAGCTAAAATAATTGAGAACTGCAGCTTAAGCATACAAAGTACAATGAAGCTATGAGCTCTAAAAGCTCAGAAACCTTGAATTAGGCATCTGAAATTTGTGACTGCTGACCATCAGGCAGTCTTTGTTTTTGCATACTGACAATTTGAAACTTTCAACTTAAAATTCCGTGAACTAGAGGAGAAAGAACTCAGTGCCATTAAGCAGCCTCTACTAGTTTAGGTGTCTTTCATCCATAGGCTTTATAGTTTTTGACTTGTGTAAATACATGTATTTATGTATGCACATAAGTTGCTAAAATATTCATTAGTATGAACCTTCATCCTATAGAATTAAATGTAAGGAAAACAGCAATGAAATTCTTAGTTAAAAATGAAGGTCTGTGTTTAGGAAGTTCAAAATGTTAAGTAATGCAACACTGGTAATTTAGCAACACAGAAGAGCTGCCTCTTACAGCATATCGTATGCCATTTGAAGGTTTCTATTCAAATAAAGTGGTCTATGAAGTTATGATGACTGAGCTAACTTTTGAAGGTAGCTTCTTGAATTTCTCAAGAGCTTGGCCTCTCAAAATCAATGCAAAGAATTGTGCAGTATCATTCATCATTAATCTTGTTTTGAAATTAATAAGGAAATTAGGAACTACAGTGAATATAAACTTTGTTAAATATTTAAGGAACTATATTACAGTTAAGTCTTTGTGATGAGGGAAGAAATCCTAACTATGCTAAGACACTTTAAATTCTTAAGTCTCCGTAGGAGTTTAGAGTAGCTCAGTCATGCTAGGACAATAAGAGTAAAGAAACTTTAATTGATTAAGTCCAAGGCTTAAGTGATCCTATACAAGCTAAGTGCTTGGATTATTCCCAAATTTTTGGTTGATTTGTCCAGTCAAAACAATCATGAGGTCAAAATTATAAGCTTCTGAAGTTAGGTCTATTTTCCCTCCATATCTTTAGCCTAAAGTCTACATATCACACTCAACCACATCTTCCGTGTTCACAGCTGAGCCTACTATGAATATTACTTTCCAGGCTGGATAAATCTGGACTAAGAGTTTCTGTCTGCACTAAGTGCTCGTAACTGAACACAAGACCCAAATCCTGCCTCAAGTTCTTTGTGGTACTCACCAGCAAGATTTATTTAGGGTCAAGCAAAAAAACTGAAATAAAAAACTGAACTGTCCGCCAGTCTTAGCTCTCAAACCAGATCCTAACTGGTAATGTATTTTGTGACCCAGGAAGTATACTGGGAATGTTAAAAAGATACCAGTTGTACAGTTGAAATCTATTCACAAGTAAAATTATTTTACAAGTTACAGTATTTCATAGGTAAATAATAAAAGAAGAAAAACACAGCAAGCAGCAGCTGTTTTCAAAATGATTGTTCCACAAATGTTCCATCAGAAGAGGGGTGGCCAGCAGGGACAGGGAGGAGATTGGGCCCCTCTACTCTGCTCTTGTGAGGCCCCATCTGGAGTACTGTGTCCAGGTCTGGAGCCCACAATACAAGAAAGACAGGGAGCTGTTGGAGAGGGTCCAGAGGACAGACACAAAGATGATCAGAGGGCTGCAGCACCTACCCTACGAAGACAGGCTGAGGGAGCTGGGCTTGTTCAGCCTGGAGAAAAGAAGGCTGCGGGGTGACGTCATTGCAGTCTTTCAGTACCTAAAGGGAGCCTACAAACAGGAGGGGAGTCAACTCTTTGAAAGGGTTGATAACAGCAGGACAAGGGGAAATGGTTTTAAGTTGAGGGAGGGGAGATTTAGGTTGGATGTCAGGGGGAAGTTCTTTACAGAGAGAGTGGTGAGGTGCTGGAACAGGCTGCCCAGAGAGGTTGTAGATGCCCCGTCCCTGGAGGTGTTCAAGGCCAGATTGGATGGGGCCCTGGGCAGCCTGATCTGGGATTAAATGGGGAGGTTGGTGGCCCTGCCTGTGGCAGGGGGGCAGGAGAGTCATGATCCTTGAAGTCCCTTCCAGACCAGGCCATTCTGTGCTTCTGTGATTCTGTTAGTCAGGTTCATATTGATAGACTTGAGATAAAAATCGTGTGTATTACATAATGGAGAGTTTTAACTATCATGTAAAGCAAGTATTGATAATCAAATTGTACCCACAGCCATTCCCATACATGCACCTCCTTTCCACAGTGTGCTATTGTTAAAATACACTTTTTTAAAAGTTTGGAAGTATAGCCTAACTTCTTTTAAGATTGGCTGATACGATTTATTTTCTGATGGTAACTGTTAGCAGTAAAAGTAATTTACAGACCCTCCCTAGTTAAATACCAGATTAAAACTCACTTTAAAGCCATTTTAATAGGGCAATCACTATGAACAAAAAATTTCTGACTGCAGTCAGTAAGCCAGAGGGCATGTGAGAATTAAAGCAATATTTTAGGAAATTTATAGAACAAAATTAGCCAAATTCTTTAAAAATGAGTCAGTAATATAGCTGAGAATAAAACATATATTTATTAGGATAGTGACCCTTCAATTGTAATCATTATATTTCAGAAGAAAGGGAGCTTCTAAAGCTAATAAATTTGAGCAAACAGATCCTATAAACTGCTACTTTTTAATCTTGCAGACAGCAGAATATCCCCCCACACAAATCAATATTTCATTAATGGCAATGCAGTGTTTATACGTTTTCTGACTTCTCACAGAAAACTAATTTATGATCAATAAGAGATCTGTATGGATAGGTAGTAAATTTTGGCCACCACACATGGCTCAATGTAGAATTGCTCCATGTACCAAGACCCTAAATTTGTAGGATATAATCTCAGAGGAACTATGGTTATATTGCTGGGAAAATGTTACACTTCGTTTTCACAGCTTTGAAATTAATCAGATGACATCAATGAAGAGCAGTTATTCTTCTTATGAACTACTAAACCAGTCTTCTTTGTTTCTGTCTCAAATCACCTTAAGCAGCAGTTTCTTACAGCTAGATGTTGTAAAATCTTGTTTGCGTGTTGAGTAGAACATGATGCGGAGCAGAAACAGACAGTGGATGAAAACCACCAGGTAGTAATTATTACCTCTGTTAATGAAAGAAGAGCTAGAGGACAAATTTAAGGCCTTAATATGAAAAAGAATTGTTGAAGAAAAAGCTGTAAAAACTAGTCATGTTTAAGGCAGTTGTCATCTAGAATAATTGTAAGGAACACAAACAAAGGAGGATGTCTGAACTAAGGCATCCTGGCTGAGGAGTTATACGGAGGACTTGCAGTAAGAGGGAGACAAGGGGCCAGTAACTAAATATTTAACATTCTGATTCAAATAGTATTTTAATTTACATGTTTTAGATTTACTGACGTGGTTCACAATCACATAGTGGCAGAGGTTGGCAGGGACCAACCAGAGTCCATCTGGGCCACCTAGAATAGGTTGCCCCAAGCACATGGAGATGGCTTTGGAATCTCCACGAAGAAAACACCACAGCCTCTAGACAACCTGTGCCAGTTCTCCTCCATGTGGCTTCACACAGTTTTCCAGTATTATCAACACTAGACACTCAAAAGTAGAAGTCATTCTTACAGATGACAACCTAAAAATAACAAGATTGTTAAAAATATCTTGCATGATTTCTCTGTTTCTAAACATACAGATAGTAATGAAGTCAAAACTGCATTCAGAGGCTTTTCCTATAGCCATAAAAACTAAAAATGCTAATTAAAATATATTTTGTTTTAGGAGATGACATTTCTGTCTTCTGTCACAAGTTTAAGAGGTGAGACAAACATGCAGCTTCCACTGATACAAGCTAATTTAAGTGATCAATCTGTTTTACTGGAACTAGCTGTAATTATGCCCTTCACTTAATGTTTGTTGCTGCCTGAATGTATCTCAGCTTAATAGTGCAATTATCATATATCTAACAAATCACTCAGCACAACTGCTCAAACAAGATCAGTCTCAGGCCCACCTGAGGCAAGAGAAGAACCATTACTAGTCTTTATTATACTTATAATCCATAATGAGAATATTGCTTCTTTTCATCTAGCAGCTTATAATTCCTAAGAGCTACTGATGTTTCGGAAGCACTAGAAGTTATAAAATATCTACTTATTACAAGTTTCCCAAATTTTGAACAAAAACATTGGATATTTCAAAATTGCCAAGCAAACACTACATTAAATGGCATAAATACACCTGAAAAAAGATCATTTGCATAAAGACTATTTGCCTCCAGACAGAAAAATTGAAAAGGTGTTTATTTTATCTAAATGCAGATTCTTTCAGAACAACCTTTTATGACTTTTAAGTATAAGATCTAGTTTTTTATCATTATTACTATAATCAGATTAAGTAGTTTCCAAAAGTGAAGTTACTGATGTTACACATGTAGCATAAGTGTACACTTGTACAGACATTTTTAACAGTATCTTGGTTGAGTGTGAGGAAAACGAGGATAAACAGACAACAATTATTGCAATGAGAAATGATCCATTCTATGTAGGTTGCTCCAAAAGTAATGCCTGTGGAAACTACAACAGCTACAAAGAATGCAATAACGCAATTCGATAAAGAAAATTCTAAATTACGAAATATCATTTCTCAACATAGCTATGCATTTTTGCCAGCAGGAGCCTGCATGCTATGCTCAAAAAAGTCTGTTCCAGTGGAGATGACCCACTGTTTCACAGCTACTATGATGGTATTATTGCTAAGAAAATGTTGCCCACACAGTACGTCATTCAGTATCTCAAACGGATGGAAGTCAGAAGGAGCCAAATCTGGACTATGCAGTAGGTGTGATAGAGCAGTCCAACTGTGTAACTGAGATTGGCAGTGTGCTCCACAGTCTTCAAACTGATATTGGAGCCTGGTGTTATGTTACAGGAGAAAGTTGTCTGCTTTCTCTGGCCTGACTCCGGAAGTTTGAGCCTTCAGCTTAGTCAGCATTATGATGTAGTGGCCTGAGTAGATAGTTTGTCTGGGTTCCAGGAAACCCAGTATTGCCCCTTACCTATCCCAAAAGACTGTACACATCACTTTGCCTGCTGAAGGCTGTGTCTTGAAGTTTTTCTTTGATTGGAAATTCACATATCACCACTCCATGGACTGCAGTTTTGACTTCAGCTCATCACAATGAAGTGTCTCACCAGTAACAATACAATCCAGGAAGTGGTCATTTTCAACCTCATATTGGATCAGTAGGTCCTGACAAACTTGCATATGATATTCTTTCTGTTCCTGTGTAAGCATTTGTGGGACCAATCTGGAGCTCTGCACTCAGTTCCCTGCTTGTAATCCACCAATTAGCCTGGTTGGACTGATCAAGGCAATCTTCATTTTGTGGTGTGACATCTGCGTATGGCTGTCAGAACATGGCTTGTCTTTAACATCACTACTGCCGCTGCATGGAAGGCATCACCCTCTGTGTCATCATGCTAATATCGAGAGTTTGGTCTCCATAAGCATCCAAAAGGCATCCATGGATGTCAGCGGGTGCCATTTTTCCATGTGGCACCCTGAATGGCACAGCTTTGCTTTGTACCCCAGCAAAATCGTACACAAAATGGTCAGACACCAATTTTGTTAGACTGCTTCTCTGTTGCCATCCGTCACACAACAACAAAATATAATGGAATATTGGTGGGAAGATTCAACATTAAATGTCCTACCACCAACATCTGCCTCTGATGTCACAGGTCAACATAATAAAATAGGAGGCATTACTTTTGGAGCAGCAATTGTAGCACACTCAAGAAAGCTCCTGCTCAGCCAGATTCTAGCCTGTTTGGTTTGAGCATGGCTTGGGTTTTGTTTAGCTTATCCTTTCTTCTTAACAGATTTTGTCACGTTATGGTTTAGCTGTATGTTTGCTTTTCCAAGGCTGGATTAATCCAAGCCATTCCAGGGTTGTTTCTGTTCTCTACATGACATCAATTTAAAGGTTTACTTCTGATTAATTTTGTTTCTATATGCTTGTTGCATCGTAAGAGGCTAGGGCTGTTGGTTGTTCAGGCAGCTAGCTAGCTAGTGGCAGCTATTCCATTGTTTGTTCTACAGCTTGGGGGAGAAGATACCGGAGACTAATACATCATGGCAGACTGGAATATTTTCCTTCCACTTCATTATAATTGAATAATGATATACCCAGATATACCAGATAATAATAATAATGATTCTCCCAGATATACCAGATTCTGTTTTTGCATACCGAACGCTAATGGGCTTGAATGTTAGATAACAAGAATAACAACAAAAAAAGACAAAGAAAAAAGCTGTGGCCTGATGTTTACACTGTTTATGTTCAATTAGTTGTTTCATGGCAAAATTCTGTTTTATTTTGACAGCTTTCCTATCTCCTAGCAGCCTCTGACAAGACGATGGTTTCCTCATGGCACACTGACTTTACCCAGGTACCTGCTAGTCATCCAATGCCACAAGAAATTATTATTAATGAACAGCATCAAGCTCTAATGAATTTGAGCAAGTACTTACCTGCTAATGAAGCCTTTAGGTTTTAGGCAGGCACAGAGTTGATTACCACGACTTTCTAAGGAAACCCACAATAAAAATAATACAAGTAATAAAAATAAGTTTCATTATGTTCACAGTACATTTTCAGAATTAATCTACGGAACTACATAGATATTTTTTTTCCATGGATATTATTCTTATTTAATTATTGCATTTCTGAGTTTATCTGCTTGTGACATTAGAGAACAATCAACATGCCTTCCTCTCTACCCCTTTCCATACATGTGCTGAAAAGGGAGCAATGTGTTGACAAACATACAATGAAAGCTTGAAACACTCTTTTAACAGCAGTCATGCTTTGTAACTACTATAATATCAAAAGAGTGCTAGCCTGTTCTGTCCAAAGGCCTTTTTCTTTGTCTCCAGTCAGCCAAGGGAGCTGCCTTTAGGCAACTGACATGCAGGCAATTATGGCTGAAAAAAAAAAACCTGAAAAGGGGTGGCCTTTATTTACACACAGTGCTGCTTGCTCTCTTGCCCACTTCTCTGCCTTAACATGTTGGTCTGTCCACTTACATGTCTTGCAGCTGAGGGCCAAGGTAAAGCCCGTGTTTTGCTCCAGAATCTGGTACCAGCTAATATGATCTGTAAGTATACTGGAAACCATATGATCCTTGTTTCTTCTCAGAATGTAAACTGGATATGGGTAGGACCTCCCTTGAAAGTTACTTCTACTTCCAGCCATACTACTTTCATGCCCACGCACATCCAAAGGTCAGTGGCTCCTGCATGCCTTCCTGGCTCCAGAGAAATCATCTGAAGCTATCATGTGCCTGTGTTACCTCTTAGGGCAGTCTTCGTGGAGGCTGATCTGGAAAGACTTGAACAGAGTTGCCCCTCTTTGGTGAGTTTTAACATTTCCAGGCCATGATCATAGTTAGTTTGCCCAGATGTGATGCAGTGTGGGCTCTCTGGAAGCACTAGGAAGACCAAGGGCGGACATGGACTTCACTGTCCACATTACAGGAAGACAAGGATAAGATCTCAGAAGTATCCTGTAAAACAAAGTGGCCACTAAGAATCTGTTTTAAAGATGATGTAAGTTCCTGATATGTATCTGTTGCACGATATTCATTTTGTTCCATAAGTGCTATGAATACCATGATCAATCACGTAATTTGTAACAGCACTCACATAACATACAATCTGCTCTGCAAATACAGCCAGAGAACATCATTCCTGACAGATTATTTCAAAAACAATGTCAGCCAATTCTGTACTTTACTCAGCAGAAATATTTTCTACAAGGAAGGCAGCAGGTGATGAGAACGCAAACCTCTGAGATGTCTAGATCTGCCCACTGGGACCCCAACATTTATTCTGGTCAAGCAGGATTAGATTGCCTGTCTAAACTAGCAACATAACTTGCTTGAATATCATTAACATTTGGAAGTTATTGCACCAACCGTAGTCTAAATCATGGAACAGTGTGCCTCATCTTAATGTACTCTATACAACGTACTTCTTTATTATCATTATTTAAGGAGAGGGAGTAAGTTGAAGCTATATCTGTAAAGAAAGGAATTGCGCATATGAGGACTTCAGAAGTGGTACAATATCAGTTTTAAAAAATCATTTATATCAGGAAAATCCAAAAATCAGTAAAAGCTAGTAACATGTTTGTTTAACTAAATTATTGTTATTTGTTTTACTTACAGAAATCAAAAATTATTCAACTGTCTTTACATAGATACATGCAAGTATATATTTACATTAATCGTCATCTACTTCTAATATGAAGATGGAGCCACAGTCAAATGGAAGTGTCGCCTTAGGACCACAATAAACTAGAAATCCCTTTTAAAAGTAGGGCTGACATGAATATGGCAAGTCAAACCTTTATAGTCTTTTTAACTGCTCTGGAGGTGTAGAGAACAATCTCTAATATCCCAAACAAAGACTTTGTGGTGATGTGGGGGTTAATTACAAACAACAGAAGTTCATTATACATTCCACAATGTTGTTCTCACACACAAAAGAAGCTCCCGCTTGTTAAATGTCTAGCCTAGACTATCAGAAATTGCATTACACTGCATGCCCCTCCTCTTATTCCCGGACTTTCCTACCCTAGCCTTTTTTTTTTTTCCCCCTCCCATCTCTATTGAAAGATAGTAATTAAACACTAAAGCCTCTCAGTTTCTGCAGCACTGCAGGGGAACTCCTCCCTGTAATAAGCTCCAATTACTGGCTGCGACTGCAGCTGATGAAGGATTATCCTCTCACTCAGCTACGGCAAGCTCTAGGGTATAATCTTCAATTAGTTCAATTCATGTAGCACACTGGCAGGCAGGCCACTACATTTCCCACGACTTACACAAACAGCCTTTCTTTGACACCCCCCAACTCCGCACAGATGGTCCCAGGACTGTCTGTTGCAAAGTTCAGTGCATCTGGCCCCTAAACCCACCTAATGCAGGCAGCAAAACAAAGAGTGGAACTCAAGTGCCCTACAGTACCTATTTGTTTCAGTAACAGCAGGCTTTTTCTTTTCTTTTCTTTTCTTTCCTTTTTTTTTTTTTTTTTTTTTTTTTTTAATAATAAAAGAAAGAATTTATTCAAGGAGTCAGAAAACAGGTGGATAAACAAAAAAACAACCAACAAATAGTCTGGAGTGCTGCTATAAATTACTTCATCTAGTCATTTTTAACTATGTGAAAATTTTAAAAATTCAATTTTATGCTAATACGGTATGTCTGCAACAGGCAAAAGCCAAGGAGGGCAAAATTGAGATTTCAAGCACATTTGCAGCTTTCCCTTTGTACTTACTTCAGTACTTGTTTCTTGAGGTATTTCAGATAATCTCAAGAAACAGTTGGTCTTCTATGCAGAATGTTTGCACAATGCTTAGAGCAAAGACTGTTGTGATCATATTCAGTCTGATTTCTGAGTTCTTGGCTTCTGCATTCTGATATTTTACATGGTGTACGTATCAACTCATGCTTGATTTCTTTCACTGCCAATTGTAAAAAGGAACACAGGTTTACTTAAGCAAATATTTAAAAGCAGATACAATTTAATGAATTTTTTCTTTGTGTTTCTGATATCTTTTAGCTATGGTAGCTAAAAATAATAACTGAATAGATAAAATAGATTAGTACCAACACTTTACACTGAATAATTCTGTTGCAACTGCCTTCACTTTAGAAGAGCTGTGATGACCACAGGGAAGCCAGTATCTGAAGGCATGCTGTCCCAAACACCTGCTTTTATGGCCTGATATTTACGTTTGTCAGCTGCGACACCCACTGCTGCCTCCATATAGCTGCCTAAGAAGAAAGAGAGAGTGCTATTTCCCAAAAGGAATCTTGTCTTCACATGTAAAGAAGTGGTGTAACCTCTAATTATAGCAAATAGTTAATCAACATCATGAGAAAAACAAGATCACAACGGTAACTGCTTTGGTACTGTCTCCTTGCACAAGCTGGATGCAGAGACCATTTCTAAGCCAATAAGTCTAAAATTTTGCATTAAGATGATCTGTCCAATGATCCACTCTTTATTAGTAACAGCATCAAGTTTGTATTTAAAAAAAATGATCCCTCATTTTAAGACCTCTACTCCATGCCTCATCCACCGAGCACAGCAGGATGTTCTTGTGCAGGGTTACTGCTCAGCAACTCCTCTTCTGCCACCCCGAGTGCAAACTTGGGCACAGCCCAGCAGAGCAGAAAACATCAAGAATGTGAACTTGTAAGACATCAGGCTGTACAGCTGCACAGCTTCTGAGCACTTGTTAAACTAGAGCACAGTTTTTCCCAGTGTCAGATTGTACTCTTTTGTGTATTTGGTACACAGGCTCTTACGTATCATCAGATCTAAAAAAGGGCTTGTATGTCTAGAATTATCATTATTTCCAACTACACTAACTGATTTAATAAGGTATTCACAAATCTTGATTCAGCCACATCTTTGTACAACCACCCTTCTGCAATACTAAGGAGGAAACCACTAAACACACTTCAATCCTAAAAAACAGACAGAAACCCCACATTCCATAGAATCAATTTGGAGTGGACCCACAAGGATCACTGAGTCCAACTCCCAGCTTCATACTCCCAGCTTCACCCCAAATCCAAACCCTGTGTCCGAGAGCACTGTCCACGAACTCCAGCAGTAGGCAGCCAGTGCTCTGGGCAGCCTGTTCCACAGCCTGAGCACCCTGTGGTGCAGACCCTGTGCCTTCCCCCCAGCTGCCCTCCCCTGACAGCTCCATGCCGTTCCCTCGGGCCCTGTCGCTGTCACACAGCAGAGCTCAGCGCTGCCCCTCCGCTTCCTGTTAGGAGCTGCAGCCGCCATCAGGTCTCCCCTCATCAGCTCTGCTCTGAGCACACCAATTGACCTCGGCCACTCCTCAGACACTTTGCCCTCTAGAACCTTCCCCATCTTTGTAGTTCTCCTTTGGGTGCTCTTTCATAGAATTATGTCCTTCATTTATTTTGGATCCCAAACCTGCGCACAGTGCTTGAGGTGAAGCAGCACCATGCAGAGCAGAGTGAGACAATCTCTTTCCTCACCCAGATCGCAGTGTTGGGACGCATCCCAGGGTACAGTCGGCTTTTTTGGCTGCCAGGGAATACTGCTGGCTCAGATTCAACACCACATCAACAAGAACCCCTAGATCCCTTTCCAAGGGCTACTTTTCAGATGCTTATTCTCCAGTCTGTACACATACCCAGATACCCTGTCCCAGATGCATAATACAGCACTTGCTCTTGTTAAACTTCATGCAATTGGTGATTGCCTAACCCTCCAACTGGTCAAGATCCCCTGCAAGGTCTTTCTACCCTCAAGGGTGTCAACATCTCCTCCCAGTTTAGGGTCATTTGTTTCAGCTGGGCTGTGTATTTGAAATTGTTGAAAGAGAACTAAAAATGTAGTTGCTGTTTTGTAGTTTGCAACTTTCAAATAAATGTTCTGTAGCTGTTCCTCACTGTCCTAATGCTAACTCAATTTTTTATAGTCACAGAGGAAAAAAAAAACCAAAGCGAAACAGCCACAGAATCAATTTATAATGGTGCTTTTCAGGGTACAATCTCATTTTACAGAAGTTCAGACTTTTAGACTTCAGACACCCTAGGTAAGTCCTGTGTAAACATACGAACAAGTTTCAGATAATATTAGTAAAGAGGGACTGAAAGAATACCTTTCCTCTTCCCAATACACTCAAGAGCTGAATGAAGTTGCACTGTACTAATTTTGAGGAAATCTAGGGGTCCCAACATTATGAAAATGAGGAAATGTAATATATAAATAAATATTCCATAAAAATTTCCTTTCCACTGTGAACTTGTAGAAGAACAGCCGAAAGTGGACTACCCTCACTCTTCACATAGGCCATTTACACGAGTCCTCATACACATCTCTCATCTAAATGTTGGAACAGAAATTTAGTTTCATTACAGTCAGAACGATGTCTTCAGTACTGCCTTGTACATCCAACTGTAAGATTTGATAAAATGTCATGTTTAGAACTATTTAGCATGAATCCCAAACTAAAAGCATAGAAGATTATTTCATTTTATAACTCCATAGACTAATGCTGAACCAAATCCCTAACCTAACCAGTTACAAAAATGTTGTATCTAATGAACCAAATTTCTGCACTGTACTTCCTGAGAAGCTTAAAATGTAAGGTTATTTTTTCTTAATAAGTAAGGATAGATCACAAGTTCAGCAATATTTTGATATCTGTAATGTCTCTCAAATTGAACAGTTTGACTACTGTATGGCCAAATAAGATAGCAGGAATAGGCTCTTGCTTTCCATCGTCTACTGGGCATTTTAGTTGCAGAGAATCAGAGGCAAGTACAAGTAAGGGAAAAAAGTATTCCAAATAACCTCTGAATTTTGAGCAAATGGAAAACAAACTGAAGAGAATCAGTGAGAAATGTCAAGTGAGCACCTAATCACTGATCCTTGTCGGATACAGCCAGGGGCAAGCAGCAAGTCCTGACTGTCACCATGCAAGCGTTGCTTTTACTGCATGATAAAAGATCACAGGTATTACGCCTTCATTCTCCAACTCAGTTGGGAAGAAAAATTAAGTGAGGAAGACATTTGTCAGGCTTATAAAGACTTCAAAAGTTTGTGAAACAGCAAAAAGGCAGACCCTATGGAGTACATGCAAAAATAATGGTGGATTTTTTAGTCTTCCACATACCCTGAGAACAAAACTTCTGGCCTAAAAGTAGTATTTTGATAATTGAATATGCAATATATTATATATATAAAAGACATACTGGAGTATATTCATGTGAAAAGAGCATTATAATAGAATTGCCAGGGACCCTTTTTTTTTTTTATTTCTTTACTTAGTTTTCTTAGAGTACAAAAAGCAGCTTAAATGCAAGCAGTTGGAGTTCTGTCTTAACAAGACTTATCAAAATGCATCAGAGGCAAATTTTGCAGTCTCCTATCTTGGAATCCTAAAATCTGGATTCTAAATCCCTGGGCTCTAAAATCTTTAATTCAGGTTCTAGAGCCCTATCAGGTGTCAATCTCAGCTAGTATTAGCTAGTAGTAAGAGAGCTGTTACAGGAACCTAACAGAAGCCAGGACCAGGAACCAGCAGAAGTCCCTTCTGCTGATGAAGCATCCCATATAAACATACATACATCCATAATGTTGTACCTCAGAATTTTCAGGTTTAGCTGGTTTCATGTGATTTAGTAATATAGTAAACTGAATAGAAATCACTGGATGATGACTGAAATCACAAGAGAAACATTTATTTCTTCAGGAGGCCAAAAAGCCTCCTGAATTTACCTGTTTTAATACCAGCTAACTTCTGTGTTTGTTAAATACTCGCTTTGAGATTAGAAATACTGATTTAACTGTTGATTAATCTTTCACTGCCTTATTAATTACTTGCCTGCTCTTCTACAGAACATCTAGTTTTGGATGCATCAAAATTGAATTCTGCATTGTTCGCAGTCCACCAAGTGCTGTAGCGTCACAGATGTCTGATCTCTCATTCTTTATACACACCTGTAATTTCAGTAGAATCTGACCATAGACTCCTTCCTGAGATCTCCTATGTCTATATTAGCGGGGAATATACCAGGGAAGCGCACAGCATCCAAAACACGTTAGTGTTGTATTGCCTGTCCTGTTTATGGGCTAGAGAGGTGAAGACAGTGAATTATAAATGAAGTCTAGCTATAAGAAGCTATGTTCATTAAACAAAGTGACAATAAAGATGGTCACAAAACATGAAAAAGTGCATTAAGGAGTGTTTGTACATGTATGTACAAGTACATGTGCTGTACAAGACACAGTCAAAGATCTTGTCACTGCAAGGGGTGTCATTTTCTGAGTGTTCTTCAGGGAGATAAGACATCAAGAGTTTCTTTTCCAGGAAAATTTGCCTGGTCAGATCTACTTCAGAAATAGGATAGCTGACTTGAGTCAAATATGATGACGGTACTAATGCTGTGACTAAGCAGAGAAGCTGTAGCTCCAGAGCCGTCTATCTCTGAACTGCACTAAAACAAGGCAAATGCACTTTAGTAGCAGAAAGTTTACAATGAAAATGACATTTCCATGAGAGGATAAAAAGTAAATCTAAGATAAAAAGCATTTTTGCAGACTTGCAGGTCTGAAAATGAACAGAATCTTAAAACCACTTGCAAGGAGAACGATTGATTTTCATTTAAAGCATAATCCAGCAAAGAACAGCAAGTATCAAGAATCCAGTCACCTGCTCAGAGCTAGGTGCATGCATAAAAACTTTTCTGGATCAAGACTTACTGGCTGTTAATATATACATTGGAAAAGACTGCAAAATAGGTTAAAATGCAACTAGGGAACAAATTGTGTCTTGAACACTGCACTTATATTACTGCATTCTGACTTGATGAAGCATACGTAATTATAGTGTTTGCTATCAACAAAGTACTATGCTTCATGTAGATACCATAAATAGGAGGCCAACTGAGAAAGAATTATGTTATTGTTTCATATTTTAATTGAAAGCAGACGTTAAGTTTAAAAAATTTTATATACCATCAGTCTTGATCTTTTTAAACTGTTGAGTCATTAAGGGACAGCTTTCTCTTTATCTCTATGGGAAATATAAATAAAAAAAATCTAATATTATTGAAAATATTTTTAAGACAATTAAGGAAACTTGCAAGCATTACCAACTTTGCAATATCAGGGGCTTTATTCACCAGGAAGTACATACAGGAGCTAGAGGGGCTTACCGAAAGAGCTTTAAACTAGCTACGAAAGGGGAAGGGGACAAAACAGGCCTCATAAGAGATGAGCCCAGGGGAACGATGCTTGAGCTGCGGATGAGGCAGGTGACTCGACTGAAATGCATCTATACCAATGCAAGCAGCATGAGCAATAAGCAGGAAGAGTTGGAAGCGATTGTGAGTCAGACTAATTATGACCAAGTTGCTATTACTGAAACTCCCATGACTGGAGTGCTGTGATGGACGGCTACAAGCTCTTCAAAAGGGATAGATGAGGAAAGGGGTGGTGGTGTGGCCCTTTATATTAAAGACTGTTTTGATGTTGAAGAGCTTGGGTTTGGAATGACAGAGTTGAGTGTCAATGGGTAAGGATCAGGGGGAAGGCCTGTAGGGGTGACATCTTGGTGGTGGGCTGTTATAGACCGCCTAATCAGGATGAAGCGATGGACGAGGCATTCTGTGAGCAGCTCGCGGAAGCCTGCCTTTAATAGGCAGATCACTTATCTTCAGAGCACTTTACACCCTGATCTGGAAGTCTGGGATGCTACTCAGAATACACCTCCAGCGATTCAGATAGAGACAGTCAGAGAGCTCCTTCTCTATCTGGGCTGCCACAAGTCCATGGGACCGGACGGGCTTCATCCTAGGGTGCTGAGGGAGCTGGTGGGAGTGATTGCTGAGCCGCTCTCGGCCATCTATCAGAGCTTCTGGTTAACTGGAGAGGTCCCAGAGGATTGAAGGCTTGCTGATGTGACTCGCCTCTACAAGAAGGGCTGTAAGGAGGATTCGGGGATCTACAGGCCTGTCAGCCTGACCTCAGTACCAGGGAAAGTTATGGAGCACATCATCTTGGGTGAGATCACACGGCACGTGTATGGCATCCAGGGGATCAGGCTCAGCCAGCACGGGTTCATGAAAGGCAGGTTGTACTTGACCAACCTCATCTCCTTCTACAACTGGGTGACCAGACTGGTAGATGAGGGAAAGGCTGTTGATGTAATCTACCTTTGACTCTCACAGCATTCTCCAGTGGAAACTGGCTGCCCATGGCCTGGACAGGTGTACCCTTCTTTGGGTAAGGAACTGGCTAAGGGCCGTGCCCAATGGGTAGTGGTGAATGGAGCTAAGTCCAGCTGGCGACCCATTACAAGTGGTGTCCCCCAAGGGCTGGTACTGGGGCCCATCTTGTTTAATATCTTTATTGATGACCTAGATGAGGGGACTGAGTGCATCCTCAGTAAGTTCGTGGATGACACCGCGCTGAGAGGTGGTGTTGATCTGCCTGAGGGTAGGGAGGCCCTTCAGAGGGATTTAGATAATCACTGGGCTGAGGTGAATGGGATGAGGTTCAACAAGGCCAAGTGCTGGGTCCTGCACTTGGGGCACAACAACCCCATGCAGTGCTACAGGCTTGGGGATGAGTGGCTGGATGAGTGTGAAGAGGAAAGGGACCTGGAGGGGGTAACGCTCGGCTGAACATGAGCTGAGTGTGTGCCCAGGTGGCCAAGAGGGCCAACGGCATCCTGGCCTACATTAGAAATAGTGTGGCCAGCAGGAGCAGGGGGGTAATCATCTCCATGTACTCAGCACTGGTGAGGCCGCACCACGATTATTGGTTCAGTTTTGGGCCCCTCACTACAAGAAAGACATTGAGGCCATGAAGTGTGTCCAGAGAAGGACAATGAAACTGGTGAGGGGTCTGGAGCACAAATTTTAATGAAGAGCGGCTGAGGGAGCTGGGATTGTTCAGTCTGGAGAAGAGGAGGCTCAGGAGAGACCTCATTGCACTGTACAGCTTCCTAAAAGGAGGTTGTGGTGAGGAGGGGTTTGGCCTCTTT
Source organism: Centrocercus urophasianus (assembly GCF_019232065.1). Taxonomy (NCBI): domain Eukaryota; kingdom Metazoa; phylum Chordata; class Aves; order Galliformes; family Phasianidae; genus Centrocercus; species Centrocercus urophasianus. The sequence goes on along the minus strand of NW_024885088.1, from coordinate 6,271,606 downwards.
TCCCAGGCAACGAACAGGACCTGAGGAAATGGTCACAAGTTGTACCAGAGGAGGTTTGGGTTAGACATGAGGAAAAACTTTCTGTCTCAGAGAGTGGTCAGGCACTGGAATGGCTGCCCAGGGAGGTGGTGGAGTCGCCGTCCCTGGCAGTGTTCAAGAGGCGTCTGGATGAGGAGCTACATGGTATGGTTTAGTTTGTGGTAGCAATGGTAATGAGGAGATGGTTGGACTGGATGGTCTTGCAGGTCATTTCCAACCTTGTGATTCTATGATTCTATATAATTTATTCCCTGTAAAAAGTTATCATAAATATTGAACACTGTGTGTAACAAATTGCTGGGCAATAACAAAACAAAAAGAGGTTCATTTCAAGACACAAAGGCAAGCTGACTCTTTTCATTTATTATTATTATTAATAAAAATATTAACATTATTTATCCGGAAGAAAAGAAATCCTTATTTTTATTTATTTTCTTAAAGCCTTATTATTTATTTATTTTCATAAGAAAATAAATCCTTATTCAACAGAGTTAAATTGCAACAGGGAACATGAATAATAATCCTGAAGAGAACTGTACTTGTTAGAACTGTATGGAAAGCTAACAAGTCATAACAGAAAATGTTAGCAATCCAGAAAACCATAAGAATGATCAAAGCTGTAAAAAAAAAAAACCTATTTTGATATTTGACTGTTGTGTTTAACACATGTGGATCTGAGGCACTTAAAATATGTTTGTGAACAACTCAGTTGAGGGAGCGCATATTGGTATAATTTTTGCTTTATATGACAAGATGAAAAGATGGAAAATGTTTTAAGAAATCCAGCGTCACTGCGTAACACATTTTGATACACCTTCTTAGAACATGTGCATTTTGTATTTATGTAGGACACAAAGTTATTGCGTAGTTGGAAGACTTACTGCAATACTGGCTGGAAAATTAAATCTCAAAGCTCATGTAATTTTCTTTTGGAGAAATATCTTTACATAATTGAGCCATCCAGTGTGCAAGAAATGTCAGGATAGTCAGAAGTTTTCTTCTTTCCAGAAGAATGCAGTTTGCTTAGTATCTAAATCCAAGATGAGTATTGTAACTATCATTCTAATATAATTCAGTATAATAGTTTAACTTAATTTAGCATCAAGTTCAATTGCACTAGACATTACATTGAAACAAGAACTGTAAGGTGGTAAGGGACTCAGATGCTTCTAATCAGTACCATACTTTTGATGCAATATCCTAGCTGTGGAAGTCAAAGAGCTTTTGCATTGATCATGGTGACATGCCTAGAATTTGAACTCCCAAATAATAACTTAAAAAAAAAAAAAAAAAGGGCAAATGTGATGTGTGTAACAGGAAATAAGAAATTAAAGCAAGAAAGACTTTTTCGGTGTTTCTTTATAGTCTGCATATCTGAGGCAGGGCTTCAACTATCAACATTTCTGGAAGAACTTGGAATAAAATATCCCATTCTACAACCTTGTGAAGGCAGCTTGATTCAGCTAAGACCCCATTCAATGAACACAGAACAAATACTTCTCTTTCCCTCACCAGTAGGCACAGAGGTATTAAAGAATTAAAGTTTAGATTACAAGATTCCTGACTATGTAAATCCTGGGAGCCAGCAGTTTAAGACACTGGAAGATGACAAAAAAGTCCCCAAACCATCCTCACTTATGCTGGCTGCCCACCATCAGCCAATAAAATCCAGGGGCCGAGTTCTGGTTTCCTTCTTTTTTATTTCACTTGTTGATTGTCATTTCCAAAGTGAAAGGGATGGAAAAATAATCTGTTCTTTGTGGAAAGCAAATATAAGAAGGCCAGAGGGTTCATATCCTGTCTTATCTGCCACAATACTGATTGCTTCCTGCTCTTACTGCTCCCTTGCACTTTGACCAGGTGCAAAAGACAAGCTAGAAGTGATAAATACTAATCACTTATTTGTCCTAATGCCATGCCAAAAAGGCTTTGAAAGTGGAGCACCATGGAAATGCATGGAAAACAGCCTTGTTTCACAAAACTAGGATTCTGAGTGAGTGAAGACCAGTGAAGTGTGGCAGGATGAACACTCTGAGCAGGCTTCCCTGCTTTGTACATCCCATTCAAAGAAACACTGGTAAATCTAAACCAATGACTTCATGGTTCCAATTAGAGGCTATGTTGCTACATATGAAGTCTCAGATCTTAGGAGTGGTAACTGTAGCACACTAAACATAAACTAGGAAAAAAACTAGTCACATGGAAGCAGTGATGTAAAAGAATTTCTACCCCCATACAAACTTCTACAGACACCTAAAACACTCCATAATAAATAAGCCTTGGAAAATGAAGTTTAGATATAAATGTAGACTTGACAGTTTTGAACGAAGCCTCTGAATTAGTCTCAGAGAAAGCTGTCAGGCTGTTCTTGCTCTTGAAGTATGAAACACTGATGGGCCTGTCCTGCTGTCACTTGTGTCACATGCAGCTTAGCTCTGGGTGTCACTTAAAACACAAGTCAGCTTATCACTCCCAGCTTATGCTGAACTGAGCAAATCTCTAGCAGAGCAGTGTTACACCAAGAGGAGGGTTTTTTTTCCGTTTTTCCAACTGAAGTAATTACAGCCATTCTATATTTGAAAAGCTTATATTCTACCACCCCTTGCAAAAGATACCTCAGTGTGCAATTTGGAGTATTGTTAAGAAGGGCCTCACAAAGCATACCCAGACTCATTTTGGTGATGCATATCATCTGCCACAACAGTAACTTGCCGTACCTTGGATGAATGCACCTCTCCTGCGCTCCCCCCTTGCAGAGTACAGAGTGGGGCTTGCTGTGTTTGCAGCCCTATCCCCAGCCAGTCAGGCTAGGCAGCTGCCCGGTTCACTTTTCTCTAACGCTCTCCCGACAATCACTCATCCCCTGCCAGCCTCCCCTTCACGTTTTCCTCTCTCCAGTTTCCTACACTTCACATTTTCCTTTTATGCCTTGTCATATTCTTCATGCTGCTTCTTCCTTTTCACATATTCCAGTACATACATGAGTTTATATCTCTCCTTTGCAAATGCATTTCCAAATTTCTTATAACATCCTGGCTTACTTCTCAAAACACTACTTCTTACTGCTCCTGCAAGAATGCTAATTATTCCACATCCACACCTCCCTGCCTGGCTCCTATCACAGGTAACGTGCTACTTCATTTTTCAGTGACAGCTTACCTGCATCCTGGTACAAACAGCCTTGCCAGTTTTAGACTGTAAGAGATCACGATGATAATTTGAAGTGCAGAGACTTCCCTAAAACCAGAACACTGTAGAATCATTTTCTTTCTTTCTGTGATTTTTTTTTTTTTTTGAACTTCAAGATCAATCTTTTCTCTCAAAATAAACAAATAAGCCTCAACCCATGAGCATTATAATGCTTTTCGTTTTTAATTTAAACATAATGAATTGTTTGTCATACAGTACCATGACTGGCATTACCAATATGAAAAATAACCTAGCTACGACTCTCTGTATTCCTCTCAAGATTATAAAATGCCTTTTTGTTCTGCTGGAATAGCACCTGAGTCCTGTCAAAAGTATTGTATGAATGCTGATAATCACAACACATAACATTGTCACTTGACTTTGATTTTTCATAGCATACTTTAAATTTTGGTTAAATTTTCTCTGAAAGTTTAAAAAGCAATCGTATGATTTTGACTGGCTATTTTCATCTTAAAAATGATTAATGAACACTTTGGAGTATTCTACTTTAGAAGGCAGAACGAAGCAGATCGGTCTCAATAACAGCAGCAAGAGCTGAGAATCTTTAGTGAGGAATGCATAATATTTCAGTCAACTTTATTGCTACACTACTACAATAATAATTTTGGCACAACTCATATGCAGCCAAGTTATTCTGTTGGGAAATAATCCCGCCAAAGTGTTTATACTGCAAAGGTAACACAAGACCTTAAAAATGTTTGAAACACAAGTTAGTTAATAATTAGTTGTGTGTCAATACATCAATGATTTCTTTATAATTTTATTTTATTTTGCATAATATGATACTTTGAGACTTGCAGCAGTTACAGTGGAAGATACACAAAGTATCAAGCCTATTGTGGTTCACTGCCAAATTCTGGAAACATGCTGAGAAATATGTAATTACATTTACTATGCAGTAGTCCATTTAGATCCTGTATCTATAGTGATATCCTTTCTAATAAAGTCATGACAAGGGGAAAAAAAAAAAAAAGAAGAAGAAGAAAAAAGCCTATTATCTGAATGAGAAGCCTACAAGAAAGCAACAGAACAAAAAACACACTGCCCCAGATTTTGCCCTTATGCTCTTCCTATGCAGCTCTTCAGGGAATAGTTACACTGAGGGCTGAAGGGATTGTTGTACAGGCAAGATCCAGCTACCTTAAGTTCACAGAAAACAAAATAAAGTAAAAGAAAATAACAAAGTTAGACAGCACTGTTGGGCTTGAAAGAAATGAGAAGAGGTAACGCTAGAAGTGAAACGGTTAAGGCTCGGACTGGAAGAGATCTGCAAAAAGTTTTCCTGAAACAGCATCATGATCTGCTTCCAGAAGCAAAAACAGACAGAAATATGAAGCTGAATATAGGCAGAAATACGTTATTGATATTTGAATAGTAATAGAATATTGCTATTGAATTAGGTTATATTAAGAATTGGGTTATTAGAGACCTTTGGCAGCGAACAAAAATAGGAGGAAAATGACAGTACAGCAGGTAGGATTTTGTTATTCTAGAACAGAAGTAGCAGATTTGTCAAGGAAACTGAATCTTCAGAGTTGGTTTTGGTAAATAGTGAACGTGTGATAGAAACGTAATTGCAGAAAGATCAATTTAATGTTCATGACAGTTTGACAAAGCTGCACATTATGGAGAGGGGAGTCTGGATACATTTTTTTTGTTTGGTAGAGTCAGAAAAAAGGAATGAAAGAATGCTATATTGTATATGCAGAACATAGGGGCAAACATTTTGGATCCAAACTAGGGGCTCTAAGTAGAAATGAGAAGAGTTATCTGGTTATTTTATCACATGTTGATTGTGAATTGCTGATATGATGCAGCCATGGAAAGATATTGGGATATATTAATGTTTCCCTGAAAAATAATTGTGAAATTTATTACAAGAGCATTTATGAGACTTCATGCAGATTATCTTTGTGTGCTTCTGGTCATATGAAGACAAAAAGAGAAAAACATGTGAGCAGAGGACTTTAAAGTAGACTGGAAGAGAGTTTGACCTGTGCAGCCTTGGTTTAAGACTCAGTAGTGAATATACAGGACTACAACTCCTCAAGATCAATAGAAGAAGAAAAGAATCGTTTAAATGAAAAACAATTTCATCCCAGCAGAAGATGATAAAATATGACAAAAACTGGGACCAAAACCAGAAAAAAACGATTCTGGATCAGCCAGCTTGTTGAAACACTAAGCAAAATCTCTCTACTTTTTAGGTGGTAATGCAAGCTTACAACAGATGAGCCTTAGGCTTGGGGGTATTTGCTAGTCATGTGTCCCAAAACAGGTAGATTAGAAGAGAATTAGTATTAAAAAATTGCATGAAAACCTGTTTTAAGGAAGCTGCAAAATGGAACTGAGACAGTGTAACACTCGCCCTTAGTTTTGGCACCTCTTAATTTTAAACCTCCCTCACCATAAAACTCTGAAGCTTTTTTTTTTACAAACTTGGGCACACATTCAAGTTTATATAGCTTTGATGAAAGATAGCATTAAACTAGCTAAAAGACTATGAAAAGCACATGGGTGATGGTTTATCTGACAGACTGATTGTAGGAGGTAAATTCAGACAGTGAAACACATTTTCACTGGTGTTTAATAATACTGTTTTGGAGCAAGGCTGAAAATTCTTTCTAGTTTGTTTCATAACACTGCCCAGCTGGAATTTCCATTTCAAGTTATTATAATACAAAGCTTTACAGTGGTATTTTAACCGTTCATTTTAGATGGTTTTCACACAGAGAAGTTTACTTGAATACCAGATATACTGTAAACATACTGAACATCTGGTAATTAAGTATAGTGCACAGTAATCTCTGTAAAGCCTGTATCTGTGTTGAAATCTTTTTAATAAATAGTTGATAATGGAATGAAGCTATTAAAAGAATTACAGCACACATGGCAAAACATAGCAATTATTAATTCTGTAGCATGAATAAAAACTTCGAACTGTCTATTTTACCAAGAATATTCAAGATGGAGCGGTTCTGAAATGAGTGTCAGTATAGAAATATCCCATTTGTAACAGGAAAAATAGACTTCGTAATTAACATTTGTAAGTGTTCACATCCCACTTCATGATAGCATAACCCCCAAAGCGTTCTCTAATCTGGCCAGGACCATCATTCACTTCACAAAACGGAAATGGAGGGATCCTGGGATCTCCACCCTTCTGTTTCACTCTCCTGTAAGAAGTTTTTCACTGTAAAGTAATTAATGCACGTCATTTTGGTTGTCCATTTTCACCCACATTAGCAGCAGAGCTGTTCTCCTTGGACCGGATTGAGACTATGCCAGAACAACTGTGAGTACCTACTCATCTTTGTTTAAGATTTCTAAGAGGACTCTAAATGCGGTGGCACTGTGCAGGTGTGGATTCATTCATTCTCCCCAAGCAATGAAGATTCCAAACTTTAAGCTCAATTCATAGTCAGCTGACAGTATCCTGAGCAAGTCACTATGCCATTGGTCATTAATATGCATTACTTGTTGTTCTACATTTTATTTCAGGGAACAGTCATTGGAAGACACAAATAAACATTTTTGTACCCCCTTCTACTAATGTAATGTAATGCAATTAACTAATGTTAAAAAAAACACTGCAGACTTTTCTATATAGCAGCTTTCTTCTGCATTTGCCAGTGATTCTTATTTTTAAATCAAGTAATCCAAAGACAAGCTCACCCACCTTGAGCTACCAGGTTTAGAGGGCGGTATCTCTTCAGATTAACAGGGAAAGTGTATTTATACTGCTAGCTATTTTTCAATTTCAGCTTTTCCCCTGACTAAGTCCTTTTTCCAGGAGTGCTGGCACATCGTTTAAATCACTAGTATGACTCATTAACTCATTCTCTATCTTAGTCAGATGAGTTCCTCTATCTTACACTCCTCTATTTTCTTTTTCATTCATGATTCAGTTGCTGTCCACTTGTGAGCTGATTGACAGTTGTCAAGCAAGATGTGAATGCGTGCTAACATCAAAGGTCAATGCATACACCCCAAGCTATCCACATTTACTGCTTTTGGGGCATGTCACTTTCCTGTGTCTGTGGGGATAGGACAAGGGCAAACAGGCATAAACTGGAGCATATGAAGTTCCGCACCAATATGCAAAGGAACCCAAAGGTGAGGATGAAGGAGCACTGGAACAGGCTGCCCAGGGAGATTGTGGAGTCTCCTTCTCTGGAGGTATTCAAGACCCACCTGGACACCTACATGTGCAGCCTGGCCTAGGAAATCTGCTTTGCAGTGGGGTTGGACTTGATCTCTGAAGGTCCCTTCCAGCCCCTGCAATTCTGTGATTCTGTGATCTGTTTTCAGCTGCAAATAATTCCACTTCCATTTTGTTCCAGATAGTTCTGGACAGGATATTGAATACAAACAGTGATAACAATATTCTGTTACTGGCATTTTTCAGAACACTTCCTCAAATTTGTTCACCTCAGGTATTTTTATCAAGGGGAGACTCTTATTAATTTCTACTTTTCATTTCTCTATCTATCCCACTTCCACAGTATGTCCATAATCTGACCTTCCACAATGATCTACACTTCAGAATTCCTCCCTCTGTCTATCAAGTCTCTGAGCCTCCTTAATGCCTTTGTGAGCGTATCTTTATGGTTCTTTGCCTGCTGAATATTCCCCAAGTCCACAGATTAAGCCTTTGGACTTCCATGGTCACTCAGGCAAGGAGCTTCCTCTCCCTTCAAACGAATGAATTTCCTGGCACCTGAGCTGAACAGATCCTCCCCAAAACTCTAAAAGAGATAGAGAATGTCTCTTTCCTAGCACTGCAGGAGATTATCTTCCAACACTGTTCAAATCCTGGAGCAGGCACTACAGCATGGTTTCTGGTAGTGGATGGGTGCTGAGCGCAGATTGGCTACAAGGATCCTGTTCACCTTACGTGCATTTTCTGCTCCAAGTAGTTTGAGGGGTGGCTATTACATGGCCCTGAGGATGTGATAGCTGTGATTTGCCTCCACCATGCATTTGCCAACGATGAAGGAGGTACAAAGAGCTGTCAGCAGAGCACCTGACATGTGACAAGTTGTTTCTCCAAGAACAAATGAAGCCTCAGACCAAGGCAGGGACATTCAAACTGTTGTGCAAGTTCTTCAACTTTGTTCCTTAGGTCAATTGCTACAGCTGTCTCACCTGGCCACCCACATGTATGCTCCCTCATCCAAAAAAGCATTAGTTGGGAACTGTTTCTGAGGAGTGTTAGAGCTTGTTTCAATCTTAGAACAACCATGTGGCTTGAGTTTATATTTCCCCATGCTGGTACCTCACAGAAAAGGGCAAGAATATGGGCCAAGATTTTTTATGTCAACACCAAAATCCATTCAGGGCATATTTTTGAAATATATTGAATATACTTTTGATAAATTCAGCAGGTATTCACCAGAACTGATATAAAAGCAAATGACACAGGAACCAGAATTTAGCTATCCAAGTTCAGATAAGTTGGCCTCAACTATCTTTGAACCTCCCTCAGCCCTTCCTTCTCCTCCCACCAGAAGAAAACCCCTCTTTCATGTGGCAATCCACCAGCTGTACAAACAGCACAAACTGCCACAAACCTTACAGTTGTTTGACATGCAATTTATACAGGGGAGAAAGGCAAAAAAAAGGAGGTATTTCATCAGGACTTCAAACTTCACTTTGATGTGACTGCTATTGTAATAGGGCCAATGAATGGCTCCACCATCCAGCCTTCAGTGTGTCCTTGTTTCAGCTAAAGCATGTGTCTGGCAAACCATCCTGGACTCTTAAAATGGGCAGATTTTTAGTTTTGCAATAGTGCAACATCAAGTGTTAATTCACCACCAACTCTAGAGCTGTAATGGACTTTCTGGCACAAAAGTAGTCATGGAGGTTCTATTCAGTTGTTTTTACTACTTGGTATAGTCCTTTTCCTTTAACTTGCAGTGGCTTTACTCCAACAATAAGCAAAAAGGAGGACAAAGCTTGAAAGAAAGGAGAAATGAAATAAATCTATTTGACTGTAAATGTATTCAAGAAATAATCTAAAAATATTATGAATTGCCAGTATTAGCTTCTAGCTTTGATTTTTAAGTCAGTCAGTATTCTTCTGAACACAAATGATCTTTTTTCCTCTCTATTTGCAGATATTCTGATGAGGAATTATAAAAATCCATGTTCTCTGAATTGAACCAAATCAGATTCAGAATGCTTCTTTCTAGAAAAATGGGAACATTTTCTAAAAATCTGAAAACAAATTTCTAGTATCTGTAGCCTCTGATACCAAATTCAATTTCATGTACCAATTAAAAACATCAGAAGTGTTGCGAGAACTGCCGAGCTTCTCTGAAAACTACACAGTGCTAAGCCCTTGCAAATCTGAATTCTTGCCCCTTAAAAAAACTCTATATATACGAGCACTGCTTGTGCAATGCACTTACAATACTAGAAATCCAGTAGGTGGCAAGGGAGAACTTAAAATCTTCATATTCTATTAAAATACTTTCCCAGTGCCAGGTTCATAAAGATCTTTCTGTCACTCTCACCAAATGATGCTTCCACAAATGCATAGGAGAGGAAGGTGGGAGATTCTGCTTCATTTTCCCATTCAACTCTTTAGTTCACAGTTACAAAAGTTCATATGCCAGTTCAATATATTTGAAATTACAGGAAAAGACTTACAAAACACAGGGTGATTTTTCCCAAACTTAGTGGCTTCTTTGTTTTCAGATGAAAAATATGTTGTATACATGATGTAGCATTTGTTTTCTATGCATGCCTTGCCAGTTCAAATTTGCTCTCCAAAAATACCAGATCACTCCCCTATACAGCACTAGAGGGGTTACCTTTTCATGCTACTGTAACACTCTGTATCTTCTGCCTTCCTACCTAGCTAGTTCAAAAGCAAAAAGTGGCATAACTTCACAATCTGCACCCAAATCAATTTGATAAAAATGTGGAGAGGTGCTCACATCTGATTCAGTCACTTTATAGTGGCTCACTGTCCAGCAAAGCTGATGAAACTAGAGTGAATAGAGATACAGTCTATAAGGGATCATAATGATTCGTCAAGCAACTATCTGCAAGTTCATTGAGCTGAAAACCTTTTGACTGAACTAGAGCACAGCCAGCAAGCCTTCATTCTGTAATGCTGGGCTAACAACATGAACCATGCTCTTGGATAAGGTAATGAAGTCTGACCTGAGCTCTCTTTTAGCTGTGCTGCTACCCTAAATATCCACTTCAGCAGATTTAGAGTACTTCACAAAATATTCTGCCTCTTAATCACCGGAACAGGTTGCCCAAGGAGGCTGTGGATGCCCCATCCCTGGAGGCATTCAAGGCCAGGCTGGATGTGGCTCTGGGCAGCCTGATCTGGTGGTTGGCGACCCTGCACATAGCAGGGGGGTTGAAACTGCATGATCATTGTGGTCCTTTTCAACCAAAATCATTCTATGGTTCTATGATCCTATGATACTATGATCCCAGAAAGTAGTTTGCTTGGATCTAAACTAATTGTCTACAGCTCAGCAGTTTAGATATATCGGCAATCTAATTCCACTTAAGTAGCAAATCCTATAGACTTACAGTGAAGCAAAGCCAATTTAATTGCAGGTGGTGTCCATACAAACAGAAGAGATGAGATTCCACAGTGCTATATCTTAACTTCAAAGGCCACATCCTATAAGTACCAAATTCTATCTGTTTTACTACGCATGAGCTAAGGAAATCATTTGCATACTAAACATATCTGGGGAAAAAAAAATCATTTATTCTTACTTTTTTAATTTTCTTATTCACTCAAGTACTTTCATTTTTGAAGGCCATTTCTTGCATAATTATTCATCAGAGCTGTTTGGGGAAAATAGATCAGTGTTTCCTTTTGTACCACCGCTTTTGTATGATGCTTGGCTTTAAAACTAACCTGAGTCTCCCAAGTCCTGAAAGAGTTCAATTTTGTTCTGGATGCAATCACTGAACAAAACTCACCATTCAAATTTCAAATCTTATCTTACAAGGACCTGAAGTAGTAACTGCCTTAATGCAGCTACCATATCCCCCTTTGCATGTGAGATTGCAAAGCTAAAGGAGATATAACCACTGAGAACTTAAGCAATTGTGGTTAACTACATCACAGAAGTCTTCTCAGGTAAAATATTTTCTGCTGTAATAAGATACATTGTGACTACTTTGCAAAATACAGCAGTCATACCTGATGCTCCACTATGTCATCTTTTGTGTATTAAATTAATGCTTTAATAGATCTCCAGGTTGTACATGGTATAGAATTGTCAGTAGCTACCTACTAGCAGAGAAAAAAGGAGAAGAAGGAAAGAGATAAAAAAAATGATCTGATGTTAAGCGTGTAGCCCTAAATGTAAGACTGTGAAATAACTCGAGAGGATTTCCTAAAATAACTACAGTGATGCTATCTCAGCAAAAAATAAAAAACCACCACCAACAAAAATTTTTCTGAAGAGATTAAGACAATAGGCCAGATCTTCATTTACTGCGAGCCAAAATTGATCAGGTTACTTCTAATCACCAATTTTTTTCACCAACTTGGGCTCAAATTCAGAAGCTTGAGTTTTTTTCTTCTTTGTGCACGGTGGGCATTTATTATTGTTTGCTGATTTTCTGTAATTAGAAACAGAGTACATAGAAAGGAGCAGCACAGGTAAGCCTGCATTCTCATCTAGATTGAAGTAAATATTGCTGTACAGAATAAAAGGAAAAGAACACTTTATAAAAGCAAATGTTTCTTTTTACTGAAAAACTTCATACTACTTACTGAGGAAAGAAGTTTTTATCTATAAATATTTAGACATTGCAACAAAGGTGAAGGGAAGAGAGAACGTGTGTGTTCATATTTAACTCCAAACACAAAAATTTTACTACGTTTAAATTGAAATTCTGCTTTTTCCATAAGGATCTTCTGTTACATTTTTACTACAGGAAGTTAGCCATGCCGTTGTAGGAAAACTCTGGTTTCATACTATGGGATTTCAGTTAAACAAATCACATGTGTCAAAGCATTGCAAGCACAATTATCTTCCCTTTTCTCTCTCTTCCCCTTAATAAGTACTGGTTTCTTAGGTATTTATACTGAAATAAAATAGCAACGTTAAACCCTGAACCAAGATCCTATTCCACAGTGCTACATGTAAAAAGAAAACAAAAAGCACTCCCTACATTAAAAAGCATGCAACTTGAGAAAACACAAAGGCATCAGTTTCAATTAAATATTCAATCCGTAGTAAATGTGGAAGTATTGGGATCAAACATGTACATGCTAGAGATCCATCAGGAAGAGATATCTAAGGTTACTCTGTGGAGTAAGTGGGCAGGAGTCTACCTCTGATTGTACTGTACAGGAGAGGAAACGTGTAGCCTTACATTCCACAGGGAGAGGCTAAAAAGGCTGTAACACAGCAATGGGATATTCCCCTCCTCTGTTAGGGCAAAGTGCACATATGACATTATTTACTTGGTCAGGCAAGTGAGGTCTCAGACTTGCAAATGTGTCTCAAAAGATTCTTTGTTTGGTGCAAATAAAAAAAAGCAGTTGCCTTAGGCAAGTTTGGCATTGCAACTGATTGAGACAAACCACAATGACAGAGCTGTATGCTATGGGTTTATCCTTAGTATATTTAAGGCCCTACCCAGCAATCTTTAGTCACTTGACTGTGGTGTTTTCAAATAGTGTGTTAAGGAAATCAGTTTTTGCAAGGTTACCAGATTCCAAGTAGGTTAATTTTTCATGGGTTGCACTGAGCAAGCTGTGTCAGTTCAAAGAAAAAAAAAAACTGGGGAAAAAAAAATCCTTTCCCTTAAGGAAAGAAGGCAAACTAAATAGAAATTGATAATTAAATATGCAGTTTTTTTCTCTTCTAAATACACTAGCTTACTTTCAAAATGAACACCTCACCAAGAAAATACATATAAGTGTGTGGCTTAAAGTATATTAGGCACACTTGCATGATTCCAGGAAATTCTTCAGTTTTTGATCATAATTCTCGATATTTTCTTGCATCCTAACATTCAAGATACCTGTAACATTACAACATAAATCTTTCCATACTAGCTTTTTAGTGATCTGTATGTGTCAAGTCCAGTATTTGTTCGACCCCACAACGTGATACCAACTTCAGTCTTCAATTAAGGATTCCACCTTAGATATAGCATCATATCATTTATTTAAACACTTTGGCATCTGGGCATTAAGGATCCACTACGTTAACAGTTAGTATACACTTCTGCACCCCTCAGCCCCAAACTACAGGCTACAAGCTTGGTAGGTTGTAGATAGAGCAGGCAGCTAAGCAGGCAAACAGAAGAACCAACTCCACTAAGCCCCTTAGTTTCCACTTGCTCTCAAAACAAGTATCACGTTGATAAAAATAACAAGAGCACTTAAATAAAGAAATAACTCCAGTACCTCCCTGCATCTTTATCTGTATTCTCACAGAATTATAGCTACTGAATGCTTTCACAATATTAATCAAAATACCTGCAGATTCAGGGTCTTTGTTCTCCAGATAAAAGTATATACTGAAGAGCAGATTTTTTCTTTCCCCTTCCCTATACTCTAAGCTCAATGCTACACTTCTCTGAAGTTCCTTTCAAAGATAGTGAGGTCCCCTGAAGAAATTCAATGCCAAAAATACAGAGTTAGCAGTAAGCAAAGCTCCAGTTATTAAAGCCAGTATATTCTTCTGATTATTGTTGTCAGGAATCACCGGCCATTGCATAATAATCACACCTGCACAATTTTCCCAGTCTTTTTGTGACAGTGCAGCCAGGTGTAACAGATCAAGGACTGTGTGGACTGAGCTAAGTGCAAGAAGAATGACAGCCCTCAAAACCAAACAACCACCACCCTCTCGTTCTTCATATTCATTCAAACTCCCACCTGTCTCTGTCTCCTTGATACCCTATGTACCACTCCATCCATCAACAACCCTACACTTGGTGCTCTGCACAAATGAAACCAAGCTAACACAGATGCCATCATAGCACACTGGCCTCATATAACACTTGAAAGAGATATTATTCACATTATCACCATTTCTGCATTGTTGTTAGCTGTCTAAAAAGTGTCAGAAGAAATAGGTTAAAAGTCTGTAATCATCATAACGAAGACAAAATATACTCGCTATGTCTCTCTTCACAAATAGTGAAATAGACTGTTTTGCTGTGAAACCTCTGGTTTACATCACCTAGCTAACACTGCACAGTCAATCTTATCTTGCTCATCTGCCACCAAATTGATGAGCACAATGAATCCTCAGTTATCATGTCCTCTTCAACATGCTGCACAGGTGTAGAAATCCCAACTGCATTAATTCAAGAATCTGACCAAAATAACTGTCCAATGCTAAGTATCAACTGCAATTTGCTTGCAGCCTCCCAGCCCCTTATACACTGTAAATCTTGTTACTTACACTTCCATCATGTTAGCTGCCTCGGGGAACTGCAGTAACAGATGAGTGCTTCTCTTTATGTTAGGTTGTGGCTTTGGTAGTCTTCGTGTGTACATAATTCCATTTTTTGTCATTATTCCAGCTGTGTAAAAACCTCTCCATCACATCCACTTGCATCTCTGGAGCTCTTTCTTTTCTGACTTAACATCATCAGTAGTTGACATATCAATACATACCTACAAGATTCTCACCAAAATGTCCATCTGTGATGACTTTACTTCCTGATTCCTTTATATAATCTCAGCAAGCTTCATGCAGCTCAGCTAGCAAGGCAGATACAGCCCTAGACAGTTGTGACAAGAGACTCATACACTTCTTGCACCCTCCATCCCTGTAAGTCTACACCTATATTTAAACAAGATTTGATCATTTTATCTATTGAGGAGATCGAGTGCTTACTTACAAAGCAATTTCTGATGTTCCTGCCACTTGAACTGTAACTAAGAAACTTGAAGATAATTAAACTCTTTCCTTTTTACCTTTGCTTCTAGTGCCTGTGATGGTAAACCACAGGACTGGTGGAATGTGCTATTCCAGTTTTATTGGCTTTGATCAGATGGGGCAAATTTTCTTATCCCTGCCAGTCCAACTTTCTACTTGGCTAGAGCTAACATTATGCATAGTCTTTTTGTAGTCTTTTTGCTTTATACTACAACATATACAGAACTGTTCAGAATGTTGATAGCACAGTTACATCTAATTAGTACTTTGCTCTGTACTCCCAGCTTTGTCTTCTGGGTGGCCTTCCTGCTAGTAATGCAAAGTGACTTTTGACAAGGCACCATTTAAGCAGGACACATGGCTATGCAATACAAGATGACAGGCAGTGCATGGTTGGGTGATTACTGTATGCCTCAGGTTGCAGTAAGAGGCTAAAGTGCAAGTGACTTTAACCACCCAGCAATTACAGTAAGTCCCCAACCATGCATACTTTCAAAATCCATCCTGATGGGAATATCAGGTACATAAATCATTAATCTGTATTCAGTGGGTATTATGGGAACAAATACCATTACTACAAGTTTATTCAGAGTCAATTCATGAATCAGAAGATTTAGAAGAATTGCCTTTTTCTGTTGATCCTTTCTACAAACTGATTTTCTATTCTATCTAAATGCTCTCTTTTTTACAGAAGAGAGAAAGGTCTTAAAACGCCTCCAAATCAGGCCCTGCTCTCCTTAGCAATTTATACTCAGCCACAGAGAACTGTTCAGTGGTCACTGTTGCACCCAGGAGAATAAGACAAGTGATGAGGATAACTCCAGTAAAGACAGTAAATACCCTCATCCCTCTGGCCATAAGCAGGGCTGGAGCAATGACAGCGCCCAGCTCCACTAATATTCCCTGATGATGAAATGAGAAGATGACCTGGGCTCCAGCTAGGGAGGACAGTCAAGATAACAGGTGTAAACCCTAGAAACATGGCTACAAATAACATAAATTTTACAGCTGAGAGAAAAAAACAGAGGCAGGACCAGATACAAAATTGTGTGCAACACAGCTTTAGGATCCATCTCAGAAGACAAGTAAGGAAACACAGAAAGCAGACCTAAGCACAGGCCTTAATGCATCTCAAATGTAAGCCAAGCTACCCTGACTGACTAATGGGTGAAGTTTGCAGGGGGCCGAGGCTCGAGGTGCTACTGTCCAGGACAGTCAGGGCCTCTTGATGTCCTCAGGTCCTGACATAGTAGAGACAGGATCTCTGCCATGGTAGCAAGAGGTGGTCACGTAGAAGTAATAATCTTCCTGTGCTCCTCAGGATTGATTATTCGTTCACTAGGTCATCTGTGTCCTCTTGCTTGGCCCATTCAGTGGTGAAAGATGAGGAGAAATCGCAGGACTAGCAGACCTCAGATAGCAGTAAAATGGTGAAAATGATCTTTGTAATACCTAGTTTGGCAGCTTCTTCTATTGATAAAATGGTTGACTTTGGCCACTTGTTACAAAATTATTTCTGCATTCAGAAAGAATTGTAGAAGTGAACAGTAGCACCTGCATCAATGGTTAGGCTGAGGTCCAAAGCTTCTTTTGACCTGATAGAAGTTTATGCAAGCAAGCACATGTATTGCCATATATATGTGACTAGTCATTATCTTTGGTCACCAAAAACCGTACCAATTCATGTAAACATAGCTGTTCATAAGTCATAAAAGATCTTCTAACTGGCTCAACCAAAGTAACTCACAAAGTTTTTTGTTTTGGTTTGGTTTTTAATTTTTTTTTTTTTTTTTAAGAAAGATGAGTAATGGGTGAATTAAGCAATATCAAAGGCAACTTGCCAACATACTAAAATATCTGTATCTCTTCTATGCTTCACGAAGCGTATCAGGAGTGTTTTTTGGTCTGTGTTTGGTTTTGGTTGATCAGTGTTCTGGTGGTGTTAAAGAATGATTAGAAAGTGTTTGGAAAGTGCTGTAAATGTTGAAGAAGCTACTGAAGATTTTAAGTAACAGTAAAAATAGCACAGAATTTGAGGAATTTTTATTAAAAGAGTCGATGCTCTATTTCTAGGTGTACAAGACTGAAGTCTGCATGTGGGAGTGAGCACATTACCTGCAGAAGTATTCAAAAGCATTGTTAGTTGAGGAGCACTATGAGATCCCAGCTACGAGGCACTGTGTTGCCATGGTGTAAGGCACTGTAGGAAACCTCACTAAAAGAACCTCCCAATACCATTACAGTCCCTGAAAAGATAACTCTTCTGCACAGCATTTGAAAAACAGCTGCAACAATTTTATTACTGTGAACGACTTTATAATTTTCTCTAAATCTTTTTAATACCCTTCCGTACTTGAGCTTTCTTCCATTTAACTCTCACCAGTTGCACTAGACACAGTTTTCTGTTTCTAAAGAGCCTGGCTTAAAGC
Source organism: Centrocercus urophasianus (assembly GCF_019232065.1). Classification (NCBI taxonomy): domain Eukaryota; kingdom Metazoa; phylum Chordata; class Aves; order Galliformes; family Phasianidae; genus Centrocercus; species Centrocercus urophasianus. The sequence continues at coordinate 6,254,028 of NW_024885088.1, read as the reverse complement.
AAATCTCACTCACTGTCTGCTGCACGCATAGGTATGGGAACTGAACACTCCAAAGACTCATTTGTATGCAGTAGTTTTAAATACAGTCAAGTCCTTCAGCCTTCAGACCTCATAGGACAGACAGTGCTTAGTGTCGTCATAGCTGCTTATGCACGCAAACAAACTTGTTGCAGACAGCTGACAAGCACTGCTGGAAGCTCAATTAATTACCCACCAGGAAAGCAGTCCTGCTGAGGGGATGGTTTTAATATTGTTTGAAGTGCAGCTTAAGTGCCCCCCTGTTGCATAACACCTATATACTGGGACAAAAGTTATGAAGAGATGAGCAAGTTCTCTGCCATCTGAACAGATGGATGTGAATGTGGGCTGCCACGTTTTACCATACACATGCATTCAATATAGATACTTGCAGAAATATTAATAAATGGAAGTGTCCAAATGTCCCTGAAAAATATTTTCCAGGATAAAGGACTTGCTTTCTTTTCAGTTGCTGTTCTTCTTCACTATGTTTGCAGTGGGAGAGATGCTGTTCAACACCTGTGTTATCCAGTGCTCGGGACAGAATGAAGAGTATGTCTTCCCTATATGCACAAAAATATGACTTTTTGTTCAGGAGAATGCAAAAGCTGTTCTTGACATACTGATCACCCAAATGGCACTGTGCTAATTTCCATGTGCCTTGGAAAAATCTGGAAAGCATTTTCACCTTTGGGGAAGGAATGGCTTCACTTGCTGCTGAGAGGGAATATGAGCTTTCTGTTCATCTGAACCAAGAAAATGCCCTATTTTCCCTCCTTTTAGTTGTCATTGTTTGATTTCTGATCATTCAAGTCTCGTTTGTGTTCCTCTCTTGAAAAGGAAGTTAAACAAAATAGTTTTGATACAGTAGGTTAAGAGATGTATGGAAAAGACAATACTACCTGCTAGCAGATAGGGGATGGATGGAGCTGTGTTTCTTCTCCCCCCCAATGATACTTCTTGGTGGAATAATGCAGTCATTGCCTTCATGAAGGACAAGGCTTTTCTTCACTGTGCTCCTGCAAATATATTTCTGGAACTTCTTTCTCCCCAGTATTCAGGCCCATGTGCAACCCTGGATCTACACTTTGACTAAGCAAACACACATATGGAAAATTTACTTCCACTTGCATTGGGCCCCATGGAATTTTCCATGAAACCTGGCCAGAGTTTTTTGTTTCTAATAAAACCAAAGCAGTCTTCAAATCCAGCTTCAAGCTTCGTTGCAAATATTTCTCACAATGCTCTGGAGCAGGTATAATTACTGTTCTTATTTATCAGGTAGATTATGCAAATCCCCCACTAAGTAAATTGTAGGAATAAGAGGAAGGTTAACATGGCAGATTAAACTGACATATTTATTTGCTTCTTCCCAGAAGGAAAGACTAAAGGATAGTGACCTATCATGTCTATTAATTCAACATTTAACCCTGCCTAATCTCCAACGATTATCTCTGCAAGGGCCAAGTCTCAGTCTAGCAGCTTGTGGTGCAATACTTCATAGCAGAAGTTCTATTTATCTAATATATGCTATCTGTACAGCTCATGATTTTCAGGATTGTAATATTTTGTACTTTTGCAGCACCTTCTCTCTTTGAGTTTCAAAGGGCTTGATGAACTACATTTGCAGTCACCCCACAGACATTTCTTATCCTAATTTTATTGATACAGACCCCAAAAGAGTTATCAAAGACATGTTTTCTATGACATGTCTGGATGAAGTGGGCAATTTGTGCATGATTTGAAGCCAGTGAGTTCCCTGTGAATGCCTGAAAGTGGCTTTCCTATTGTAAAAACTACAACCCTGGCTCTAACAATAGTCTGAACTGCAGATAATTCAAAGCGAGAAGGCTAAAGTGAGATGTCCCTCTACTTCCTGTTACTGGCATTAGTATTGCAGTCATGCTGTCTGAGAGCTGATGCTGCAGTTGAGGACAGTGATGAAAAACAAAAAGGAATCTCACCTTCTGCAGACTCTGTAACATCAATGCATGTATGCCTGAATAGTGACCAAGCTGTTTTGCTTTTCAAGCAGATTCTTGTCATTCACTTTCCTGTATTTCATTTCATATCAGTGAGAAAGTTTCATGCAGCAGCACAGCCTGAACATGTTGGTGATCATGAGTAGCACATGCTTTCTTACAGCACAATGTGTGTGCATCCCTGCACCACCCAACTAGCCAATGAAAGGGAGAAAAAGAAATCGATGTCAAATGAAGAAGCAACTTTCCTGCAATCACAAAAAAGGCACGTAGCAGAAACAGGACACTGGTCTCCATGACATGACTGGAGGTTACCTCCAGAGCTTAAGCTACTAGTCTTCATATTATAAATATTCCTTGAGAGTGGGATGAGGTAATCTGTTGCAGCAGGCAATACTTTCTGATATGATATAGACATGTTGTTCCCCATTCCAGCACTAGTGTCATGCCTCCTCCGCTCAGGTACCATTCCAGGCTGACGTGAAAAAGAGCCTCCATGCACATGCCACCTAATATGCGTATTATGTAAATGCACAGCAAGTTGGAAGCAGGCTTGGGTTTCACGCTACAAATCTAGTGACATGACCATAGACCTGTCCTCCTCACTTTAAATAAAAATTTCATGCTGGCCTTGACAGGTTTCTATATTTATCTGTTCTTATTTTAGGAGGCCTGCAAGAGAAATGTATAGATTACAGATGTGGTGCTCCTTGTTTTAGCTCCTTGTTTCCTATGGGGATAGTTGTTTCGGGATAGGATCCCAGCCTAGAGCTGTTTGCTGTTAGGCTGCCAAATGGGGCTGCAAGCATTTTCAGTGCTCTGCTTGACTTAGATTGAGCAGTTCACAGGCTTTGAGACAGGGAAGGAAAATTCCATCACGAAATAACTGATTTAAAGTGCTGTGTCCCTCGGCAACAGTAAAGAGTATTTGCTAATACTAACGCAGCTTTCAGAAAGAGAATTGAAGTCCAGATTTCAAAACGTGTTTTTGCTTGGGAAAGGGACCAAATTAATCTTCTCCATCGGTTCAAAACTTCAGAGAGTTTTGGACAGATAACCAATTCTGATTTGGCAGCTGACACCAGCTTTGCGAAATATGAGTTGTTACGGAGAGGAGGAGAAGGAGGGTAAGAGAGTCCAATGACATATGCTCTCCTCTTCTGCACACAGGGAAAGTACCAAGCTGCAAACACACTGTATGCCCCTCTGTCATTGGTGGGGTTTTGCTTGCGTTAGGAACAGCTTTGCAAGAGGAGGCAAAGAAGCAATCCTGAATAAAACTTTATCCAGAGCTTTACAATTTACATTGTATACTATTTTGACAACTAGTATCTGAACAGACTCCCCTCCACTGACACATGATTTCAGATGATAGCACAATATGTAGAGATAGCTAAAACAAAAAGGAGAAGCAAAAAACCACAATGCCAATATTTAGCAGAGACCCAGTGAAGATCATTCTTGAGATTTAAACAAAATAATTTACATCAAAGAGGGCTAAAAAAGGGAATCATTCAATCCAGAAATTTAGATCCTACTGAAACCACATTTGCAGTGGTTAAATAGTCTCAGCATTTTTGTGTGTTTACATTTGATAACACTCAGTAGAGATAAACATATTTAATATTTGAAATGTAACTTAACACTGGACATAATAAACATATTACAAGAGATTTGTAAGAAAGAATATTAAAGACAATTCTTAGATTCAGCTGCAAATATCCAAGACGAAGGACTGCCTGAATGTGAGTTAATTGCCTTCAAAATGGCAGGCCTTATTTAAAACCCTTTCCAGAGGATGCCTTTCCACTGATTTCAGCAGTCTTTGGGTCAGGCTTTCTTTTATTAGGAAGAGATGTAATTTAATAGTGGGAGGAAGAGCTGAAAAGCCAGACGCCAATGTTTCCTTTGCTTTATCATGTCAGGCAAGGTTACTCCGTGTAATCAACCATCAAGATTTGGCACATCTGAACCAACAAAAAATGAACATCAGATGCAGGAAAACATCTTTGATACAAGATCAAACTCAATGGAACAGGATTTCAGATGGAGAGCTGGGGCTTGTTCCAGCTACCACTAAATTCACCTGAAAGGTTTCTTCATACTTCAACTAGTGCTGGCACTAGCTGCTCTTTTCTCTGTTAGAAGCAGTGGAGATTTTGCCACTGACTTCAGTTAAGGGAGCATGAAAGCTGTGTGTATTGGCATGATTATACAGACAGGCATTTCCAAGGGAAACAAGGATCAAATGGCTACACAAACTACGTTGGTTTTTTAAAGGACAATACTATATGTGGAGAAGGATATTTCAGTTTTTCTGATAGAGAAATCCCAATTTTCTTCTTAATTTAGCACTCTAACTTTCCTTTGATGAAGTAAGATCGCTACCAATGAAAATAAATCCTTTTTTTTCCCTGGAGATAAACTAAGAGATACAAGAAATATGATGTCTAATAGCAACAAGGCCACAAGAGATACATCAAATACTGATTCATTTTTATTTTAATTTTTACCAGTGAGTTGTGGCCAGTCAGATATCACATTAGTTGGTTTACCTCTATATTGCATCCTTCCAAAGCATGATTTAATCAAATTGATTTAAGTTTCCCAGTACCTTTCACAAGCAGGAAAATCACATGATAGATAAAGCCCAAGTGGCCTATCAATTTATACCTGCACACATGGCCCTACCAAAACAGGAGAAAATCACAGTAGCAACAGTCCTCAGCAGCCTGTCACAGATGAGATTTCTAGGAGAGGAGGTCTGTGATCAAAGGCTGCAGGATTCATCCCTCCAGGGATCTAGCACCAGCTGGGTCAGGCCTTACCACTACAGGAAACTGGGGAAAGGAGTCGCCTCTGTCCACACTGCATGGGAAAATAAAACAAAACAAACAAACAAACAAACAAAAAAAAACACAAAAACACACACACAAAAAAAACCAAAAACCAAACCAAAACAAAAAAGTCTGTGCAGAGCTGTGTTTTAAATCAGTGGGAAAGAAAAGACAGCCAGATGGATAATGTTTTAACTTTAGGTTCATCTTTCAAACTGAGCCCATGTTGTCAGCGTATGAAATTTGTTACCAGGGTTTCTCTCTTTAGGATACTTCTTAGTAACTACGAGGCCGCTCCAGAGGAGCCTTATTGTCTTTCACCACTGCTACAGTCTGAAGATGGGAACAGTGGGAAATATTTTTAGAAGACATCAGCCTGATTATGGTGTCTTAGTTACACTAAGTAGTCAAGAAGTTCCCATTAATTTCAAAAGTAAAAGTTTGTGCCAGGTAAGTGGAAGAATTTAGCCCTGGAGAGACCTTGCTGTTCTACTTGAACAGGCTGAGTAATTCTCAGTTTCACTTTCTCATTCATAACTGGTATGGATGATTTACCTAGAAGGAAGGGAGTCACCATCCCTGAATGTGCTTAAAAAACATTTGGATGTGGTGCTCAGGGACATGATTTAGCAGAGGGCTATCAGAGTTAGAGTAGTATGGGTAGTGCAACCATAACTCGATGATCTTTCAGGTCTTCTCCAATCTGAGTGATTCTATGACTCTATGAAAACTGTCTTCCACTGGCTGCAGGCACACCAGTGGACATATCTAATTGGCATTGCTTTCTAGGCCTCTTACATATTTTGACAGATTTAAGATGATGTTTCATGTTCTTGTAAAGTTCTTTGGATTGTTTTTGTTAAGTTGTTTCACTTGTTTGTGAAGTTACTTGGGTTCAGGGGTATAAAGGAACATCTGATGTTCTGCTTTTCCCTCTCAGCATTAACCCACTGACAATGAACTCAGATATGTATTACACTCATGTTTAAATCTGCTGTATTTCTTATCAATTTATAAAGGTTTTTCATCCATTGTGTAAAGATGATGCTTTGAACAAGCCACCACCTTACTAACGCTGCCATGAGTTGAGCAAGCAATCATCTTTTGGAGGAGCTTCAGCAGGTCACAGAGTTGTGAGGTGACTCTGCTTTGAGGAAGCACAGAAAGGTGCATGCAGGAAGGAACCTCAGTCCAACCTTCTGCTTAAAGCAGGGATGACAATGAGATCAGACCATGCTCATCAAGGCTTCACTCAGCTGGGTCTTGAAAGACTCTGAGCATGAAGACTGCAAACCACTCAAAAAAACCTTTTTTCTTGCTTGACAGACCTCATGATGGAAAGGTTTTTTATTTATATTCAGCATGAAACTCCATTGTTTCAACTGACATTCTCCTTCTCTCATCCTCTTACCAGTCACCCCTGTGAAGAGCCTGGCCTCATCTTCTTGATGACCTCCCTGTGGGCACTGGAAGGCCTTTAATTGCCCTCTAAAGACAGCTCTCCACCTATGACTCATTGCTCTGAGCCTGACCATCCAATCCTTTTTTTATGCATTTATTTATCCACCTATTGAGACTGTTAAGTCTTAGATACTACACCATTGTGGGAGACAATGTTGCTAAGGTGGCATCCACTTCTCTCTCCTATTGCAAGACTTGTGATTTTATCACAGAAGTCAAGAAGATCAGTTAGGTATGATTCACCTATTGAGAACAATCTCTCTCAGCTTTTTATTTTTATTTTTTTTTAAAGGGTGTGTTTGGCATCAAGAAGGAATCCATACCTTCTCTTAAGGCTGGACTTCTACCATCAAATAATTTAAAATATTCAATGATTTATAAGTAAAATACACCTCAGAGCTCTAGAGAGAGCTTCCAGCAGTGAAGCAATGACTAAAGGCTATAATTAACACCACAGGCTCAGCATGCTTGAGAAACGAGTAATGATAGAGATCAATAGTTACCTGAAGACTAGTAAATTCGATGCCTCAGCTGTTGACGGCCCTGGCACAAGACCAACTGCACTGTTACCACATCCACCGACACTGCTTGGCCTGTGCCAACTAAAACTCTTCCAGATAATTCCTGGCTACACTTTGGCAGTTGAAACATTCCAGGAACTGTTCCCAACAGGCTATTTGCGTGAAAACATTCTGTTTTAGAGACCAAGAGTTTACTAATGTGAGTACGGGCTGCTTCGTGCCTACTGGCCCCAGAGCCCAAAACATTCCCAGGCACGTTGAATCAGCTGCTACGTACTGAGTGACTGCAAGGTTTTCCCTCAGCTCAACTTATTCAGATGTGACTCTGTTCTCATCAATGTGTGCCTCTTTCACCCATTAGGATTTCATAACTAAGGATCAGTTACATCACATATAAATTCTAGGAGGAAAACTCATGCTGATACAATCAAGCCACATCAGCTTGCACCTGTGTGCATTTATGAACATGAAAGCTTCTCCACAGATAATTTTCAAAGCAAGCTTGTACAGCATCTGGTTTGATTCTGTTTCACCACAAGCATGAATAAGCACCATCATGTAGCAATATACCAAGATTCATTCAGATAGATAAACACATCACAGAATCACACAGAATTATAGAATGGCCTTGATTGAAAAAGACCACGTAGATCATCTAGTTTCAACCCCCTGCTATGTGCAGGGTCACCAACCACCAGACCAGGCTGCCCAGAGCCACATCCAGCCTGGCCTTGAATGCCTCCAGGGATGGGGCATCCACAACCTCCTTGTGCAACCTGTTCCAGTGTGTCACCACCCTCTGGGTGAAAAACTTCCTCCTAATATCCAACCTAAACCTCCTCTGTCTCAGTTTAAGACCATTCCCCCTCGTCCTACCACTATCCACCCTCATAAACAGCCATTCCCCCTCCTGTTTATATATACACTCTCTTGAAATATATCCCCCATCCATGAACATGCTGCCCTCACTGATATTCACACAGTGCTGAAAATAATGAAATTACATGATAAGAGAACTGGCTGCTAATAAAGAATACAGTGACTTTCTCCAGTCAGGTCAGGGTGCTATTTCAGAGACACAAGAAATACCCAGTCCCATTATGGATCAGTGAGAATTAGCCACCTGACTCCATGCAGTATCTTGCAGGGTGTAGAAAGAGGGATTCAGAGACCACATTAGGATAAAATTCCAAATTCAAAACATGGCTTAAAATGTTCCCCATCTATTAGGTGTGCTCATGTTCACCTAATCACTGATTCCTGCAGCTCACCAGAACACTATCTTCCACAGATATTCCAAGTATCTCCAGCAGATCAGAGCTCTTTCACAAGAGGTAGGACAGCAGGGAACAGATTAGAGCTGAAACCTCCCTTAGGAATAATTGAAGTGTCATAACCAAGATGGTGAGATCAGATTTTTTGTATTTGCATTAGTATTGTTGATAGCTAAACAGTTCCACAGATGCGCTGAACCATGAAACACATAAACATACAAGAGGAAAGACATATTTTGTCAGTAATCTTTAAGTGAAAGTAGCACAAATAGGAAAACATCAATAGTGGGATATGGCTTAAATGAATACATTGGCAGTTTTCCATAGACAAAATAGCTGGTTTGCTGAAATCCTACACTTTTGTATTGAATGAGTAGTTTTATTCACAACAATGAAACTTCTATTTTGACAAACCTGGTGAAGTCTTTTCTCTATCAATATACAAGGACAAGGAGAAAATTACCAGCTTTCAGTCATAATCAGGTGTCCGACCAGGCGATGTGCAATGAAATTTTGGGGTGCAGAGATTCTCAAGTCACCCCTGACTAAGAGAGGACAAGCATGGGCTTCAGAAGAATCCAGCTGTTTTTGTAGAAGCACTGCATCTGCTCTCACTCCTCAGAAATGTGACTGCAAGTTGTGTGTGCTTGCCTTGCTTCTCACTATTTCCCTGCTAGCTTGCCCTACCAAAATAATCAGAATCACAATAAAAAATGCCACAGAACTTCACCACAGCACAGATATGCCTTAGGTCTAGAAACTGAGCTAGGCTGTTATCATAAAAACACAGATCTCTTAAATATATAGCAATTACTTCAGTTTGTATTCAATTACTCCTCCAAATCTATCCACCTGTCTCTTCAGCTTACAATGATGACTCACTGATAACGTTAATGAAACATGAGAGAGCTCACTGAATCACAGAATGGCCAGGGTTGGAAGGGACCTCAAAGACCATGAATCTCCAGCCCTCCTGCCACAGGCAGGGCCATCAACCTCCCCATTTAATACTAGACCAGGCTGCCCACAGCCCCATCCAATCTGGCCTTGAACACCTCCAGGGATGGGGCATCCACAGCCTCTCTGGACAGCCCGTTCCAGCACCTCACCACTCTCACAGTAAAGAACTTCCCCTTGACATCCAACCTAAATCTTCCCTCCCTCAACTTAAAACCATTTCCCCTTGTCCTGCAGTTATCAACCCTTTCAAAGAGTTGATTCCTCTCCTGTTTTTTGGCTCCCTTTAGGTACTGAAAGGCTGCAATGAGGTCACTCTGCAGCCTTCTTTTTTCCAGGCTGAACAAGCCCAGCTCCCTCAGCCTGTGTTCATAGGAGAGGTGCTGCAGCCCTCTGATCATCTTTGTGTCTGTCCTCTGGACCCTCTCCAACAGCTCCCTGTCTTTCTTGTATTGTGGGCTCCAGACCTGGATGCAGTTCTCCAGATGGAGCCTCATAAGAGCAGAGTAGAGGGGGACAATCACCTCCCTGTCCCTGCTGGCCACCCCTCTTCTGATGGAGCCCAGGATACCATTTGCTTTCTGAGCTGCAATCACACTCTGCTGGCTCATGTTAAGTTTTTCATCCATCAAGACCCCCAGGTCCTTCTCTGCAGGACTACTCTCAAGGATTGCTCCTCCCAGTCTGTATACATGCCTGGGATTCCTCCAGCCCAAGTGCAAAACCTTTAACTTTGCTGTGTTGAACCTTATTATGTTCACCTGGGCCCAGCTTTAGAGTCTATAGAGCTCCATCAGTTTGCGAACAACTAGGAAACAGCAACTGACTACAAGGAGATTTTCCATCCTTTTTTTTTTCCAACAGGTTGGTCAGGTTTGCATTATGGTCTCTGCTTCCATGACATAACAGACTAGGAAGTGTCTGTCTTCCAGGTTTTTAATCAGTCTCCTTGTGATTCCAGATGTGCCAGAACTGCTGTTTTTGCAACTGTCATGATGAACAAAATCACATGTGTTGAATGAGGACTGAGAATTCTTGGTGTTGGCCTTGACAGTGAAAGTTTTTAGGCCTGGACAAGAGGCTGCTTTTATACTTAGATAAATGATTTTGTACAAAGAAAGCAGAAGTTGCATCTATTCTCAGAAAATCAAGCACTCTCTGGGCTCTGAAACTCCTTTAGAGGTAGACTGCAGTGTGAAGCACAAAGGGAAAGTTAATAATAGGCTGGACATGGGACAAAAAACAATCCCTCTGCAGTAATGACTGTATCATTTTCAGTCTTGTAATTCATAAGCCAAGGACAGGACAAGGATGCAGAATGCCTTATGAATCTGAGCAAAACAAAGCTTAAGGTCAGATATCTGTAGATGTTTCCACACCCTTAATATAATGGATGCTTGTAAACAGAGTATCAGTTGTACGTACCCATGGGAAGATGCCGCCTATCACAAACTTTACTGGTATTTTTCTTGGACTTACATATTTTTGCTGCAGTACTCCAGCAAATGTACTTCCAGCTGTTCAAAGCACACAGAGTATACTTTGCACTGGCAAAGTGCAGGCAAAAAAAAAAAACAAAAAACCAAAAAAACACAAAAAACAACAAAACAACAACAACCAAGTCTAAGAAAGAGCATATCATCATATTCCTTAAGTTTTGTTATGATGTTGTTTAAAATAACCTTTTAAAATTTATTCATATGTACACACTTTGCAAAGGCATAGAGAAAAACATGACATAGAAGTGTCTTCAACCTTCCATCAACTACAAAGGGAGCTTAGATGTTGAGATCATCTGTCAACATCCATCCCATAAGTGCTTAAATATGAACAGATGAGAATGTCATTGATTATCTGGTTTCTTTCTTCTGTAAAACTGAGGCTAGATGAATGGTGGTCTACCAGGAGGAACGTGAGCTCAGGCAGTAAGCTGTTGGTTGTATACAGGCAATGCAGAGATGGAGAACTCTTCACCCTTAGTCTTCAAATGGCTGGGAAGTCAGGGGTTGGTTTTCTTGTATTCAGAATCCTTCACTTTCTATCTCAAACTGTTGTAATGCATTGTTGTGTAGGCTTTCCAAATCCCCTATTTGCTTTAACTTCTTTAAGTGTTGTATAAATGGCAATTAACAAAAAAGGAGTATGAAAACGTACTCTGGAGATCATAATAGTCAATGAGCAGGTACCAGTGACTTCAGCAGGCACTGGATCATGTTCTATGCCCTTAAGTCTGTTTGAAGTGAGAACAAAGCTGGAATGTTTTGCAAAAGAAATAACTTCCTATGCCAGTGTTCAAAAGCCCCTAATGTGTGCCTGTTCAGTAAAGACAGCTCTTTGTGGAACAAAATTAAGAACTTCTATGCCTGAAAGATAAAACTGAGCAGAAACTCCTTGTGGAAAGTTTTCCAACTATTTACTAGGAGCATACAGGGGCAATTAATGTCAACCTGCTCCAATTCACTGTCTTCTGGATTACTGTGCTTTTTTTGTTGTTGTTGTGTCAATGCATTTTCCAGGACTTGCCTTTCATTGTCCTTTTCTCAGAGTGGCATCACCTGGAGGTGTCTTTCCTTGATGCTAGAGCATTACACAGCTGCCATTGGGAACATCAGACCTTGCAACTGTCAATTACCAATGGAGCTTAAAATGGGACCAGCCTTCTTGGGAGTTTGGGTTGTCTGAAGTTGCCATGAGCAAAGTACTGGGCAAGTCTGTGGAGGACAATGAGGCTGCAGGCCAGACTCATGTCATATTAACATAAAGTTCGTACTTCCTGGCTCTAAGAGATTCCTGAGTTATAGGACTACAGGTGAATTGGTAGTCCTGTGATATCTCAGAATTTCATGGTGGAATCATCCACATATGAAACTGCAGACTCAGATGTGCAAGTAGAAGTATTCAGACTACATCAATGGCAAAAATTATATGCTAGGAACAGAATTACTAACTGTGAAGTAATCCAATTTTCCCTTTTTAAAAATGTATTTTCATGTCCTCTACCTTCTTGAACTTTATAATAGCTTTTACCATATTAGAAAATCATTAGATGTTTATTTAAAAAAAATGATACGTATGTCGTTTAAATTAATACAGTTCTTCTGGCCACCACAGAAAGAGCTCTTTTTCAGCTACTACTTCCTTGTTTTCTCCTCTCCCACCCAAAACCCAGAGTGGAATTGCTGTATGTTTAAATGTGGTCTAACATGTAATGCACAGACACAGAGCAAACAAGAACAAAGGAAAAAAGGTAGCAAAGAATGTTTTGAAGATAGGTCAGAATATCATTGGCATTGCAGCAAAAAGATGTATCGACAGATTTTGCTGTAGCAACCTCGAGCTCCAGGAAGCATGCAGAACCTGGATGTATGTGTTGTCTGATGATAACACATTTTACCAACAATTTCTGTGTTCCTGAAATAGATACAGCATAGGAGTTATGCAGAACTACAAAGCTGAAATTGCTGAAGAAGTTATCATGGTGCATTGCAAATGTGTTAAATGTGCTTACAAAGTATTGATTGTAGAGTTTTTTGATGTTTTTTTGTTTTTGTATTTTGTTAAATCAAAATTTGTTTAGATGCACATCCTCTAAAATGTTCCCCTAATGCAAGTCACTGTTTCTGTCTCTCTATACTCTTAACCAGAAAATTGATCTTGCTCTTGTTGGGTTTTAAAGAGTAGGTGGAAGTTCCTCTGACTACCAGTCCTCGTAGCCTAGAAGAATTTTTGCATGTGATAACCTTGAAATACAGTGTACAGCTGACGTGTAAAGAGAGATGTACAGGAACTGTATAATTACATACAGATACCACAATGTTGGGGAAAAGCACACAAACCCGATCCTCTGCAGTCATCGTTTTGTAGAAAGTCAATCAAAGAAACAATTCCAAATTACCATCTATCTTTGTCACTGCCTCTGCATCAGAAGAGCAAGTGCTGCCTGCTGGGGAAAATATAAAGTGAAAGGTTTAATTCTAATAATAACACTACTAATAATAGATATTTTATGCTACTGTAATAAAAAATGAGAGGGGCTAAAACCAGAACAGCATGTGGCAATCAAGCTACTTGAAGTTTGGTTTGTTCATGCAGTCACGAGAGCAGAGTGGAAAGCTGAACTATCAGATATTTGGACTCCTCCGGGCAACCAAATCTAATGCTGAGCATCCTCATCTATTGCTTCTTTCAGCATTTTAGCACATTCCCAGTAAGGTGCAAGAGGTGAGATCATTTTATCTCCTCAAAATAATCTTCCAAATGTACATGAGGTTTACAGTTTCAGAAGGATCTTGCACTAACTCTTAGGTAATGAATGAAATGTTAACTGCTACATATAAAGAATATTTTAAATAAAATCCATACCTGGAAAAGTAAATGTAATGCTAAGTGCTTAAAGTTCAGTATCCTTTAAGAAAGAAATAGTCACAGCTTCAGTTTTCCTGCCCCTAAAATGTTATATATCTGTTTTCTAAATAACTACAGGATGTTTAGATGGAAGTCTCAACACTGGGGCATAATAGTGCCATTTTCAATCCCTCTGCGCACAATACTAAGTGCAATGCTTCCAAAAACATGCCTTGCCTACTATACTGCAGAAGCAAGTCTGATTTTAAAAAAAAAATAAAGCAGAGTGAGTGATCAAGCACACATTACAGCTGTGCCACTGGGTCAGTAAGTGAGAAGTTAAAATAAGAAGTTCATTCAATAAAATATTGATTCTGGAAACAGATTACAGGAAATCATACCGTACCACTAACTTAATTTATAAGTATTTATATTGCAGGAATTATATCAATATATCAAACAGAATGTCTTCAACCTTAGTTCAAAAGAGAATTTTATCTCTAAGCTTTAACAACAGGACTGAAAATAATTCAGATTATATGGGCAGCATTTTAGCAGCCCATTTTCATCTTCTTTAAAAGCAACACTCTAATGCATGATGGTTAAGGATCAAGTTGGGATTATGTGGAGAATGTTAAACGTATACCAAATAATACATCTGTTTTGAATAAAATACGTTACATACAGTTCCAGTTCATTTTTGTTCAACTCTTTGCTGTACGTGTTGTAGCTGCTAAGTGAAACCATGCATGAGACAAATACATCACTTAAGCAACAGATTGCTCATCAATTGTCTGACATTTTCTGAAATATGCGAGTTAAAAATACTTGGGGTCAAAGGTTTTCTAGCCAGAAGAAAAAAACTGCTTCACGTACTCTTGTGGCTCATTCTTTCTCATCTGAGCTGTTAGGAGCTCTACCATTGCCTCAAGGCAGGTGTAAGGTCACTTCCTCCAAGGTGGGAAAGCATCAGACCTTATCACATACACTCTGCCCAAAAGCTAGTCTGACTCAGGACGTTTGCTGACCTGTCAGTCTCCAGCCAACAAACAGGTTGTTCCCAGTAAGTCAACCACCAGTGCAGTCTTTAACTGCTCTGTCTTGTGGCTTTAGCATCAGTATGAAGCAACCAGATTTTCAGAAAATAGAATTTCTTCAGATGCTTTGATATAAGTATAAATATATTCAATTGGAATAGGAAACTGAAGCATTTCCATAAAGTACAGATTGCCAAAATCACTAAATTCAACTCATTAATAATTTCATTTCAACGATGTCAAGACATGACACTATAACATATTGAAGTTAAATAACTCAATTACAAAATCAGCACAGTAATATTCTTCATACCAATATTCTAATGAAAAAATCCTTTTAAACTCACACAAACAACTGTTCAGCACTTTAGGTCCTTGCAGGAGCAACAAAAAAAGATCTTGTGAAGCACCAGAGAGGGTTGTTCAACACAGGAGACCTCTTCCTTCTCTGCTTCCTGTTTCATGCTGGCTGACCCTTGTGTCCAGGCCTGTTAACCCAGCTCCCTAAACATGGACCTTCAAGATCTTCATCTCAAGGACAAATGTTACACAAATCCCAGCCTATGCATACTTCTTTTAAAGGAAGAAAGGGCCTCTGAAAAGGTTCTGAAAAGTCAGTCGCTGGGTCTTGTGACCCTCCTGAGGACAGGCCAGAGAACACAGCCAGCCCCAGCAATGCAGGCTACCGAGAAAGGTCTGCCACCACCTTCAGAATTCCACATTGGGCGACCCAAAACTCATGTTCTTCTCACTCCCTTTCTCAGTAAGCAGACCACAGCATGGCTGCCCTTCTTATCATCAGAGGAGACTGTCACTCCTATCATCACACAGCTGGCAAGCCCCAGCTGGCCAACTCATACTCCAAGCTAGTTCCTTGATCCTCTGGGAACAAAAAAGGGAGAATTCTTTGTGGAATAAGAGACATGCATATGTTTACAGGGTTTTACAGGGTTTCTTGACCCAAGCACTTTCCATTATAAGGGAAACCGAGTGCATGTGAACGCCGTATGCTCGGCTGAAGTCACTCTTCTGCTTCCTCGAGAATTTGCTGAATTTCAGGCAGCATTCGTCCCCTTTTCTCCTTACTGATACCCTCCCCCTCTGCAGCCTAACCTTTTTTTCTGCACAGGAGTTCTCTGTCAGGCTCCTCTGGGGACAGATAGAGACAGTATTTAGTTTTTCATTTGAGAAAAAAGAGTAGAAATGGCTACTGCGAGAAGCCTAAAGAGGAATCTAAGATCAATGCAATTGTACGGAGATGCTTACATCAGAAGAGCTTCACTGAGGAAATAAGTATGACTTCTTCTCATTGAGTTTTTTAAAGTCTTTTTGATGCCGTCTACTTTTTGTACTGAAAAACAACAGTGAAGAATCTGTCCCTCTTTGGCTTCTTCACTCTGCTCACTCACTTTTCCTGCTTTACTGGACAATGATATCTTTTTCATGCCAAAGTCCAGAGGCCAATTGATTTTGGTCAAAGAGCATCACAGCTACATTTCTCTGTCTGCCAGTACTGCAGCCAGTCCAAGTCTTCTCGCGTTCATATCAGGAAGAAAGAGTAACAACAAAGGGTTTGGCAACTGCTGGATCCCAGAAACACGACCATTCTGACATCAGCAGGTACCAGAGACAGATTGCTTAGTAAAAATGCAGTCATCACCTGTCATCCAGGCTGATCTTGGACTGACCTTCAAATATTTCTTCACTGGTGTAATACCCTGTGATTTTCTGATAACCTAAGGCAGATGCATGTGATGACAGGAGAAATACTTTGAACCTGATATACTGCTGTATTATTTTTGGGACAGACTTTTACTGTGATTGTGAAGCAGATGGAGAGAATTAGTACAGTAGTATCTGCGAAACACCAGGGCCATTTACAGTCCCATTGTGATCTGGCTGCAGACCTTTCTACTATAGGTAGTAATCACCCTAGAGTAGAATTTTATCACTGAAAAGCTACTGTTGCAAGGGCATAAATGCTCAGTGATTCTGAGGCAAAGAAAACCTCATCACAGCAGATGTTTCTGCAGTCAGTGGAAACTGGCATAGACAAGAAATGTAATTTCAAGAAAAAAAAAGATTTATGGAGTTGGAACTTTTCAAAGGTGCTTGTCTAGTCCAAACTTCAAGCCTTGCCAGCAACCTTTAGTGCCTTCTCAGCGTTCTGTTCTCAGCCTCTTTGTTGTTTTTTTTTTCATCGCTGTCCTCACATAAGGTACATCTGAACTACTGGCCTAGGTAAGCTTCAGACACAGGATTTGTCAGCAGTTGCCATCACTGCAAGAGTTACATCAGCACACTAGAGTTCTGCACTGTTAGGTGCCAAGTGAAGGAGATATGCTGTTGTAATCACAGCAGGCCAAGAACACAGCAGGTTAATCTGGCAGCAGCTTTCTCCTGGCAGCACAGCTGTGTCCACACCAGGAACTTGCTGGCTGAACTTCATAGGGCAGGTGTGATTTTAATATGGTTTTTTTTCTTTTCAATCTAGGCTAACATCCTTACGTGTACAAAACTTTCTAAGGTAGGCTCTATGAGGAAAGTCTCCAACACTGATCTAAGAAGTAGTTACCTCTCCATGTATGAATAAGCTTGCTTGCCTTTCAATTCCATCTACAATACAACTAATATATTTCCTCCAACAAAGAGAGGTGGAAAGACCAGTGACTCTGATGGATCATAGAAATGTCAAAACCCTTTTAGTTTCCCTTCAAGCAGCTTCTTATTACTGCTGCTACAGGAAAAACACAGCATTGTGATCATCATTAGAGTAGAATAAGCTTCAGATTTGAAGAGCAGACTAAAAAACCCACTGTTTTCAGAACCAGCAGAACCATTGCCTTGGAAAGTCTTTTTAAAAAGGGAATTTAGCTAATTAGCAGATGTCCTGCTATTACTTCTATTACAAGGCTGGGAAAGTAACACAAGATTAACATACATTTAGAAATGAATCAAGACATTAAACATTAGTGCCAGATAAAATGTTTACCTATTGGCATGTAGTATCTTTTTGCTATAGGACCTCATGCACCTTGGAGGAAAAAAAAAGCATTTCTGCATGAAGCTCCTAGGATATATAATATAAGCTGGAGATCCCGTGTTGCTTGATAAACAGCTTTGAGTAGCAAAACAAAGTGATGTGAAAGGGCATTTTCATGTGCCTCCTGTCAAAAGTGGATTTTTTTTTCTTCTTTGTACGTGGATTAATTCAGTACTTTATTTTGAAACATCGTATCCATCATAACAAACAGAAGACTCAGATATAAGACTTGTCAACAAGGAAAGAAGGATAAGCAGGTAATGAATGTGTCATGCCAATACATGTGTCAGGCTCATACCGCGTTACTAATTTCTGTTTTGAACCACTGTCACCAAGTGTATCCTCAACTCTTAACACTGTTTTTAAAGGTATTATAGCCTTCTCTTTTTCTGATTTGCTTGATTTTAAAAGACAGCAATATTCAGCAAGAGAAATTCTGTAACGTATGCAACAGATGCCATGAACAAGGACTAGTCTGATATCTTGGGCCATGTGCCATAAAAAAAGAAAAACTGTGCTAATGCAGTATCAACACTGGTCATTTTGCATTTTACAAACCAGGAAAATTATGACATCAGGAGAATTATTACATAGAACACTGTTGAAGTCGTATTACTGCAAAAAAGCCTATCTTCTGAATTTCCTGAATTAGAAGAAAATAAATTGAAAACTCGAAATCTTCATAAAGTTTGCAAAGTGGGGCATTTATAATAACTTGATAAGCGTTAAGTGAAGTTAAATTCTGCTGCCAAATGTCAGGGTTGCTGAGTTAACACTGACTTGCAGAGAACCATTATCATCATGGAAAATTTTTCCTGGAGAATAACGTATTCGCTGAAAATGCAGCTTTCATAAATCAAAGCAATCCTTAATTCATGTAAAATCTGGCAAACAAATCTGAACATTTTTATCAGCGAAGGAAATCCTTTGGCTTTATTAGTTCAATAAAAGAAGAACCTGACCCCACAGGACAATGGTTCAGGTTTTTGCCTTTGGAATGGGATGTTTATTTTGCACTTTCTGTTCCAAAATCACTGAAGATGAGATTTGACCACTGTGTCCTTTAGTTCACTTAGTAGCTTCTCTCTGAACTACTATTAGAAGGACAGGGGAAAACAGGAATGAGGAGAACTGCCATCTACTCCCTTCATCTGGATAAAACACTCTCTCTTTTCATTTTCATTAAAAGTGACCAGAAACATTTTACAGAAGAAAGGACAGTACATATTACTAAAATGTTTGGGTTTGGATCTACTTGAAACAGTATTTAAAAACTTGAGATGGCTGATGAAACAAAATATCATCTATATACCTTCTTTTAGTCAGTACTGCATTTTCCATGTTCCCATGCAAAATTATGTGCTGCAAAATTCCGCTACATTCATAAAAACACGAAGTGACCAAACACAGCCAGGATGCAAAGATCTCATTGCAAAAGTTATATGTGTGACAAGGAAGCAAAAACAATACCAGCGATCAATAACTAAGAGAATTATTACACACGGAGACTACCTTTTCCCACAAAGCACACACGACGTGTGCTGTAGGTAACTTACTCAGCACATACAAAAGCATATTTTTATCATCTGGAGAGTTTCATTTCAGTATATTATTCCAAAAATTGCAGTCAGCAGCTGAACTGTCCAGATCAGGTGTATAATGATTGGCCAGACCCTGGCCAACCATCTCTGCTGCATCCAGCACTCCAAGCACTCTTTTCCTGACTGCGTTGAGAATTAATCCCAGATGATCCAGATTAGGGGGAGATCTGAAAACTAGATTAGACAACACTCTCATCTAAAATATAAAAACAAGAAGATTTGATTAGTATATTTTAGAGGCTTCCAAAACAGCCAAGTCCATTTAAGTGATAAAAGATTAAAGAAAATCACAGCAAGCAACAAAGGGGCCTTGCTAAGAAATGGCTTTTCCAGTGTTAGTGAATGTCTTATACATTTCACTGTTTTCATTTCTTTTACAACTTTCTAATTTTAGACCTCTTAAGAAAAAGCTGATGTAAAGAAAAATCCTTCCCAAGAATCAGCAATATTCTCTTGGGGTTGTTTTAGGCAATTCTAATTTCACTGTTTCCTCTTCACATTGGATAAGGATCTTGGATAGTGTAGGAGATTTGGTATGTGCACAGAATCTTGACCTTGAAACACTAAGTTGTCATAGCTACTTTAAATAGCTTCTAAACATGATCAAATCCACAGCAGTCATCTCCTGAAGTTTAAAGGTCTTTTTCACAAAGCATGGTTTCAAAGTGTTTCAAACCAAATCTCGCCATTTTGCCTATCAGTGTATTTACAGCTCTATTTTACCCTTCATAAATTTCCATTTTCATTGCAAGAAAGAGGAGCTGAATAAATTCTGAATTGTAATTGCTGAAAGAATAACAGAGATTGTTGATTCCAGCAGTAACTACAGAGTAGATTCATAGCAGAGAAGATAAAAAAGAGGAATTTAGAAAGTGGATATTATTTTTTTAACAATCTCTTGAGCAAGTTCTATTGCCTTAAAATAATGCCATTGAAATGAAAAAAAAAAAAGAAAAAGGAAAAAAAAAAGCCCAGATCAGGTTAGGTCTACTTTGGGAGGAGATTGGAGCAGGTTATTCCCAAATGTTCCTTACAACCTAAATCATTCCACATTTCCAAAGAAACCGAAACTTTTCTTGTAAACATACTTGTTCAAGAAATTAAAAGAGATTTTAAAACTGATTGAATAAGTAGTTGCTATTATATCCAGATAGCTTGTAAATACTGAAAATAGTAATTCTTCAGTAATACAAGCAATACAAAAATTACTGATGCTATGGTTTGATCAAATAAGTAATTAAAAAAAAAAATATCTGGGCATAGAAAAATATGACTCATTTAAAACACTTTCCCCAAGCTTTCCCACTGATGAAAGACAACCTTTTGGTCATGCCCATCACTGCTTCTCTCATAGTTTCAGTCCTCTCCTTGCGTTCCAAAAGACCCGGGGAAACAGTGCTGTTAAACACAATATTTTATGAATGCTATACAATAAAGACCCATTGGATAGATGTTTCAGCTAGGAAATGTAGGCTTAATGTAGGATACGCATCACTCATGAACAGGGTACTTAATTTTTATTGCCTCATTGGTTAAGCATTACAATTGTTAGCAATTTTTCACCAAATCAGGAAACTATTTTCTATATTTTTTCCTTTTACTCCACCAGAATGCACTGGAAAGCATCACAAATGTAGACAGAGGAACATTTTTGAACAGCGGTGTTAGTGCTCATAAATTCACTCTAATAGAAACTTGCTGTAAGCAAATAGTAAAATGCAATATGAGGCAGACACTGAAGTAAATTAGTAAAGTTTACCACAGTGAAGTAATGAAAATAGGAATACTTTGGCAGCTTTAGTTTCAGATGTATGTTAGGTGAATAAATATAGTTGTTTGCACTGTTATTCCTATTGCACTTGTATTCCATAGCAGTGCTTCAGGGTTCCAGTCGCAGATATGAACGTAGCTGGATAAGGTACAAAATAGATGCAAGGATGAAACAGTTGTTAAGACTCTTCTAGTGCCAGTGCATGCGTGCAGGCCCAGCCTTGCATTACTTATCCGAGGTTTCTATATTCACTTCCATTCCAATCAACCTAATATCCTCAGAGGAAATCATTTTCTTTCAAGGAAAAATTTAGATTTAAAATAGACCATGTTGCATTAATTTGAACTACAAATACAGTATTTTTTCCTGACACTGTTAGAATATATCCATAGGTCTTGCTGGTAAAGATGAGGACATTTGTATGCTTTTATGTGCAATCACACAATCATGGCATTAGTTTTGATAGTTAATTTTGACCATGTCACCAAATCACCATGCCCATCCCTGGGTTTCCCAAATGTTTTGAGGTGAAGTTTGGTTTTATCACAGAATCACAGAATGGCCAGGGTTGGAAGGGACCTCAAGGATCATGAATCTCCAACCCCCTGCCACATGCAGGGCCACCAACCTCCACATTCAATGCTATACCAGGCTGCCCAGGGCCCCATCCAACCTGGCCTTGAACACCTCCAGGAACGGGGCATCCACAGCCTCTCTGGGCAGCCTGTTCCAGCACCTCACCACTCTCTCTGTAAAGAACTTTATGTCTTCATGCAAGTCTGAAGCAGCAGTTCAAGACATGGATAGCACAACTGGCTGCAGTTTACTCGCCATAAATGTTTGTTATGTGCACTCCTCTCCCAAAGAGAGACTGAACTGCTTCCTGTGATTATAGGTAGTTATCAGTAAAGACATTCTGGAAGCAGTTAGACACCATTTTCACTCCTCTTACTGGAGGAAGCAAGTTGTTATTGACTGACAGGGTTTTGAGCATTTGTTGATAGCTGTCCTTTTGTAGTTGGGATAACTTCTCATTCATGACACATGAAAAGATTCTCTATGTGGTACCACCATGGGTCAAAGGGATAGCTGGTAAAGGCAGTCATCAAGATCAGGCCCAAAGCACAAAGAAAAGCTTGTACCATCGTCAGTATTTTTTTTTTTACCTCTGCTTTTATCAAGACTTTGTTGGTAGTGTGTTTTTTTCTCTTTAAAAGCCACAGTTTAAACCTTCGCACAAAAAGATATCGTTCCTTCATGTGGTCTTCTAGCTTGAAATCATTGGCTTTGACTTCTTCTGTAGTACCCCTTCAGACATCTTTAGGACATACATTTCTCATAGCGTACAGCAGAGATTTCCTGGGACAACAAAAGTGCAGAGACAACAGAAGTCTCCCTTCTCACCACAATTGAGTTACTGACACCTTTCACTCTTCTTCCTTGCTTTTTGTTGTGGTTTTTTTTATGTGTTTCTTTTGTTTTATTTGTTTTTTTCTTTGTAATGACCACTGACTTGAAAATATTTGTTAGAAAGGTTGGCCTGCCTTTCCTAAGGTGGAGGCAGCTTATCATCAATCTTTGTACAGTATTTGCAATTGTTGGCCATTGCACAAGATGTTGTAAATACATGAAGCTCTTCTCATGAACAGCTTACAATGAAATGTCTGTCAAGAAACTGCAGTTAGATGCACAAGACAGGCAGACAGGCAGGCACTAACACAGACAAAAGAGAGAGACTCTCTTGTCACTTTGGATAAGCTCACCCATTAATGAATCACTAACAAGACTTAAGTGACTGTATGACTACTACCCAGTTATGTTTACCAAGCCAAGCTAACTATAGAGAAAAAGTAATGGCAACTTTTTCATTGAAGTTGTGTTTCCTTCACCCCTTCACTAGGTGAGAAGACAAAGTACTGGCAGGTCATCACAGCTGCTCTGGAATAGAGAATTTTGTCTTTGAGCCCAGCGATCCTAAGTGTACAGGGAGAAGAAAACTTCTCTGTCATTCCCAAAGGACCATATTTTTGGATCTTTTTTCTGCTGTCCTTTTACAGAAACCTCTTCAAAACTATGGTCAATGAGAGAAGAAGATCCAAAGATGAGGACCTCAGTTGCCTGAGGTCCTGCAGGTGGAAGCCTTTGCAGAGGAGATGCCATTTTCCTCCTCCTGGCTCTGCCTTTCATATAGAACCCTGGTACCCAGGGAATATTTTGGATTTAGCTTAACTGTAATCAAATTCTGTGCTACACTCCAGCAAGGCTAAGCTAAAAGTCTTGATGAGGAAATGCTGCTGGAAAACATCTGTGCTTTGTTGTATGCAACTGAGGAGTTAAAAATATTTTCGTAAATACTATAATGTATAAAAGCTGTGAACAACCAAATGTAGTGTCAAACTTCCAAATTGTGCAAATGTATTTGTCTCTCATATTAGTAAATGCTATTTGAACAGAAATGACACATTGTAACAGCCTAACAAGAAGCAGTCTTTCTGATGACATTTAAGACTTCTTTGCTCCACTGTATGGAAATATTTAAGACCTAAAAGATTTATATTACAACATAGCACTTAAAATGCTCCAGACCTGTTCGCAGGAAAGTCAAAGAGACTTTTTACCATCAGCTTCAATGGAAACAGAATTAGAACAAAGATGCATTTTAATATGATATTTTTTCCTATTTTACTCTTAAGAGACAGCCCTCCCCTCCCACCCCCGAAAAAGTTACTGATTTATTTATCAAACATAAATCATTGTCATGTCCAGAAAATAATGTCAGTTGAGACCTCTCTCCAGATAACAGTAAGTGGGATGCAAATATCAGATTTCTATGCAACACTGGGCACAGCGAAACACTGTGTACTTCTGCCTTCATATTGGAAAGTTTAATTATCTTTCAGAAGCCCTTCCTACAATATCCAACGTATTGCTGTCCTTGCTCTGTAACAAAAATTCTCACCTTACACCCTGCGCTAACTTTGAAGATTAAACTCAACGTGAACTACAAATTCATAAGCGTCAGTTAACAGCATTTGATCCATTTTTTGATTGATAGATGCCAAATTAAATGAGATAAACTATGAAATATGACTGGTAATTTCTAAAATGTTTTTTTTTTTCTTAAAAAATGTAAATAGAATAAGAATAAACATCATTTCTCTTCAACTTTTTTTCCACCTAACTCCAGTGTTTTTTATTAGCTTTTATTTTCTACTGTTTTGGTTTTTTTTTAAATAAAGTTTTTATGGTGCATTTTACATTTCCATTGAGCCTTGATATGTGAACTGATAAAGCTCATTTGACTTTCTGAAAAAAGGGTAACAGGAAACATGGAAATATCATGTCCTAATATTCAGTTTCTTCTTCCTTCATCTGTTACTTTTTATTTGCCTTTCTTCTGTCTTACATATTCATTCTGCTGCTATTCCCTAAGTATTAATGTAGTAGCAGAATTTTCTCTGTAGTGTCCTCCACTGCATTTTAATGGTGTGTTTCCCCATAAGGTTGGCTGACATCTCTCAACATACCAACTACATCAGGACATCAGTTCTCAAAGTGAACAGCTATCAATCCCATAGACTGCTCAGCTCACCATCTTGCTAACTGCATCTCCTCAACGTATCTGAATACAGGCATTTATCTCAAACTGCTGCTTTTCAGCCGTTTGTGTTGGCACATCTAGAAACCAAAATGAAGAAAAATACGGGGACAAATATAATGGCATTTCTCACTTTGTTGTATAGTTGGAAGAAAGCTAAAGGAAAACTAAGCTTCTAATGAAGTCGGTGAGCTGGAAAGTTGGTAGCTTTTTTAGTTGATGGTAATAATAACCCTTTATTTCTCTTCCTGTTTTGAAGACAAGTTATTTAGAATTATAAGCTCAGTTGGAAGCTATCTATTGCGCGTATGTACGGTGCCCAGATGGGTTCTTGATCTAGATCATTACTGCTAAATGGAGAAAATATATATTGGTCACAAATGAAGTGAAGGCACGGGTTTTCTAAAGGTTATACTTAAAAAAGAAGTCGTCAGAGTGTTTTTTAACATGCTAGCGTAGATCATATACACAGGCCACCTGATATGGACCTTCAGGCCTGTGTATTGTTTTCTCCTCAATGTGTAAGTGGGGAATACTTTCTGAAATGCTTGCACTGCAGTAATTACATGAGCATACTTCAGAGAGTATGTGGAAGGGTTACAGGATAGCCATTTAAATTGCTTCCCACGTATTTCAAGCAGTGAATACTTTGCCAGTCAATTTCTCATCTGAAACTGGATTATGATGTTTGGAAATGGATTTCTCAAATAAATAAATATGATAATGACAAGGATTTGCCCACCTGCTCTTTGTTATCATT
This sequence comes from Centrocercus urophasianus, assembly GCF_019232065.1. Classification (NCBI taxonomy): domain Eukaryota; kingdom Metazoa; phylum Chordata; class Aves; order Galliformes; family Phasianidae; genus Centrocercus; species Centrocercus urophasianus. Next base: position 6,228,824 of record NW_024885088.1, on the reverse strand, counting down.
TATTTCCAATATTTATATATAAATACATACCATAGACATACGCATAAAACAAATTACACTTAAAAAAAAAACTTTCTAGACTGCCTCCTTGATTTTTTTTTTCAGTGAATAATCAATCTAAATTGCCATAAAAACTGTGTGTCCATGGGCGAGCAGCAAGATCTACATATGCAGATAAACAGAAGGAACGCTTTCACGATAACTTAGTGTTTCTAATCCCCTTTTAAAGTCTTCCATGACCCCCTGAAGGATGTGCAGTGTGGGCCAAAGTCACTCTCATCCTACAATCCAAACCTCACTGTTCAAGGCCTTCAGCCTCGCAGCTGTTCAGGAGCAGGCACAAGGCGCAGCGCAGCATCACCAACGTGCATGTGCTCTATGATGAGGCTGACAAGGACGCAACACCAGCAATGAGAGCTGGTAATTGAGGCATGGAAACAACATCACACACAGATATGATGTACCCACCTCCATTTCAGTTGCCACGGGAAACCTAGCTTTGAATTTCCTTGTGCCTCAGTGTAAAAATAACTGAGAGCATGCAGCATCAATACAGAGGGCCTGGCTTTGCACCCCTTGGGCGCAAACCTAAATAACACAGGTGTCAGAGTGAAGACTTTATGAATGTTTACTCCTTGGTGTGTGCTTCATTGCTGCTCTGTTTGAAGAGCCCTAAGTGACCCTTTAAGCTTCAATGCAGCCAGACAAACTTTTATCCCAGACAATTATGAGGGAAAACACAGTAATGTCACGCAAACGTGATCCAGTGACTTAATTAGAACCAACTTAGCTGAGACAGAGAAGAGCTGTAAATCTCTGGAGAATGATGAGGGGTGTTGAGGGTGGGTGAAGCCCTTGCAGCACTCTGAAAGCATGCAATAGGTGGAAAGAAAAAAAAAAAAGAGAGAAAAAGAGAGAAAAAGAGAGAGGAAGGGGAGGGGAGGGGAGGGGAGGGGAGGTTAGGGATGTTAAG